>NW_012098288.1:365257-387876 GCF_000951045.1 Mandrillus leucophaeus
TTTTTTTAAATCAAGATGATCTCTAAAAAAAAAAAAAAGAAAAAAAAGAATTAGTTATGTTGAGCATCTTTTTCTGTGTTTATTGGCCATTCATCAGTCTTCACTGGAGAAACACCTATTCAAATCCTTTCCCTTATTTTAATCTGGTTTTTCCAAAAATAGAAAGTTTCCTGTTGACCTGTAAGACTTATTATTGTATATTGGATATTATTAACCCTTTACCAGATATATAATTTACAAATGCTTTTTTCTTTTATTCCACAAGTTGCATTTTCACTGTGTTGATTATGCCCTTTGATGCACAAACATTTCATGTTTTATACATTCATATACATTTTCTATGGCTGTTTATGTTTTTGGCATTAAAGATGTTAAGTTTTTAATTGTCTGTACCTTTCTGCTTTTTATGCTGAGAAGACAGTAGTTTTCAAAGTCAAATAACCCCTTGGGTGTCATTCATAGATAAGGAAAGGACAATATTTTGTTTCACACAGGTCTTACTATAAAGTGAAGAGTGATTGTGGAAGACATTGTTAAAAACATTTTTCCTTAATAGTGAAGATGCAAGTTTTGCCTTCCTCATTTTGTACCATAAAACAGTGCACCTGTTTGAGAATCCAGCGACTCCCTTTGTGCTTACATGGTTGCACTTTTTATGACATGCAACATTGTTCGTTGGCCTCCTCTGGCAGGTCCACCCAAAATACATTATAATTATCAAAAGAAAAAAAAGGATGTTGTATTGAGGCTCTCAGTACAGATTAGCTTTTGATTTTGGTTGCATATGCAAAGTCCACGAAGCAGAAAGAAATTTATTATGGGATTTTGAAACGCTCAAAAATGGTTTGTAAGCCTTAAGAAACAGGCTTCAGACAAAGCTTCTAACAACAGTTCCTAGAACTGCACTGCTGATGCAGCCTGTGGAAAGAGCCCCTGCTGCTTGGAATTTTACATTCATACTGCCTCCATCAGAAGAGAGCTGCCCCTCTCACTAGTGCTCCAAGAATGACAGCAGATCTGTTCCCTGCTGCCAGAGATCTGACCCAGTGGTCTGCAGCTCTCCCTCTGTGTGTTGATTAGGTCACTGTTTCAGTCTCATGATGATTCATTATTTTTTGTGAGTGCAGAGGCTATTTCTTCCCCCTGTTCACCCTGTGGCTTTCTATCATAAGTACACATCTTTCCACACTTGAACTTCCAGGCATTAATAATGTCAACAGCACCATGCTACTACCTAATATAATGAAAAGATTTCCTTTACAAATAACAGGATACTCTCCTCTACCCAAAATATGGGGATGCTTCAATCCATTCCGTCCAACAGCATCCAGGAAAATTTCACCTTCTCTCATTAGTCACAAGTCAGTCTGGATATTATTTAATCTATGGTTTAACTTATAATGAAAACACTTTGTTTAAACATTTTTAAAGGAAGGAAGAAAAGAGATTAAATTATTTAACATATGTAAGTGTATGCATGACTTATTCAGTTATTGTAAATCAGTTTCCTTCTTATTCTGTTTATCCTCTGGTTTCTGGTAGGACTTTCTCTAGGATAGAGTCTGGCAAGGTTAATCCCTCAAGTCCTTGGCTTCCTAAGTCCCAGATACGGTGAAGACTCTGCCCATCAAATGCATTAGTATACGATGGCTTTAGATTGAGAGGAGGGAGAAGAGACGTCTGATCTCACTGAGGGGTGCTCATTTTCCGGGTGTGGATCACAGCCAGGCAGCATAGGTCTGTGGGTCCAACACTTGTCTTACCAGGTTTCTGTCACAATGAAAGTATATTTCTTGTTCATAGAAAACACAGGGGAATCCAGGGATAGGAAAATGAGTACGTGGAGTTGCCTGAGCCTAGTCTTGTGGTCTTTCAAATGTTTTAATTCCATTTAATCCGTGACAATAAACACCTTTCTGCTTAACCACCCATAACGGTTTCTCTCGGCTCCAACTGATTTAGTGACAAAACAAATGAGAAGGGATAAATGGAGGAATTTTTTTACTTTTCATCTCTTCAGGTGACCAAGAGGCTGTCTCTGGGATTCACATCTCCTTATCTCACTATGTATTTCATCTTCCCTTTGCCTCACTAGTGTTCCAAGTGCATGCGATGCTTCACCTGACTGTGTTCCCTAAAATCTCATTCTGAAGTCTACTGAAGTGCTCTATTAGATTTACCTATGAAAATGGAAAAAGTAGAAACATTCCTGAAGGTCCTCTAAGTCCCCTACGCTCTCAACTTTCTCTCTAAAATACTTAGAAACAATCCTATTTGTCCTTGCTTAGCATATGTATCTAGGATCCCAGCCCACACTCTAACACCCTGTGTTGACAATTTCTCTTGTATCCTATGAACTCTAAATGGTCAGGCTTAACATTTCTTCCAATTTAATGGAATAATTCTCATGTCAACTCTCTGGATTAAGAACCATCAACCTTTGGATTAAGAAACCACAGCCTTGAGGAAATAGAAATAGAACATTTCAAGCTGTTCGGTTGGCATATAATTAATGATGAGTCTGCTGCTCATTTTCAAGATACAAATATTCTATTGATGGGAAACAGCACCACATATGGTTAGGGAATCAGGGCACCCACCACATCTTGTAGGATAGCAATTCACTATCACAAGAGTTTGTGTGTCAGCTGTGCTTGACTAATAACGGGTTTTCTCTTTCCTATTGGGACAACTGCACTTGTGCACGTGATAAGATCATGAACAGAAACCGTTTGTTTCACTTTTTTTTTTTTTTTTGGCTATAAATAAATTGCTTAGTCCAATGCTAGATTATTGAAGAATTTCCTGACTCTGAGTAAAGCACTTGGAAAGTCTTCAAATAAGATTTTACATAGAAACATGGCTGACAGGAAAGGCAAATGCATATGCAGGAAAATAGTCACTGACCTCCAAATGTTGGGTTAGGTCTACTGTAATCATCTGACACCAGCTATTAGTCTGGTCCCGGATGTGTGGTACAATGTTTGTGGTTCAGTTCGGGTCATATTTCTAGGTAAGCAGGACGTCAGAAAACTCAGTAGCCCTTGAAGCTTGGTTAGCTGAAATTCATATTGTTGAACCCATGCATGAACCCCCATGACACTGGTTCATGACAATCTCTGGGAAAGCTGGGAAAGGTGACTGACTAAAGTCCATGTGTTGAATCATTATGATTATTAAGAGTCCCCTCCTCACTCATGGCATTTAGATAAATATTCACTTGAATGGCATTTATTTTTCAACTGTGGCTCATTTTTGAAAGGTCTAGTCATAGCCTTTCCAGAATGGTGGTATCTTTCCTCTTTCAGCTGTATTTATTCTAAGACCTGATGATCTGTCAAAACTAATAGCCAATGTTATTAAATTGCTGTTCTCTTTCCAAAGTGAGCATCAGATGTAACTCTTCAGTTTACCCACCGTTGTGATTTTCACTCTTCCAGGGCATCTCTGATGATGTCAATGATGCAACTCCAACCAGCATATCATCACTGTGGGCACACACATGATGGGAATCTCCAGAGGATGCAATGATTTAATGTTTAACATTAGGCAATATTATCTCTATTCCTAACTCTTGGACCTCTGTTGAGCTAGAAAAACATTTTAAAGTGAGGACAAGCATTTGTAGAGTTTAAAAAATAAAGGCTACAAGACAATTTCCTCTAGAAATATTCTTATGTAGCAATTTTTTTAATGTGGCATAACCAAAATCATTTTAATCAATTTAATTTATATAATAATTTTATAATATGCATGTTGCATATACATCACTGAATAAACTTAATAATACAAAAGAATATTATATAAATATGTATAGCTACCAGTATCAAATAAATATATATGTACTATGTGTGTGTTTAAAACAAATATATACATTTTTCCATAAATGAGGTAAATTTTACTGTATTCATTAAAATATTGTTTAATCTCTTCTTTAGTTTCCTTTCAGTAACTTTAAAAATTAATTACTAAATATTCATATTTTTGCATCAGTTTAAGAAAAATTACTTTTATGCCATATCAGTCAGCATTTACACATTAATGATTGATAACTAATGACTCAGAAGTCAGTGGCTTATTACACTAAATATTCATTGTCATGTTCATGGATGCTCATGTTCACAGTCATCTGGCTGATCAAAGCAGAGCTCAGCTGTATGGTTCTGCTGCAGGCACTAAGCTTGTCTACAGTCTATTCACTGTATTTATCTGAGGCCAAGGCTGAAGGGCAGTGACTACTGAGGGCAAAAGATTCTCATTGCAGGTTGCAGGAATGAACAACCTCCCCAACCAAACTGCACAGGTGAATTAAGTCCAACAATTTCTAACAAAAGTTCACACCACTTTTAATTTATTGTTTTAATTTAGTAAGTTTTAAAAAATGTTTACTCTATTTAGTTGTAAAAAATATTTGGTCATTACATGAACAAATAATTGTGTTTTTCAACCTTACAAATGTTTTCAAATGTAAATTTGCATTAATTAGAAAATAAAGCTGGATGTGTTTTCAACATGTGGTTTTAAATCCACATTTTCTAAATGGTCTTACTGGGGAAAAACATCTTTACCTGGGGAAATACACCCTATTTTTTTTTGTTTCCTAGAGATCCCCAATAAGGGGTTCTCCCATGCAATTTGGAAGTCAAAAAATGAAGACTCCATATTATTAATTGGCACCTGAGACACACAGATGGGCAGAGTTGTGGACTGGAGAGGTGCAGCAGGCAGTTGAGAGGATCAGTATCCTCAGCCCTGGGTTTCCAGGCCTCAGGACCACACGGTTCAACAGCCCATGCCTTCAGGGGCAGTTGCACTCTGGTTCCTGAGGGAACACCAGAGAATTCTCTGATTCTAGTATCAGCTTCCCTGACTACTATATTCCAAGCTTGGAAAGGTTAGTGTGTGAAAGTTCATCATAGGAATTGGGTCATTATTGTCATGCCTAACTAAAACTGCATCAAGAAACCAGCAGGGAAAAGCACTCAATGTACAAACACTGCTCGCAGAATGTAATTCTCTGCAAGTTTGACTGCTGAAACTGCCTGTTGTGACCTGAAGCCAGTTTTATCTATAGCCTCTGAGATAACTTGCTACAACTCTAGGACTAATTTTGCCCGCTACCATTGCTTACCAGTGGAAGATGCCCAGCTCCCCAAACCCTTACTCATGCCATGGAACTTTCTTAAAGAGTGACAGGTAAAATGTTTTCCGATTCTGTAAAACCTCTAATCTCTTTGTTCCTTGTAGATACCGAAGAACACCCGGTCTTCCTATGTGGCCCTTATTGTAGTTCTTTTTCCCAAATAAAACATTACATTTAGAGATTCATCTCTACATTTTATTTTCTCTTCAACACTAGTTTAGACCATAATTCACTGTATTAAGAGAATTCCTTCTTAGGATTTCGTGGCTTCTCCTTTGCTGTATGAGTCCCACCTGAAGACATAAACCAGACTCTACAGGTTTTTGTAATAATCTCTGTCCTTCATTTAAATCAGGAGGGGTATTAACATATTTGGGCTGCTGGCATGAAGAGAACATAAGAGTTAGGGTGCAGATGAGGCTTCATCATCCACTCTACCAATACCATCAAAGTGTGACTGAGTCTGAAAAATGCTGTCAGCAGAGGGGGGTGCCAGGAGGAGCAGTCGGGGCAGCCCAGCCTCACATATCTGCTTTTCTAAGGAGTTATTCTTTTGATTTGTAACACTGTGGCAGGGAAACTGCTCTCCTGCTGAAAATAATAAGTTATAACATCTTCCGACTGTAGGCTGCTGATGGTGAGCGTGAAATCTCTTCCAGATCCACTGCCACTGAACCGTGATGGGACCCCAGATTGCAAACTGGGTGCAGCATGGATTAGGAGCTCAGGAGCTTTTGCTGGTTTCTGCTGATGCAGGCTAACCCCAGGCCAATGACCTGACTTGTCTGGAAAGTGATGGTGACACTGTCTCCTAAAGATGCAGACAGAAAGGGTGGTGACTGGGGTCATCTGAATGTCACATCTGGCACCTGAGATCAGAAACATAAAAACAAATATCCACCCAATTAATCATGTTGTAAGAGAACTTCCTTGAATTGCCAGGTACTGAGCACACTGGTTGAGTAAATTCTTAGTGTTCTTCTTCCTTACCTGGAAGCCAGAGCAGCAGGAGCCCCAGGAGCTGAGCGGGGGCCCTCATGTCCATGCTGTGTCCTGATGGGACTGACTCCTGCACAGAGTGTGACCAGCCTATTAAGAAGTCTTATGCAAATCAGCAGGAGTGAGCAGGCTGGGCACTGTTGAAGGGCTGGCTCATCTCAGTAACTCAGCACAGGGCAGTGTCCCCAGGGTCCCAGGTCAGGCCAGGGCAGCACAGATTCACCTTCAGAGGCCATGTTCCTGAGGGCTAGATGGAGAAGTGTATTATGTTTTTGTATAGAGACTGTTCAGGAGAATACGCTTCTTTATAAGGAACACATAGTAAAGTCTTCCAAGGCGGGATTATCAGGTCTTCAGTATACTCTCAAATGGTCCCAGTAAGAGGAGGGAGGATACTATCTGCTGCACTTACAACATTTCTGTGTGTGTAAAATTGTTCCTTTTTAAAATAAAAATCAAAGATAAATTTTATTAATATTATGCTAAATCTATTTGAAAGTATTTTACAGTGACTTTAAACCGTCGTTCTTACCAGTGTAAGATCAAGCAACTCACTGCAGATACACAAAGAGGAGATGTTTCCTCAATGTGTGGGTCACTCCCAGGTCCACCATTGTCAGAGCTAGAGGTCTCTTTAATACTCAGAGACTAAATGGGCTGCATCTTATTTTTGGTTTTGGGACCTCCCGCCTCCCATTCTACTCTCTTTTCTGCCATTAGGTATTATTTCCACAGGTCATCAGCAAGGAGGGCTGACTAGTGATGCCAGATGCACTGTTCCTTTATTCAACTATACATGTGTGGATTAGGATAAACTTGAAACTCTGGATCAATCCAGGCTGCAATGATAATGTCTCCGAAGTAGGAAAACAAAGAACACATCCGCTGGATAATGCTCTGAGCTGCACTCCTCACCAGCATGTTCCTGGAGGCTCAGGCACAGGTCCTCTGGAGCCTGCCTCTCTGGAGATAGGTAAGGGGGAGGCCCTACAGAAAGACCAGTTCAATTAACCATCTCTCCTATGTGCGAGTAGCTGCTGATGGGTGTATGTCCCTGCTATGTACCATCAATACCCATTTCTTCCTTTACTGTTCAGCAATGAGATGGGACATAGTCCAGACCAAGATGCCAGCCCCTTGTTGGTATGTTTAGGAGAGAGAGGCTCCATGTGTTATCAAGCAAATGCTGATGTACATGGAAAAATCACATGGATTGAGATAAAACTGGACACTGAATTTCACTCATTATATCTCACTTCTCTAACTTGGTCCAGGACATTCCAACCTGGATCAGCAGCAGGGGAACTGGGCTCAACTACATCAGCATCAGTGAGTGGCAGTCTGGAGACTCTGGGGAGCATTAGTGATGCCTGATTCAGGGTGGCCAGATCATGGTCATGTAGCCAGTGCACAAACCTTTTGTCATCTTTTAAGGAGCCTGAATTTTAGGAGAATTTGCATATATAGAGGAATGAAAAGAAAGTTTATTGTGCCCTCTAAATATTTGCTGAAAATGAATTAACAAAGGACGGATTAATAGGAGAAAAGATATACAAAATGTATTTAATACACAGGACAGTGATTATCACAATAACACAGTAAATTCTAGACACTTATGCATTCTCCACAGGCGAGAGGAAAGTGGGGAATGTAGGTGACATAGGGAGAGTAAATGACCGAAGAGAAAACAAGTAGGTCCTCAAAAGAATCAATCATAGCTTGTCCGGCTAAACTATCAACTTCCAGTCTCTTATGGTTTAGCTCGTGTTGTGTCTTCTGTGGTAGATACACATTTCCAGGGAGAGTTTCTAGGACAATTGGTTTTCTCCTGGATAATCTGCCTTTAGGCAGATAAGTGATATTTAGGAAAAGCCCCTTTATGCATTTGCTGTTTTCCAAATACCTTTGGTTTGAGGTAATCATCATACTAATGCAGCATATTTGAGATTGTGTTTCCTGGATTCCTGCACTTGCAGCCTGCCTCTGATCCTGTTTCTGATCCTAGTATGTTATATGTACTATCTACTGTATTTTTACAATAAAGTATGCAAAGGAAAAAATGTTATTAAGAAAAACCACAAGGATGAGAAAATATATTTACCATTCATTAAGTGGAAACGGATTATCATAAAGATTTTTCCTCCTCATCTTCACATTGAGTAGGTTGAAGAGAAGGAAGAATAGGAGAGGTTGCTCTTGCTGTTTCACAGGTGGCAGAGGTGGAATAAAATCTGAGTATAAGTGGATCTGTAAAGTTCAAACACATGTTTTTCAACCTGTCTGTACCCTGTCTGTACCCAGGGCCTTTGCCCTTCGCTGTACCTCTGCTGACTTCCAGTAGCCATCAATGTGTCCTGTGCTCTTTCTGAAGCTGAGGCAGGCAGTGCTGCCTGCATGTATGGCTGGCCAGAGGGCCTGGAATGAGTATCCCGAAGGGAAGTGTTGTGGTTGGATGTTTCCCCCCTAAATCCGTCTGATGTAAACTTAATCTCTAGTGTAACAGTATCGGGAGGTGGGTCCTAATGGAAATCATTTAGGTCATGAGGCTCTGCCCACATGAATGGATTAATGCCACTATAAACAGGACTTATGGGAGTGGGCTCTCTCTCTTCTCTGCTCTTCTGCTGTGCCAGAACATGGTCTTTCTTCTCTCCAGAAAGCTCAGTGTTCAAGGCATCATCTTAAAAGCAAACAAACTGGATCCCTGCTGATACCCTAATCTTAAACATTCCATCTTCCAATTTGAGAAGATACATTTCATTTTTTCTGTAAATTATCTAGCCACAGGTGTTCTCTTACAGCAGTACAAAACTCACTAAGACAGACAACTCACAATCACATTCATGGCGAGAGGAGGCACATACCCCAGCCCCCTCCCTTCTCAGATGGAATAATTCAGAGGCATTTCCTCCCTGTTTCCACTTGGGGTTGAGCTTCAGTCATCCTAAGATTTAGGGGACTTGTTGAGGTGCCTTTTACCATCCATCTACGATTCCCTGCCTCACTTTCCTGCCTCCCTCCCAGTGTAAACCTGTTGCCTGCACAGAATCCTTGTCACTGGCCAACCTCACTGAGATAGTGGACAAATCCTTAATGCTGGCAAGGATATATCTCTGGTCTGAATTAATATCATTAATTTTTTTTTTATCATGTATAGTAATTGTGATGGTTCATATTGAGTGTCAAGTTGATTGGATTGAAAGAGGCAAAGTATTGTTCCTGGGTGTGTCTGTGAAGGTGTTGCCAAAGACGATTAACGTTTGAGTCAGTGGACTGGGAGAGGCAGACCACCCTCAAACTGGGTGGGCACCATCTAATCAGCTGCCAGTGCAGCTAGGATAAAAGCAGAAAAGCAGGCAGAGGAATGCGGAAGGACTAGACTGGCTAAGTCTTCTGACCTTCATCATTCTACCATGCTGGATGCTTCCTGCCCTCAAACATCACACTCCAAGTTCTTCAGCTTTTGGACTCTTGGAATTACACTGGTGGTCTTCCAGGGGCTTGTCGGCCTTCAGTCACAAACTAAAGGCTGCACTGTCGGCTTCCCTACTTTTGAGGTTTTGAGACTCAAACTTGTTTCCTTCCTCCTCAGCTTGCAGACAGCCTATTGCGGGACTTCACCTTGTGACTGTGTGCATCAATATTCCTTAATAAACTCCCTTTCATTTGTACATCTATCCTATTAGTCCTTTCCCTCTAGAGAACCCTAATACAGGAAGGGTCAGGAAGCAATTAATTTCCCTTCACCAATCTATTTTAGATTGTCTTTATGTAATGAATTTTTTTCTGGGTTAGTAAATTAAAGGAGCCTCTAAAACTACTTACGCATTGTGACATCCACATTAAAGGCAGTGGAATAAGTGTCCCTCAGCATTTAAAACCCATAGATTTGAGGGCCCTGAATCTAAGATTTTTTCTAGCTCTCTTGCTTCATAAATATGCCTTGTGACTTTTAATTCTACTTTAGAGAAGGACAATTGTGGGGAAGATATTAATTGTGGGTGAAATGAAGATTGTCTGCATCCCATCCATATCCTAGTATCTAGAACCTATGAATTCTAACTTAAATAGCAAAAATAAATAAATAAATAAATAAGTAAAATAAAAAAAATAAAATAAAATAAAAAATCCCAAAACTTAGTGGATGCATCTTACTTAAGGATTAAGGATTTTGAGTTTGGAAGAACCTCTTAGATCATCCAGATGAGAGCAATATAATCACAAAGATCCTCACAGTAGGGAGGGAGGAGGGTTGCAGTCAGACAGGAGCTGGGACAATGGAGAGGGATGCTGGAGTGATGGAGGAAGGGGTCAAGGAGCCAGGAATGTTGAGGCATCTTGAAGATTACAAAGGAAAGAATCAGATTCTCTCTCCTAGAACCTCTAGAAGGAATAGAGCCCTATGTTCTCTTGATATTAGCTCAGTTAGACTTCTCATCTCCAGAACCATAAGATAATAAATTTGCTAGAAGACAGAAAGATTTGGCAATTTAAACAGTAGCAACTGGAAACTAATGCAAGGGGAAAAAATGTCTTTTACCTCTCGGAGTGGGTGGTATCCCCTGTTCTCCCAAACATTCCATCTTGTTATAATCTGGTGCCAAATTTGACAAGAGATGCAGACCATTTTCTATGAGAACTTGCACCAGGATTCTTCTTAGGTAGAAAATGTCTAGAGTAAACCCTTTGATTAGCTCTTTTCCAATGTGTGTTGGAGAGTTAAGGGATCAGGTCTCATAGCATCTGATAGAAAGAGGAGGGTTTGTTTGTTTGTTTGTGTGTTTGTTTTCGTGTTAGGCAGGCAAGTTAGAACACAACCTGAGAAGGAAGGACTTAGAGAGACTGGAAGGGAAAGAGGAGATGTGAACAGGGTTAGGGGAAAGCAAGATGTGTTCCTGTTCCAAAGTATAAAGCAAAGTCATTTACAATTTTTAACGACTTTGAGAGGGTTATCTTTTGAAGAGAAAACCACAGAAGGGGCTAGTTTAAGATTAGGGCCAGCCTGGCATGTGACAGAGGCAGCAGGAAGCTGTGGAGTCCACACTGTTTTTATGGTCCCTTCTTCCTATTTATAGGCTTTGGGCTGAACTATGGGATGAAAGTGGCCATGAAGAAGGAACATACTGAAGTCAGACAGACCAGGGTTTCAATTCCAGGTGTGACCATGTGACTTTGGGCATTTGCTGACCGTGTGACTTTAGGCAAACCAGTCATGAGCTCTCATAACTGGTTCTCTCATATGTGAAATGGAGAACTTTGGAAGTCATGGGGTATTGTGAGAGTTTAACCAAATGATGCACCCTAAAGAGTTTGTGTATGTGTGCCCATAAACACACACACACACATTGTATGCACATTTTGTATACCAGTTTCCTTTAAATGCACCCTTGAGTATCTCAGAATAAAGAGGCTGTGGAAGATATTATTAACCACATGTCATTTTCAAATCAAATTCTTTAACAGTTATTCTACAACTAACATGTGACTCACTATAGGCAATGGGGTTTCATTCGCATTATTTCCACAATAAAAACTTCCACCAATCCATTCCTGTGTAGCACTAGAAACATAAACAAGATGACAGATGGCTATAACACCTTTAAACCAGATTTCCCTTGAGCTCCATCTGTTTAGTGTACACTATTGGGTTCCAGAGGCCGTGGCTACAGGTCTGAGTTCTAAGCCCTTTCTTCCCACACCCACAGCTTTCCCTCAGGTCTCACTCTGACCTCCTGCATGCTGGGAATCCAGACCCACCATCCTGCTACTCTCCTGGGAATCCAGCACTAACTACCTGGAAGTTTTGCTACGTAAACTTTGCAAATGCAACCTCTGACAGAGACCTGGCTGAGGCAGCCAGCAACTCCCCATAAGAAAACCACTGAGAAGGGAGGAAACTTGCAGAACCATGTTGGTGTTGAGGAGATGCACAATGTCAGCAGGTTTTAGCTTTTCAAATGGTTCCTGTCTCTTTCTTGGCAATAATTCATGACCTTGGAAGAGGGAGAATTAAGGAGAACAAAGAGGTGTTTCATGCTTAGGATATAAAAGGAGAAATGGAGGTAACAAAAGAGCAGAATTGATGAACTCTTTGACGTTGTTTGGGTTTCTCTCACCATGGGCATAGCAGGACAAAGGTGCCAGGGGAGAACATCACTTACCATGTTTCCTGCCCTTCATGCCTCAGACTCGTACAAGCACACACACTTATGATAATATGTTTCTTCTTCTGAAGCACAAGTCTCTGGCCTAGCCAGGATCTTTCTCTTAAGTGTCGTTTATAGATAAGTTGGAATAATTTTAGAAACAAGTCAAAGAAATAATAGCAATGGTTTAAGCAATGACAAGAAGTCTGAAGGTTGGAGCACTTAAGGTTGGTGCAACCGCTTGGTGACAGCTGAAAGGTCTCGGATTCTTACTCCATTTTTGCTTTGCACCTGCATCATCACTGGCTTTTCACTGTTGTTGTAAATGCCCCATTTAAGAGTCTTAAGAGGATTACAGCAGCTGTAAGCATCATATCCTCTCTTAACTGTTACAGGAAGCAATGCAAAGCAAAGCTCTTCATTTTCTCTCCTTTTCTGAGGTAGAACCAGTTTCCCATGATCCCTGTCCACTCCACTGACATTATCATTTTGGAGCTGATCACATGTGTCCTTAATCCCTGCTCCTATCCTGGACTGGGAGAAACTTATCACCCTCACCATGTACGGCAGGACACAGTTGGTTCCCTATGCACCAAAGGAAGAAGGGGATGACTGCTGCATAGCTGCCAAGAGCTTTGTCACGTTTTAAATTTCACTGTGCTTCTGAGTTAAGTTGTATGGGGAGGAGAATGTATGAATACCTTGATCTGATACAGTTGGAAAAAGCCAGGATAAGGATGAAAATGAAATCAAATTTCTGATCTCTCATATGACATCTTTAGCTTTAAGAACTATGCAAATGTGGCCTGTGCATTTAGGATCAGGACAGGCTTTCAGTTATGGGAATAAATGAGAAGAGATTTGGAATAGGGTCCTCAACTCAGGACTAAGGTGAGGCTTGCACTACTTGAGATTGCCAGGCTCTGGCCCTGGGCTGTGGAGGAAGTAGCTGCTCTCCTGAGCCATGGGGCTGAGGACCTGGGAAGAACCAAAGATCCTGCCCACAGAGCTGCCTGATGGGGTTTCAGGGAAGGAAACTGCTCACACTCCCATGGGCGCTGCATTGAGCATAGAGTCCACTGCCAGTGTGAAAATCTCAGATCCATGACCCTTAGGGCTGGGGCTGCGCTCCTGGAGCCGGCTACTCTCAGCTCTATCCTCACTAGTTCTGAGTGGCTGTGACCCGGCTGGAGCCAAAGAGGGAGGAACAGCAAATGTCCCTAGAGTCTTTACTCAGCCAGGCTCTGTTCTGGTTAGAAAGAAAATGAGCAGATGCTAAATAAACAAACATAAAATTACATGCATAAGTATATATTTATAATATAACATATTACATATACATATAATATTTTAGATATAAGTTATATTTATATATTTGGATATACTATGCATCTATATTAGGAATAAGTATAATATGCACATTTATATGTTAATAGATATAGCTTTAATTGTTGGTGTAAGATATGATTTTCAAACTTTGATAAATTGAGCACAAACATTTAAAACCAGCAATAGTTGCACCGCCCCCTGACCCCTTCCTCACTACAGAGCCTGAGGGTCAGGAAGCTGAGGACCCAACCTACATCCATCCTGGGCTGAGTGGTACCTTCCCACCCATTGCTAAGGACACTGACTTTCCTGAGGGGGTCTGGGGTATCACAGAGCCGCAGGTGCTGGGGAGATGGGCAGTGGGTCTAGGCCCCAACTGGAGGGACTTTTGTCCCCAGAGCTCAGGGTGGGCAGGTCCTCCCCTGGTGGACTTCGTGAGACAGAGCAGCACACGTGGCCCAGTGGCTGTTTGGTAACAGGAAGAAACCACTCCAGGGACCATTGGCAGCCTCCCCTCTGACTGGATTCAGTCCATATCAGGTGGTGTTTGGGGATTCAGCCAAGGCGGTAGGGAGGACAAGGCTGGACTTCCAATCTCAGAGCACAGAGCATAGAGGGAATTTCCCACAACTCAGTGCAGTGGCAGCTCCTCCAATGTAACCTAGATCATACATAAGACCTCATTTTAGCCCTAAAATATCCCTGTTGGTTTTCCTAATATTTCTAAGACCAGGCTTAGTTCTGGTGTTTACTGTGGGGTTTGTCTGCCATCTAATGGCTGGTTTGTGACTTAGCATCTTACAGGATTTTAGATGCTGAGTCCCAGTCAATCTTGACTGTGAGTCTTTTCATGGGTATTGATGAAGCAGATCCTATTACATCCATCAGTAGGCCAGATCCTATAAAGAACCCAGAATGATACTTCTCCTTGATAAACCAGTCCCAAAGTTGAGGACAAAGGATATCCAGAAAAGATGTTGCTCCCAAAACGATTAGCAATTAGGTTCTGAAATCCATGTGGATCTGTCAGCCCAGGCTCATTCCCGTTATGCTGGAATCTCTTCCAGAGCAGATCTGAGGACCACAGTGGTCGTGCTAGCTGGAGAGCTTTTGAGGACTCCCAGTTTTCCAGACTAACAGCTGGTGAGATTTATGCTCTGAGCTATAACACAGTGAGGGAACACTGGTCAACATTTAGGGCAGTGCTAAGTAAAACAATTTTCTAAGACAATAAAAAAGTCTATATTTATGCTGTACAATAGGGTAGCCATTAGTCATATGTGGCTACTGAACACTTGAAATATAGCTAACGTAACTGAGAAAACATGCTTTTAATTCTTAATTAATTCTAATTCACATTATTTGTGGCTGGGCACTGCTGATGTTTACCATGTGAGAGGATACAGTTTTAGACAATAATAATCAGCAATGTCATCGGCGTAAGCAAGCTGCTGAAAGTTAAGCAAGTGTCTGCCCCAGGACCACTGTGCCAAGCTGAGGTGGACCATGGCCAATATAGACAGAGCGCATGGGTGGATCTCAGGAAACTTCCCTGGATTTCTCTGCTTCTAGGCTGGTGATAGAAACTCTCTCTCTCTTAGAAGCTGGAGACTGGGGCCCACAGTGTTGCCATGGGAATCTGAGGCAGAAACAAAACACAAATCTTCCCCAGTGTTAATGATGTCTCACTCTACCAGCCTCACAGAGACTTGTGTTGGCTGATCAAGTGGGAGGTGAACACTGGGCTTGCTGAGCAATGATCTGTATCTCAGCACAGGACATAAGAACCCTGTCACATGGAGCTCCCGTAGCTGCAGCCAGGACCCAAGGGCCAGAGCCCCACATCCAGTGCTTCCTCTGCCTCAGGTGATCCCATCCTAGAGGCAGCAACCAACCCACTGATAAGGCTCGAGTGACAGGGAGGGACTTTGTGGAACCTACAGACTTACAACAAGGATGCAAAACTGAACTTCCAGCTTCTGAGCCAGGGAACATTCCATGTTATGGGTGTGACCCAGGTCAAGGTGTTTGATGAAAGATAATAGTATAAATTTTCTCCTGAAAGGAATAAAATCACAGAAGGCATCTTATTATTATAGTACTGGTTGGCTTTTTCAATGCACAATGGTTTATCTGAAATCTCTCAATCCCTCCCCTTCCCATGATGATCCCATGGTCTTCGCTGTTCCTATGGACACTCGGCTGCCTCCTCACCACTCAGATACATCTTCAGTATGACCCCGAGACCTTCCCTGGTCAGCACAAATAAATGGCCTCAACCTGCAGATGCCACATGCCACTGCCTGAATTTTATACAATTGATCAGCTACTGAAATGATTCTTTTCTCTTTCATTGTGTAGGTATTGTTCTCTGAATGGCTCATTTCCCCACTGAATATCAGTACTTGGGATCAAAATTGTCTTATTTACTCACATGCTCCTAACCGTCACTTGATGGCTTTTAATTGTTCCTGAAAACTCTGATATTATGTTTAACATCCATTAAATGCAAAAATATGTTTCTTTTTTATTGAAGAAAATATCATGACTTCCCCTCAGCTAAAGACAATTATTACTTTTATAGTTGAAAAAGATCCACTGGACATTTATAGGAGTAACAAGCATCATCTTGAAATTAGATAAACTTGGTTTGCATGTAAGATGTACAGTAGGAGGAAGAGAGGCCCTCACAATGGGAGGGGTTTGAGGGAGAGGGTCAGGATGTCTGTCCCTGGAAGGTGAGGGAGGGTCTGATGAGTGATCTCAGGCAAGCATCCAATATCAGGACTAGATATGACTATGAGTAAATCCCGTTTCCATTGGCTTTGATACCAGAAGGAAGTACTAATGGGGAAGCTTTGGGAATATTCATAGGATGAGTGGAATACGGATTGGAAACAGCGTGTTTCTAAACGCATACAAACAGCTCACAGACATTCAAACAAAAGCATCTTATAAAATGTTACCTTTTCCTCACCTTTTCTTGCCATTTGGGTTTAACCAATCATGGCACACAATTTGAGTTTCTCTACACGAGGGTCTGCAACTTGAAACTACCCTATGAAAGAATTGGTGACTGTCTGTCTGATACCATAATGTAGAAATAAAATGTCTTGTATCATTGCTCTTTGGTATAAAATATATGTGATAAAAAATTATTGAAAATCGATATAACTTTTTGTGACAAAATGTGGTAAAAGTCACTCACAAAATGTCACCAAATCTGATATGTCTGTTTTCTCAATGACTACATTGTATGTCAAAAATTATTTTTGAATGAGTGGCTTGTGTGCACAGGAAACAAAGTAAAACAAATAAACTGAGTAGCTCTTGGTATTAAAAAATTCTAGGAGCAGGATACTGGTCCTATAATCAAGAATGGTGAAATATTTTTTTTAAAAAAAGAAATTTCAAACTGCAGTTTGGATTTTGGAGGTGGATGAAAGAGGACATATGCAATACTTCTGATTCACAGAAAAGAATATTTACTCTAAGGGTGGAGGGTTACCGCCCTGTATTTCATATGTTAGGGCAAGATATAAAATAAAATGTTCACTGAGTTTTTCTACCTCATCTGAGCTCCCAAACTTCTTTCTCTTACTCGTTAATACCATGGTACACTCAACTTTTGGTCAAGTTGCTCTTATTAGGGCAACTTTATTTCAACTTCCTTGGGCCTGGAATCTTGTTCTGCTCCCAAGACTGGCAACAAAGGGCTCTGTATCCTTCTGGTTTTTGATTCCAGGTAAAAGTTCTTTTCGGAAAAGTCTCCTTTTCAAAAGCCCTAGAGAAATGTCTATAGTTATGTTTTCCATGGACCAGTTTTCAGAAATCAAAACCCAAATATTCAGCATTTTCTGAATTCTCAGTTGAATGCTGCACTGGTGAGAGTGAACCTTAATGTTAATCTGACTTAATAAACATCATGCTTCAGGGGGCTGCTTTGGAAATAGAATTTGTCACACCTGTGAACCCACAACAACTGAAACCTCAATCCCCGGGATCTTCTGTCATTATAACTCTAGACCATCACCTGTTTGTTTCCTAATCTTTACCCTTTAAAACACTTTTGCTATAAATGAGAAACTGTAGCCCTGAAGAGAAATCCAAAGTTTGTACCGACTTGTAAAAGATAGTTTATGGAAAGAAAAGGGAGAGGTGACCTTCAACAACTGTCCATGTAGTTTGAAAGTAAAGATGGGTAAAGATGAAAGTATGTCACTGTGTTTTTAATTTGCATTTTCCTGATAATCAGTGATGTGGAGCATTTTTCTATGTATTTGTTGGCTGTTTGTATATCTTCTTTTGAGAATTGTCTATTCATATTCTTTGCCCACTTTTTGGTGGGATTATTTGTTTTTTTCTTACTGACTTAGAGTTTCTCATAGATTCTGGTTAGTCCTTGGTCAGATGCACAGTTTGTGAATATTTTCTCCCACTCTGTGAGTTGTCTGTTTGCTGATTATTTCTTTGTGTAGAAGCTTTCTAGTTTAGTTAGGTTCATTTATTTATTTTTTGTTTTTGTTGCATTTCCTTTTGGGGTCTTAGTCATGAATTCTTTCACTAAGTCAACGTCTAGAAGAGTTTTTCCAATGTTATCTTCTAGAATTTTTATGGTTTCAGATCTTAAATTTAAGCCTTTGATTCATCTTGAGCTGATTTTTGTATAAGGTGAGATATGAATATCCGGTTTTATTCTTCTACCTGTGGCTTTGCCGTTTTTCCAGTACCAATTATTGAATAGGGTGTCCTTTCCCCACTGTATGTTATTGTATGCTTTGTTGAAGATCACTTAGCTGTAAGTATTTGGGTTCATTTCTGTGTTCTCTATTCTGTTCCATTGATCTATGTGCCTATTTTTATACTAGTACCATGCTGTTTTGGTAACTATAGCCTTGAAATACCATCTTACTCATGCAAGAATGGCCATAATGAAAATGTCAAAAAATAATAGATATTGGCATGGATGTGGTGAAAAGGAAACACTTTTACACAGCTAGTAGGAATGTAAACTAGTACAGCTACTATGAAAAACTGTATGGAGATTCGTTCAAGAACTGAAAGTAGAAATACCATTCGGTCCAGCAATTCCAGTACTTATTTTACTTATCTACTAAAAGAAAAAAACAGTCATTATATGAAAAAGAAACATGCACATGCATGTTTATTCCAGCACATTTCTCCATTGCAAAAATATGGAACCAACATAAGTGTCAATCAAGCGACAAGTGGACAAAGAAAATGTGGTGTATATACACCACGAAATACTACTCAGTCATAAAACAGAACAAAATAATGACCTTTGCAGCAACATGGATGAAGCTGGAGGTTATTATTTTAAGTGAAGTAACTCAGGAATGGAAAACCAGATAACATATGTTTTCATTTAAAAGTGGGAGCTAAGCTATGAGGATGCAAAGGCATAAGAATGATAAAATGGACATTGGGGACTGGGGAGGAAGGATAAAAGGGGAAGTGAAGGCTAGAAGACAACATATTGGGTAGAGTATACACTGCTCGGGTAACAGGTGCACCAAAATCTCAGACATCACCACCGAAGAACTTATCCATGTAACTAAAAACCACTTATACTCCAAAAAACTATTGAAATAAATCAAATAAAACAATTTGTTTTTAAAAAGATGAAAGTATGCAGCAGTGACTCTAGTTTCCTCTCTGCTGGGTGAACCAGACCTCATTGTATTGGTTAACTTATTGCCCCTGAAGCACCTGCAACGATCAGAAGTATTCTAGGGTATCACCCAGTTTCTCTGTTCAACCAGGCTGAGCTAGTTTTTGTTCTGGGTTGTAACACAGTGTGAGGGAAACTACGACTCTGCTGACAGTAATACGTTGCAGCATCTTCAGCTTCCAGGCTATTGATGGTGAGGGTGAAATCTGTCCCAGATCCACTGCCACTGAACCTTGAGGGGACCCCTGAGATGGACTGGGAAGCATACTTGATGAGGAGCTTTGGAGACTGATCCGGTTTCTGCTGGTACCAGTGTAAGCTACTACCAATGCTCTGACTGGCCTGGCAGGTGATGGTGACTTTCTCCTTTAGAGTCACAGACCGAAAGGCTGGAGACTGAGTCAGCACAATTTCACCCTTGGAGGCTGAAATTATACAGCAAACATTAGTACAACATAAATATGTGTGTATGAAAATCACCTCTAATCTTGCTAGACATGAAGAAAGAATATGCATTACATTTTTTAAATTAGGATTTTAAAATCAAGCGAAAAATCACCTATTGCAGGGCCCCCAGTGAAAGATATTACAGATTGAAATAATACCTCCACCTAGCTTTGTGGAAATATTCTCACCTGGAACCCAGAGCAGCAGAAACCCAATGAGTTGTGATGGAGACAACATCTTCCTGCCTTGACTTGTCAGTTTTGCTCATGCCACATCCCAGAGAAAGAGCCTCTTTTAAGATACCGAGAGGCAGGGCCTTTTCACGTGTAAGAGGAACGATACATGCAAATTATGGGGATGTCCTATTCGTTTAAATAAACAGAAATCACTATTGCCAGGAGAGCGTCCCCCCGACCCCTTACTTGAGTGTGTGAAGCGCCCTCTGCTGGCGCCTGCGGATGAGCTGCGCTGAGTCTCCGGCAGGGCTTGACCAGATCCAGGGCCCAGCTGCAGAGTGAAGGCAGACTCCGTCGCCATCTGTGGGAGGGTCTGCAGTCATCTGGGGTGAACAGCAGGTCACATCCTGGGTCTTGGCCCAGGGATATGTTAACTCTCCTGCTCTCTGTCGCAATGTAGGCTGAAAAAGCTTTGTGAACGTTCCACAAAGCATCACCCCATACAACACTATATTGATGACATCATGGTAATTAGACGTGATGAACTGGACATTGTAAGAGCTCTGAATTTCTTGTGAAAATACATGTGCTCTACGGGGGGGAGATGCATCCCCCAAAACGTCAAGGGCTTGTCACATTAGTGAAAATGTCAAGGGTTTATAAAAGGGGTATGAGTCGTGCTGGCTCATCCCCTTCAAAGTAAGGAAAAATAATTACACCTTGTACTTCCAACCACTAGCAATGAAGCACAGTGCTGGTTAGGCCATCCTAGAGTGATGACAACGCATTTCGCACTTGGGTTTACTACACCATCCCACTTATCAGCTAACTTAGAAGGCTGTCTTTCATGAATAAACTCTGAGAAAGAAAAGATTCTGCAGTAAGTTTGAGTTTTAATCCAAATGCCTCTGTCACTTCAGCCATGTGATCCAGCACAATGTCTGGTGCTAGATAATCTATATTAGATGAGGAAACTCTGTAAACCTCCATGCAAGCTCCAAAAAAGAGTCACAGAAAAAAAATCTCTACAGTTCTTGAGCAAGATCCTGAAATGCCCCCCAAAATAAACAAACAAACAACTCACTGCTCAAAATGCAGCTCTCAAAATATCACAGGGTCCTTGTAGGCATGTCCTTGAGTAATTGACTGACTAAAGAATTAAGTGACTAAGCTGCCCTCATAAATTGAGAATGTCACTCTCACCAATTTTAAGGTCAGGCGAAGCTCAGCACCGTTCAATATTAGGATGCAGATGGTAGTTTAGTGACTGGGTTCAAGTAGATTCAGAAAGCACGCTTCATTTCCATAGACAGATGTTCCAGTTCCTTGTATCACTTTTCTCTCTCACTTTAACAGCTCTGCATCAGCTGTCTCTATGATATCATGGGTTTTCCTGAACAGCTAATGCCAGAGAGAGAATACAAAAAAAGAAAAAGAAAACAAACAAAAACAAAGAAAATCAAAGCAGCAATGAGAGCAAGCTGGGCTTCCTCTTGAATAGGTTGGCATCATATATTTGTGTAAATACATATGGATTGTGTTCACACTATAGCAACAGTCATGGATGGCTGTCAAATATTACCTTGAGTTATCTTATATCTGAGCAGAGCACATGTTCATCAAATTAGTGTAGATAGAGAAGTGTCTGGAGTCAAGTATACATATGGATTTCTGAATAGCTGCCTGGCCAAGGTCCTGGAAAAGAAGATTATAGCAATGAGCTGGGCAAACATTTTGCCCAAATGTGTGAAACTCACAAACCTATTTATCTGTGTGTGTTCTGAAAAGTGCATACAAAATGTAGCCAGTTCTTATCACCCTCTGTTTTACTTTTCACTGCACCACCTTTGATCCCTGTTATTCATACCGGCAGCCTTTAAGTCACCAGAAATGTGTGCAGACATTATTTTAGCAATTCTATCATTCCATCACTTCCAGGAATCCACTAGTAACTTTCAGCTGGTGTACCACTTGCCCCAGCTAGAGCCCTCAGCTTGATCTAGCTTGCTCTGTTCATTTCCTGCAGAATTCATCACGTATAGCTGGAAACACTGAAGGATCTTGCTTGACTCTCCACCCCAACTCTAGTCCACTCTCTTTGACAGCAAGCTGCTAGTTTCTGCTGACATCCTCATTAAAACCCTAAATCTGCAATTCAAGCTGACTGAGTGGAAGTGGAAGGGAGCAATCCCAGGCAAAAGGCTGCAGATACAATTTCTTTCCTTACTCAAAACATTTTCTTTCATTTGTTTTGAATAATATACATTATTAAATGTTTTATACTTTGCCAATTTTCAGAGCACTGAAATCGATTTGATAGTTTTTAGCTTTATACTTAATTTGTCTTTCTCATATATTTTTGCTGAGAGAATTTAACAAACTCTTTATGACACCATAAAGAGAGATGCCTTCTAAAATGAATTTTAATGAATATGATAGCAACACTGAAAGGACGTAGACATATGTTAAAACAAAAGTGATTCTGAAGTAAAGAGTTTGAACTCTATATCCACAGTTTAAAGAGAAATCGTGCACTTAACAAGATTATTATTATTAACTCTTGGTGGGGCGCGGTGGCTTATGAATGTAATCCCAGCACGCTGGGAGGCCGAGATGGGTGGATCACCTGAGCTCATGAGTTTGATACCAGCCTGGCCAAGATGGTGAAACCCCATCTCTACTAAAAA
>NW_012098288.1:392656-399089 GCF_000951045.1 Mandrillus leucophaeus
ATATTGATTCTTCCTATCCATGAGCAAGGAATGTTTTTCCATTTGTTTGAGTCCTCTCTTATTTCCTTGAGCAGTGGTTTGTAGTTCTCCTTGAAGAGATCCTTCACATCCCTTGTAAGTTGTATTACTAGGTTTTTAATTCTCTTTGTAGCAATTGTGAATGGGAGTCACGCATGATTTGGCTCTCTGTTTGTATATTATTGGTGTATAGGAATGCTTGTGATTTTTGCACATTGATTTTTGTATCCTGAGATTTTGCTGAAGTTGCTTATCAACTAAAGGAGATATGGGGCTGAGACGATGGGGTTTTCTAAGTATACAATCATGTCATCTGCAAATAGATACACTTTGACTTCCTCTCTTCCTATTTGAATACTCTTTATTTTGCTCTTTTGCCTGATTGACCTTGCCAGAACTTCCAATATTATGTTGAATAGGAGTAGTGAGAGATGGCATCCTTGTCTTGTGCCAGTATTTGACAAGAATGCTTCCAGCTTTTGCCCATTCAGTATGATGTTGGCTGTGGGTTTGCAATGAATAGCTCTTCTTATTTTAAGATACGTTCCATCAATACCTAGTTTATTGAGAGTTTTTAACATGAAGAGGTGTTGAATTTTATCAAAGACCTTTTCTGCATCTATTGAGATAATCATATGGTTTTTGACACTGGTTCTGTTTCTGTGATGGATTACATTTATTGATTTGCATATGTTAAACCTGCCTTGCATCCCAGGGATAAAGCCAACTTGATCGTGGTGAATAAGCTTTTCGATGTGCTGCTGGATTCAGTTTGCCAGTATTTTATTGAGGATTTTCGCATCAACGTTCATCAGGAATACTGACCTGAAATTTTCCTTTTTGTGTGTGTGTCGCTGCCACGTTTTGGTAACAGGGTGATGCTGGCCTCATAAAATGAGTTAGGGAGGAGTCCCTCTTTTTCTATTGTATAGAATAGTTTCAGAAGGAATGGTACCAGCTCCTCTTTGTACTTCTGGTAGAATTGGGCTGTGAATCCATCTGGCACTGGACTTTTTTTGGTTTGTAGGCTATTAATTACTTCCTCAATTTCAGACCTTGTTATTGGTCTACTCAGGGATTCAACTTTTTCCTGATTTAGACTTGGGAGGGTTTATCTGTCCAGGAATTTATCCATTTCTTCCAGATTTTCTAGTGTACTTGTGTAGAGGTGTTTATAGTATTCTCTAATGGTAGTTTGTATTTCTGTGGGATCAGTGGTGATACCCCCTTTATCATTTTTTATTGTGTCTATTTCATTCTTCTTTCTTTTCTTCTTTATTATTCTGGCTAGCAGTCTATCTATTTTGTTGATCTTTTAAAAAAACCAGCTCCTGGATTCATTGATTTTTTTCAGGGGTGTTTTTTGTGTCTCTATCTCCTTCAGTTCTGCTCTGATCTTAGTTATTTCTTGTCTTCTGCTAGCTTTTGAATTTGTTTGCTCTTGCTTCTGCAGTTCTTTTAATTGTGATGTTAGAGTGTCGATTTTAGATCTTTCCTGCTTTCTCCTGTGAGCATTTAGTGCTATAAATTTCCTTCTAAACACTGCTTTTGTTGTGTCCCAAAGATTCTGGTTTCTGAAAGGAGGTCTTGGACAAAGCTAACTAAGCCAGCTCCTTCTATCACTCTTTGTATTTGGTTATTTGCTGACTTTCTGAGAAATAAACTATTCCCATCTAAAACTGTTTTTTTCTTATGTTACTTAGGCTTTAACCCTCTTCACACTTACTGCACAATAGAGAATATTGAACAAATAAATGAGTTGGCTTTTAAATGGCAAATGTTACGATGATGGCCATTTACCACTTAAATGTTAATAGCCTGAAAAAAAAACAAAACAGAGGAATGAGATTTATTAAAATGTAGTGGTATCAACAAATGAACAGCAGTTACTGAATCGACTGTTTGGGAAAACATGAATTTCTAGCACTTGGAATACCGCAGGAATCAAATGGGTAGGAACAGCTTGCCCTAAGCTACTTCTACTGAGGAGACTGAGATACCATTTGTACCAGTTTAGTATGTACACAATTCAGACACTCTTTCTGGAAATACGAGGTTCTGGTTCTTCAGTTAAAGAATATGTGGTACATATGCATAACAGTTATTTCTAGAAATATGTACTTCTCCAAATTTCTAATTTATTATCTGAAAATTTAATAGAATTTTGTCTTTGGATGGTAATAAAACAAAAATGTTAGAAGAGAATGGAAACTTTTGGGTCTATAGAGAGAGGTTATCAGAGAAGGGCCAACCATACTTTACTGGATACAGTTAATCTGACTGCGGCTTTTGAAGGAAAAGACTTAGAGAAGAAAAGTGTTTGAAGAAGTCATACACGTTTAAAAATATACACACAACTTGAAAACCCTTGCAAGAAAAAATAGATGACATCACAAAAAAAAAAAAAAAAAAAAATATACACACAACTTGAAAACCCTTGCAAGAAAAAATAGATGACATCACAAAAAGGTGAAGTGACTTTTCATTTTGCCAAATCACACTCATACATATGCTTTTGCTTTCTTTTTTATGCCCTATACCTCTGAGGTATCAGAAGGGCCTGAGTTTGAAACAATTTGTCCCCGTAGAAATCCAGAAAGTAAGAGAATGAACAACATCTTTAGCACAGAAGCACGTCAATCCTGGGAAAAACCTGAGATTTGGTTTTTGAGTTATGGAAGATGGAGTAGAAAAAATGAGAAAAGGTTAAAAAGACAGAATAAAGATTATGTAAGGAAGGACAACAATATGACATTTGAACCTTTCACAGGATAAAGTTATGATAATGAATGTTGAGAAGAAATGCACTGGACACATCTGAGTGGGCATGATTGAAGGTCTGAGCAAGTTAATATAGATCAAGAACAAATCATTAGCATTTTAAGAATTGTGAGCCAGTCAGTGAAAATCCCAACTCAGAAACTAATGTGGCTATAGATGAAACATCCTTGGATTAGAATTAAGATTGTTTGTCCTAACTCTCTTCTAAATTAGTCGAGTGATAATAATAATGATTATTGCACTGCTAAATGTTATCATAATAGTAACAACAAAATTAATACCAGCATGTATTATGATTAGATATTATTCTAAATGCTTTACTTTGTATAAATTGTAAAGAGACCTTTTAGGTAGATTCTACTAATGCCAAAGTTTCACATAAGCAAATTTATTAATGTCACATAATCTATAAGCATTAAAGCTCTGTCTCCAACACAAACGGATTTGACTGCAGTGCCTGCCAAGATAACGTCTAGACAGTTAGATAAATATTGTTGGCTCTAATTCTAGATTGAATGAAGATCCAATTGAAACTTAGAGCAGCATTAATAAAACTGCTTCCTTGATACCTAGAGAAAAGATGAAAAAGCAAAAGATTTTAACTGGTTAAAGGAAAGGAGCAGCCATATATGAAATGAGATTCAAGGGTGTAAACAGAAGTTCTCAGATCTATTAAGGAGAAGAGAACCTGACTCTGGGTTGGTAAGCATTGTACAGAATCAAGAGGTGTGTAGATTAGAGGATCACCCAAGGAGCTGTTCCCTGCCTGCATGGACAGCATCATTGTCTGTCACCTGCATGGACAGCATGATTGCCTGTCTTCAGGGAAATAGTATCGAACCTGGGTGCTGCTCATCTGTGCAGTTGTGGTCATCCCTGCACCTGCATCACTGGGGTTACTTGAGTGTTGCTCTTTGAGGAAGCTTTAGGGCCCTCAGAAAATATCCCTAAGCAGCAAATAAAAGGCATACTTGGGAGATAAAGTTCCAATAACTCTTCATTCCAACCATATTTTCTCATGCACCCACAAAAACAACTAGGCTTATTTAGGGTAGAAAAAAAAGAAATGGGACCACACATCTTAATTTAGTCCCTACAAGTCTTGTACCATACACCATTCACTGAATCTAGATAATTCATGAGACAGAAAGACACAGGGATATAATTATGTGACCTATGATAGAAATTCTACACTCAGGCAGAGCTAACAGCATTTTCAGACCTGACCACCTGAGTGAAAGCTGACCAATATAATATTCACACATCCAGTCATACAGATAGATGTATGTTATCAAATCTGATGGCATAAATATAAATATTGAGTCATCCATTTATAAAGACAGGTAGAAGAAAGTAAAACTAAACAATATGAATTAAAATGTGAAATTCACTTCACTTATGGAAAAAGTGCACTTATGGAAATGTGCACTTATCCACTGCTCAAAACTCAGTGCATAATAAAAGTAAGCAGGTATTTTCTTGTTCATAGATGTTCATGATAACAATGATATGGTGGATCAAGGAAGGGCTTAGCAGGGTTGTTCTTCAGCCTTTAGATTGTGTTTCATTTGGGATCAAGGAAGGGCCTAGCCAAGACACAACATTTGTATGGAATGCAGCAAAAAGGAACACAATTTTCAAACAAAGCTGACCAGGCAAATGGTAGCCTAATGTTCTCTAAAACAATGAACACAATTTAATTTATTCTTTCACTTCGTTAAGTCCTAAAGTTTCTAAAAACATTTACTGCATTTAATCATCAAAGTATTTGATTCATTGATAAAATAATTGTTTTCCAACTTTTAGAATATTAAAAATGTTTTCAAATGTAATTTTGCATTAATTAGAAATAAAGCAGCATGTATTTTTAAGTGGTTTTAACATAAATGGTCTCACTGTGGGAAAAAAAAAATCTTTAGCTGAAGTAAATGTCTTCTAAAACTTGGCTTCTTAAAACATCTGTACATTACCTCTTAACTTGTAGAAGTGCAGATTATCATGCAATAAGGTCTAAAGCACATCTGCTACTTTTCATTTGTACTGTGTTCATAGTGACGCTGAGAATGCCACTCAAATCCAGACAAATTTTAAGTAGCAAAGTGCTTTTACATTAAGGAAAAAGTATGCTACATGCACCTACAAGTGTTCTTGTTTGTTTTGTCAAAAAATTTTTTTCATTTGTCAAATGATTGTTACGTATTTTAAGCAATTTTGTCATTTTAGTTTTTACTTTATGACTTAATAAAATTTTCTTGCAATAATCCCAGACTTTCTAATAATATGTGTAAGCACATTCAAATGTATTCTGAAGCCACCCCATACCTGAAAAATTCTGAGATTTTGGGAAATACTTATCCTACTTGACTGTCAGCTCCTAAAAGCACCTTTTCTAAAACCCATTTAACCCTCTATGGTTTCTTGTAGAGTTGCTCAAAGAGAAGCCCTCTCATCATATTTGAAGGTAAGAAGAAGGTGATTCAGTACTCTTTGGTACCTGTAGGCAAACATGTTCACTGAGATGAAGATTGGAGAATCACCTGGTGAGGTGCTGCATCAATTGATCTTCATCTTCGCATCTGGACTTCCAAGACAAAGAAGACCACATGGTTAGACAGCCCATGCCTTTAGGGGCTGATGAACTCTGGCTTCTGGCAGACCTCCAGAGATTTCCCTGTTTCTAGTATCAGCTTCTCTGACTACCATACCCCCAGTTTTGTATATTCAACTCTAATTCCCTGTATTAAAACAGTGCTTTCTTGCAATCTGTAGAGTGATTTCTCTTTTGATCTATGACCCAGATGGATGTGATAACACAGATTCTTCAGGTATCGTAATTGCTATCCCTTATTAAATCAGGAGAGATAGTGTCATGTCTGTGCTGCTGGGGCTGAGCAGGAAGAAAAAGAGTTAGAATGCAGAGGAGACTTCTGGCCAATTCCACGAAAACCTTTAAAACTTGGCTGAACCTGAGAAACACTCTCAGCAGATGAAAGCACTAGTGGAAGCACCTGAGGCAGCCGTGACTCACATTTCTGCTTCCTTGGGGGGGTTTATTTTATGATTGTAACACTCTAGGATGGCCTCTGTTTAAGTCTGTAGACAGCAATAAGTTATAAAATCTTCAGGTTGCAGGCTGCTGATGGTGAGAGTGAAATGTGTCCCAGACCTACTGCCACTGAACCGTGATGGGACCCCAGATTGCAAACTGGGTGCAGCATAGATCAGGAGCTGAGGAGGATTCCCTAGTTTCTGATGATACTAGCTTCAATAATTGCAAATGCCCTGACTCACCCAGCAAGTGATGGTGACTCTGTCTCCTAAAGATGCAGTCAGGGAGGATGGAGACTGAGTCATCTGGAAATCATATCTGACTCCTGGGACATAAAAACAAATATACACACAACTATTTATAAGATGATTTCCCTGAATGGCCAGGCTGTATACTGAGCACACTGGCTGAGTAAACTCCTAGTGTTCTCCTTCCTTACGTGGGAGCCAGAGCAGCAGCAGCCCCAGGAGCTGAGCAGGAGCCCTCATGTCCATGCAGTGTCCTGACTGGGACTGAGTCCTGCACAGAGTGTGATCAGCCTATTAATAAGTCTTAGTTCCCCTGGCTAGGAAAAGGGATTCCCTT
>NW_012098288.1:399139-410749 GCF_000951045.1 Mandrillus leucophaeus
AAGAAAAAGAGTTAGAATGCAGAGGAGACTTCTGGCCAATTCCACGAAAACCTTTAAAACTTGGCTGAACCTGAGAAACACTCTCAGCAGATGAAGGCACCAGTGGAATCACCTGAGGCAGACGTGACTCACATTTCTGCTTCCTGGGGGGTTTATTTTATGATTGTAACACTCTAGGATGGCTGCTGTAAGTCTGTAGACAGCAATAAGTTATAAAATCTTCAGGTTGCAGGCTGCTGATGGTGAGAGTAAAATGTGTCCCAGATCTACTGCTACTGAACCGTGATGGGACCCCAGATTGCAAACTGGGTGCAGCATAGATCAGGAGCTGAGGAGGATTCCCTAGTTTCTGGTGATACTAGCTTAAATAATTGCAAATGCCCTGACTCGCCCAGTAAGTGATGGTGACTCTGTCTCCTAAAGATGTAGTCAGGGAGGATGGAGACTGAGTCATCTGGAAATCACATCTGACTCCTGGGACATAAAAACCAATATACACACAACTATTTATAAGATGATTTCCCTGAACGGTCAGGCTGTATACTGAGCACACTGGCTAAGTAAACTCCTAATGTTCTCCTTCCTTACGTGGGAGCCAGAGCAGCAGCAGCCCCAGGAGCTGAGCGGGAGCCCTCATGTCCATGCAGTGTCCTGACTGGGACTGAGTCCTGCACAGACTGTGATCAGCCTATTAATAAGTCTTTAGGGCAGGAGGTTGTGCTCCGGGAACATGCAAATCAGCAGGGGAAGGAGCAAGCTGGGCACAGCTGCAGGACTGGTTCATGGAGAAGTATCTTAGTTCCAGATAAAAGTTAATAAATATTCATACTCTTATGTTTCACATTTTCAACTTGGCCCAGGGCATCCCAGCCTAATTCAGTAGCAAGGATGTGAATTGTTTTCCTTTTTACTCCCGTAAGAACAGTAACATAAAACTCTGTGCATGCTGTAGTCTTGGAGGAGAATGTGTGCCAAGAACAAGTGTAAAGAACAACTGGGGAAAGGGAGAAAGGCAATGTGTTAACACCACCAAATATTCTCCTGTTAAATATATGCTAGTAACTGCTAAGCCAAACAATACCAAAAATGTATCAGTGCTAAGTTACCTTTCCCTTCCTCCTTCCTCCTGTCTCCTGGCTCAGAAGGCACTTGCATCTTCTATAGGTTCTGCCCATGCTAAGGCTACGACTCCTGAAGTGCTCTTATGTGTGATGCCTGAGGTGTAGCTTCATACTAATCCCCTGAGTTCACCAACATCTTCCTCTTACACAGATTTAGAGAATATATCCTGTCTACTACTCAGTGAAGGAACTAATTTGGGCAGCTGGGACAAGGCAAGTTGCGAGGCTTTTGTTTGGGGCTGAACCTTTGTAGGAGGATATTGTAGAGTGTGGTGGAAGTAGTAATCGCCAACATCCTCAGCCTCCATCCTACTGATTTTAAGCATAAAACCTGTCCCTGACCTGCAACCACTGCAAACTCATGGTTAAGTGGTGCATCACACATGGCTGTAAGTCTTTAGTGACTCAATTGTTAGTGAAGTTCTTACCCAAATGTATTTCAGGTCATATCACAAATGCCTATTTAACCATAGGATATAGGCTAGCTTCCAAAGGTTGAAACTAGTCCTATGACATATCTGGGGATGATTGGTCTACTCTCTCCTCCCATTGGGGAGAACTTGTCTGGGAAGGCAGAAAACTGATTGGAAGTCCTATACATCAGGAGCTGTGGAGACTGGCCTGGCTTCTGCAGGCACCAATACAAATAGGTGTATCCATTACCATGTAAAAGGTTCTGACTAGACCTGCAGGAGATGGAGGCTGGCTCTCCATTGGTGACAGGCAGAGAGAGCGGAGTCTGGGTCATCACAATATACCCACTGGATCCTAAAGTAATATGAAAAAGAAGTACAAGGTTATGTAAATCATGAGACATTATCATAATTTCTCTACAGTGATATATTTAATGCTAAAAAATTGTATTGTGGTGTGTGTGTTGGGGGGTGGTTGTAATTTTGATTCACGCACAAAAAAATTCTATGAAAAGAAAAAAGACATTTTGAAGGCCCAAGCTGCCCTATGGAAGTCACTTACGCTACCCTCCTCTTTCCAAGTCAGAGTCTGCACCAGAGCTTAGGTCCTTGCTTTTTCTGGAATCTTCCTCACTCTTTCACATATAAAAGTGCCCCCACACATTCTATCCTGGAGCACAAGACACATGCATCTAACACATGGACCGAACACACATGGGAGGCAGTGGGGCCCCCAGAGCTCACCCTCCCAACCCATTCTCCTCCCTCATCTCCTCTGTCCTTACCAGGAGCCCAAAGCATCAGCAGCCCCAGGAGCTGAGCAGCGAACCTCACTGTGAGAAGATGAACTGAGGAGTCAAGGCAAGGTTACAGCCGAGCTTTTCTCCCAGACTCACAGGGGAAGGTCTTTCCTAAGGGACAATATGCACATCTCCTGGTGGCTGCAGTGGTGTGGAAAGAGACAATGTACAGTATGCTTAATTCTAAAATGTATCTTTGTCTTCAGTATTAACATGCTGCATCATGGCCTGAAACATGCAAACAAAATGAACCAGTAGCCAAACTAGTTACTACCTACTACACATATATACTAAGTGTTCGTAAGAGTTCAAAAAATATTCTCCATTAGTTCCAGATTTGAAAGAAAGGAAAGTCCAATTAGTATTATCAGAAAAGATTATTAAGTGGTGTACACGCTTGAGACTCCCGTGAGCTTTGATTTGCTCAGCAGCCAAAATCATGCCTTGCTGGCAGCTTTCCATTCTCCTGATGGTTGGTGACTGTGAGGGTCACTCAGCGAAGGGAGAAAGAAGTGCTCTGAAAGTCATCAGTGGCAGCACGTGAGGTCAGGCTACACTAGGGTCCCCTTCCAGTGACGTGACTAAGTGTCCCTGCATTCATGACAGCAGTAGGGAACTTTAGTGGCAGTTCCAGGGAGGACATGACAGCCACTTCCTGGAGAGTCTGTGGGATGTCAGTGCACTAATTGGAGAGAAAGGGAGAGGCTCTAGGAGTTGTCCTGGAGGGCTGTGACCCCTGTTTACACAGAGGAGGAGCCAGTGTTTGTGACTGAAACCTCATGGCCTCTTCCTGAAGGCTCTCCAGCCATCTCTAACTGAGCCCACCTGGTGTGGACGTGTCCCCTGGGTACCCCAGCTGCTCCTGCTGCATTGAGAGACTGAGTCTCCTTGAGGTTTGTATGTGGGGCCATCACACAACGCAGGGTCCCAGTGAGTGTCTTGCTAACCGTCGTACGTGCAGTATCTCCAGGCCCCACAGAAGGGATTGTGAATATGTAATCATTAGAATTTTGGCTGGATGTGTGTCTCCACTTTGGAATATGTGCAGAAAAATACTTTGAAGGTTTGTCATTCTTTGCCCATGTTACAAATGTCTTGCCATAATCCTTTTTTTTTTTTCTGGATTTCTCTCCTTAAAAATTGAATTTTATCTTCCTTCACCACAGAATGCATTATTTTGGAATACACAGTCACTTGTAATGTGGTTTACTTCCTTAACAAGGAAAAAGAATATGTTGTCTTGCTGATTCAAATGCCCCTTTACTTTGATCATATTATGTCATGATTACTTCATAAACACTTTTAGGGCATTATTTTAACTGTCATCTATGCAAGCTATATATTTTCTATACAATTACCACTAGAAGATAGGAATGAGGTTCGTTTTCATGTAATGACTACATTGTGTGAAAGTAGTGCATGTACTTATATGTTGAAAACCATTTATTATTTTCATGACAATTGAACACCAAAATTGTAATTTCTAAAACATTATTTAGTTGAAAAAGTTATCTCCACTCCCATTACAATAATATTGTGGTTAAAAGCCTTAAAGCAACCACAGCAAAAGGTACAAAAAATACAAAAGTTATAAAATTATAACATCAGAGAACAGTGGACAGAATGAGACCTAGGTAATCTAAAATTCCAGAGTGAGGAAAAGCTTTCTAATTGAGCTGATGCTTACCTGACTTTTTGTTCCCCTGCCATATTTGCCAAGTTGACATTTGGACCCAAGTTCTGCTTTGGCACAGGCAGAGAAACCCATCTGTGAAAGGAGAATCTGGCTGTGCCTCTTTCATTGCACAAGGCAGCCTCTACTCACAGACAGTGTTTTCCATGCAACACGGGCTGTGGTGTCATGACATGTGCAGTCTACGGGTGCTCGTCTAGAAAAGTAGAAACTCCCCATACAGAGGCCTCATGTAGCTTTTGTTGTTGATAAATTCTGCTCATACCATTCATAGTACATGTCTGAATCACGGATATATTGGTCATCATTGCCACAGCTCCCCAGTTGATGTAGGCTCTATTGGGACTTCAGGTTAGCGTGTCACTGCATGATTCGTGTTCTCAAACCCAACCACATGGCGTCTGCTCATTATTTTAGTTCAACTGTGATTAAGTCACATAACCTCAGGTCTATTTGCACAGGAACCTCAATAAACATTTGATGATTGCAGAACTACAAGATCATTCTTGATGAACTACTTTTCCTTGAAACTTGCAGTGATGCAGGCTCAACCTATGGAGCCAGGGAGTGATACTTTCTCCTCCGTAGCCTTTCATAAGAAGGACATTTGGGTTCCTTTCTGAGTTTATATCGTCAACCCCCAACAGTCACTGCCATCCACAACTGTACCTAATGTAAGTCAAAGAGCAGGTTATTTGGCCAGAGTTGACCCCCACTATCTTCCATTCATTCTCCCATTCCTGAAGTCTGCCCACTGTCCTCAAACTCTTACATTTTGTGGAAAGAAATCACACATCATTCTGTGTTATTTCAGTGGTCTATGAGGCAAATTCTATAACCCATGTCTCCTAGTCTAAGTTTCTGTTTATAAAACTCAACTTTTGAAATTTCAAAAACTACCCCTTTCGGTCAGCAAGACACAATTGAAGCAAATCAAATAATTTTAGCATTCATGTTTTCTATCTCCCATGAATTTACAAAAGCCCATTTTGACGCTGAAATCCAAGATTTTTACTAATTGCCCTCAGTCAGCTCCTCATGATGACAGCTTGTGCAAAAGGCTCTTTCCTCCATCAATATGTGGTGGGACGATAAGTGGTGAAAGAGAAAGATAAAAAGTTAGGAAGATTGAAAAATATCAATTTTTGAATATTACCACGTATTATCCTCTTAAATAGAGACTTTAAACGGCTAAACCTCAAGTTGTTTTCAACAAGTGTTGCAACAAATCTGGGTTATTTGTCTCGCCATTAACCTGTTTAAGTCTTATTTCCCAATGAAGGTGAGGCAGAGAGGATTGGGATGGGATTTCCTTCAGCTCTCCCTCAGGGCAGTCTAGTACCTATGCAGGCACTGGGATCACCTCTGGTTTCTTATGGCTTATGCCATGCCAAGGCTGTTGCAGCTGACAGGGCTGTGAATGGGTTTTGTTTGACATACAACTGAGGCACCCATGGGACAGAACCCTCAGATGCAACCTGTTGCCCTGAGATCTCCAACATGTTCATCTTATACAGATAGAGATTCTGCTCAACTGCCTCCCCAGAGAAACAACATGCTTGAGCAGCTGGGCCACGCTGGAGGTTTTTGTTCAGGGCTGTACCAGTGTGCGAGGATGATGTGTACCTTCCATGCAGTAATAAACCCCGACATCCTCAGCCTCCACCCTGCTGATTTTCAGTGTGAAATCTGTCCCTGCCCCACTGCCAGTGAATCTGTCTGGGACCCCAGAGTCCCGATTAGAAACCTTATAAATGAGGCGCCTTGGAGGTGCCTTTCAGCTTCTGCTGAAACCAACTCAAGTAGGTGTTTTCATTACTATGCAGGAGGCTCTGACTAGACCTGCAGGAGATGGAGGCTGGCTCTCCAGGTGTGACGGGCAGGGAGAGTGGAGACTGAGTTATCACAACATCCCCAGTGGATCCTGAAATAATGAGAGAGAAGTGCAAGGTTATATAGAAACTTTAAGAGCAATTTTAAAATAATTTTTCTTCTGTTATTTATTTCAGGCTAAATCAATTTTTATAATTTGATTCAGACCCCAGAAATACATAATTTCAAAATAAAAACTTATTTTCAAAGCACAGCAGAGTGTTTTGAGTGCTAGAAGTTTCCTCTACCATTCCCTCTTTCTCTGTCAGAGTCGTCACCAGAGCATTAGTCTTTGTTCCTTCTGGAACAATCTTAACCAATCACAGGCCTTACTCTTGCAGATATAAAAGTTACAAGCCCCATCCTAGAGTACAAGACATGCACATCTAACATGAGGACAGAACACACATGGGAAGCAAGGGGGCCCCCAGAGTTCACCCTCCCACCCCATTCTCCTCCCTCATCTCTCTTCTGTCCTCACCAGGGAACCAGAGCAACAGCAGCCCCAGAAGCTGAGCAGGGAGCCTCATTGTGAGAAGGTGACCTGAGAAATCCTGATAGTCAAGTCAAGCCTGGTGCTGAGCTTTTATCTCAGACTCACAAGGAAAGGTCCTCCCTGGGGGACAATATGCAAATCCCCTGATGGGTGCAGTGGTGTGGAAATAACATGGTATGTACAGGGGCCTTTCCTATGAACAATATATTTTGTATACTTGAGAAAAAACTGTTAGAAATAACAATCTATGCAGCCTTATTGGGACAGGATATATTTCAATGTTTACAGTCAATTTTTTTACTTCCTTAGCATTTTCCCAATGAATGTTACACTTCTCTTTAATATGGCTGAACTTCTGTAAATATTTGGTGCTTCGTATTTTTTCTTCATGTGTGTTGAAGAGGTCTTGGTTTGCTCGTCATTTTATAAATCAAAATAAATTGTGCCCTGAGTAAAGTGCAAACATGTTCATTGCTCAACCAAATAAAGTACTCACATTCACTATCCGGATACAAATACGGATGATTTTAAATTCTCCACAAGCTGCCTTCATTCACCTTTCTAGTCTATAGCTTCTGCCTCTAACCTACCAAGGGAACTGCAACTCTGATATCTATCATAAAGATTCGGTTTTCCTGAACATCAACAACATGAGAATTGAGGTAAGTATATTTATGAAGCCTTTATTTAATTTTATGGATTCAAATTACTGTTCATTGTCATTTACTGATTCTGAATTCTAAAGGATTTCTTCCTGAGTTTCTTATAAGATATATATGCTAGTCATTGCTTCTTTTCTTTTCTTTAAGGACAGATTTGCTGAATATAAAATCATCTTTAATTTGTTTTTCCAGTACTTCAAATAGCTTTAATATTAATGGTTAATCCACTACTATTAACGAAGTTACAATCTATATTTGAATTCCACTGAGCTTTCCACTGATATATATAGCTAACATTTTTACTTTTAATGTTTCAGGATAAAATTTCTGGATCCCATATTGCATTTAGTTTTCATGCTTTCTTAATTTCCTTCACTATCTGACAGTTTTTTAGTCTTTGTTTTGAAATACCTTGAAACTTTTGATGTATGCTGTCTGCTTATTTTTGAGAATGTCCCTAAAATTCGATTGTTTGGTATTTTCTATTGATTCAAGTCAGATTTTTCATTTTTGGCAAGAATATTACAGCAGGGATGTGTTTTCAGTACATCCTATCAAGAGTTACATAATATCAACATGTCATCATGGGAGTTGATAAATGAATATCACTAATGAACTCTTTTTGTAAGAAAGTCTTGGTCAAAGGTAACCAAGGCAGCTGCTTTTGTCACTCTTCCTATATGGTTATATGCTGACTTTGTTAAGAATTGTCTAGTACTATCTGCTACGGTTTAGATGTTTGTGATGTTCCAAACTTATTGTTGGAATGTAAAGTGTAAGTTGATATTAAAATGTAGAGCCCCTTGGGAAGTGATTAAGTCATGTGCTCTGCCCTCAATGAATGGGATTAATGGCCTTATATAGAAGGTTTCAGAGAGCTGCCTGGCCCTTCCATCTCTGTTGCCATGTGCAGACACAACATTCAGTTTGTCTCCTTGCCGTCTCTGACTCCACCAGACAGCTTCACCAGACACTGAATGTGTTAGCATCTTGATCCTGGGCTTCTGAACTCCAGAACTGTGAGAAATAAATATTGTTTATAAATTTCCCATTCTGTGAGTTTGTTATAGTTACATGAAAGAACTCCACACTATCTGATTCTCTTTTTACTTATTTATTTTTTTCAGAATTCAGTTCTACTTAAAGTCTGCTCTCCAATACAGAATGCTGATTAAATAAATTGTGCTCACTCTTAAATGTCAAGTATTTCCATCATGGCCATTCAACACTGGCATGTTGATGACCTGAAGGAAGGAAGAGAGGACTGGTATCTATGAAAACATAGTGGTACCCACCAGTCCCTGAGTAATTTGGACAAATACATAGTCCTACACATCACTTAGAATATTTAGGAAACTAAATGGAAAGGTTTAGAATTAATCGAGCTACTTCTAAAGGGGGAGGTTGAGATGCTATTGGTGCCACACTAGGATGCACGCAGTTGAGACATGATTTCCAAGAATCTGAAATCCTAGGGACTAAGTTGTAGAATATGTGGCTATATCAACATGGTACTTATTTCTCAAAATAGGTATTTTTCTAAGTTTTTCATTTCTGCTGTGACTAACCAATGGAATTTTGTCTTTTGATTGTTGTGAAAGTAAATAACTTGCATTGATTTCAGAGACTTATCAGTGGAAGGAGATGAGTATCAGATGTGGCTTGGGACTTGGACTTGGGACTTTTGAGTTAAAATTAGAATAAAGTAAGACTTTGGGCAGAGATTGAAAAGGAGTAGTTGTATTTTGAAATGTGAAAACGACATGAGATTTGAGAGAGTCCAGGGGTAAAAGGATGTTGTTTGTATATTTGTTTCTGCTCAAATGTCATGTGGAATTGTAATCCCCAGTATTGGAAGTGGGGCCTCATGGGAGGTGACTGTATCATGGAGATAGATTTCTCATGAATGGTTTAGCATCATATTCTTTGTGCTGTTCTCGTGATAGTAAGTTCTCATGAGATCTGCTTGTTTAAAAGCTTATGGCAAATCTCTTTTGCTCTTTCTCTGGCCCTGTGATGGGCCTGCTCCCACGTAGCCTTCCATCACAACTGTAAGCTTCCTGAGGCCTTCCCAGAAGCTGAGCAGATGCCAGCATCTTGCTTCCTACAAAGCCTGCAGAACTGTGAGCCGAGTAAAACTCTTTTCCTTCTATATCACCCAGTCTCAGGTATTTCTTTGTAGCACTGCAAGAATGGGCTAATAGATTTGGTCTCTAATTTTTTTTTCTTTTTTTGAGATGGAGTCTCACTCTGTCACCAGGCTGAAGTGCAGTGGTGCAATCTCGGCTCACTGCAACCTCTGCCTCCTGGGTTCAAGTGATTATCCCACCTCAGCCTCCTGAGTAGCTGGGACTACAGGCATGTGCCACCACATTCAGCTAAGTTTTCTATTTTTAGTAGAGATGGGGTTTCACCATGTTGGCCAGGATGGTCTCAATCTCTTGACCTCATGATCTGCCTGCCTCAACCTCCCAAAGTGCTGGGATTACATCACGAGCCTCTGTGCCCATTCCCTCCTTATTTATTTATTTATTTATTTTTTAATAAGGACCCTAATTGAATCAGATCAGAACCTAAACCTTATGACCTCATTTGACTGTAATTAGTTTCTTAAAGACACTGTCTCCAAATACACCCATACATGGACTTAGGGCTTCAACTGGTGAATTTTGAGGGGACCGAAATATTTAGTTCATAAAAGCTTATCTTATTTTCTTGATTCATCAAATACTTGCTCTCTTGGCATATTTTATGGTCACTCATGGAGGTGAGATGGATCTTTTCTAATTAATAGATATTATGGTGAAGCTGTTGACACTCCATGTACAAGAGAATTTGGGAGAAATTTTGTAACTCACACAAGGGAATCTTGGGGAAAGCAGGGTATGCACAAGCTGGTATAAACTGGCCCAAGTTAGACAAAGGGCTGGGTTTTTATAGTTGGACTGGAGATATGTTATCTTGTATTGCTGAGGATCTCTGAGGCTTGACTGTCCTGCAGGCAGTTGCACAAATATGCGGTGGAAGGGAAAGTGGGAGGTGGTGATTGAAAGCTGTCACTGATTAAACATCAAAAATAGAGTCAGAGTGCTTATTATATAGCACTTATTTGAAGGTATGGTACCTTACAGTATCAGTTTTTTATATTTTGTCCAACTTTTTATATCTGTTTTTAGCAGCTTGGCATAAAAAATGTATCTGCCATTTAACATAGTGAGAGTTTTGGGGAAAAAATCATAATTTAGTAAATAATGTCAAAGAAAACAGTATTTGGAGAAACATTGCATCTGCATAATTAAGAGATGTAGCAAAATTACAATGACTATTAGCAATTATTTAGTGTTTAATACATTTGAAAGTTGTAAACATTTTATAAGTATTCAATTACTTAATGATTATAATAGTCTTATGGTATAGTTACTTCTTTATTTTCCTTTATTAGAGATTAAAAAAACAAGATAAAAGTGTTTAAGTCTTTTGCCAAATTTACACATATATTAAGTGTAAGGGCCAAAATTCCAACCGACGTATGTGATTACAATCTGTGTGTTCTGTTATCACAGAAACTAGTATTTCAAAATCTCTTTCACTTTCTACCTGATTTCATCAATTATGTATGAGTAACTTGAACAAGATAACATTGTTGGATCATTGCACTGCCTTTGCTCAGTTTCGTCACACGAGGGAGGCAAGCTTTGATGCTGTTGACAGTAACAATATGCTGCATCTTCAGGCTCCAGGCTGCCGATTGTGAGAGCGAATTCTACCTCAGACTCATGGTCACTCAACCATGCAGGGACACTAGGGTTCTGGATAGTGACTTGCTCCCCTCAAGTTTTGTCCAGAACTTGAAAATTGAGAACTCATGAACACAAAGAAGGGAACAATACACACTGGGGTCACCTGAGGGTGGAGGGTGGAAGAAAGGAAAGGAGCAGAAAAGATAACTATTGGGCACTGGGATTAATACCTGGGTGACAAAGTAATCTGTATAACGAACCCCCATGGCACAAATTCAGCTATATAACAAACCTTCACATGTATCTCTGAATCTAAAATAAAAGTTAATAAAATAAAAATAAATAAAACTGAGGCAGCACAATATTCTCATTGACATCTGCATTAAAAAAAAAAATCACATAAGCACAAATGTCACTGAGGTTAAAAACACACCCCATTCTATGAGCTTATCCTGTTACTCAACACTGTGAGTGCTCCATGAGAAATCAAATGTCACAGATCAAAAAGAAAAAAAAAGGTACTAAAGATTTAACTTACAATGAGAAGAAAGCAAATTTCACCATCATGTGGCACCTCCTCATAATCATTTTCCTCGTCTGGGATCAGTGCAGCAGGAGGCAGAAGAGTTGAGCTCCTTATTTCCATTATGTACATGGCTGAGGCAGACACCTGCCCTGAGCTAGGGAGCAGCTCATTGATAATGGCTTTGATATGTAGCCAAATGCTCTATGGAAAGCACACAAAGTCATCCCAGGCTGAGATATTTTGGAGCTTCTTGTTCCAGAACAGAATATTTCACAACTGTCACACAC
>NW_012098288.1:410810-413637 GCF_000951045.1 Mandrillus leucophaeus
TTTCCTGGAGGAAAAAAAAAAAAAGGTACTAAAGATTTAACTTACAATGAGAAGAAAGCAAATTTCACCATCATGTGGCACCTCCTCATAATCATTTTCCTCATCTGGGATCAGTGCAGCAGGAGGCAGAAGAGTTGAGCTCCTTATTTTCATTATGTACGTGGCTGAGGCAGACACCTGCCCTGAGCTAGGGAGCAGCTCATTAATAATGGCTTTGATAGGTATCCAAATGCTCTATGGAAAGCACACAAAGTCATCCCAGGCTGAGATATTTTGGAGCTTCTTGTTCCAGAACAGAATATTTCACAACTGTCACACACACACGCGGATGCTCCTTCCCCAGTGTCTTCAGTCTGTACGGGGACTATGTGGAACCCCTCACTTAATAATACTCCACACCACCTTAACATTTCCTCAGTCCTCAGCTGCAGCTGGTCTTGTCCTGGTGAAGACTAATGCGAGTGACCACAAGCATGTTATATGAACCTTATTAGGCCAAGGTCATCATAAATAATAATCACTGGTACAGCTATTAATTCACATGGCTTGAATACAGAGTCATTTTCTTGGTATGAACCTAACCTGGGAATGTTCCATACAAAGTGGATCAAGATTATGAGGTCAGTTGCCTTACTAACAGAACTTGGGGATTTAGAATTGAGGGAAACAAAGTAAAAGAAGAAATTGGAGAATTTTATACAAAAGCCATACCGACTATAACTGAAAATAAAAAATCCATGCCTTACAGTGTCAATTCAAGAACAAAATTCATAATCAAGTGTAAACAGCAAACAATTAATGAAGAAAGTTTACATCAAACTGCCTCAAAGGATAATGAGAGTTTCGATCAACATAGAAGACACTGCTAAAAACTCATTATTTGTTGTTTGATTTGACAAAGTTGCTTGAAGGGATAAAAAGTACAGTTTAGGGAAAAAGGAAACATAAAAAAAAACACAGACATTTGAAGCAGGAAGCCCCGAAAGGAAGTTGTGGCTTTATGCTATGTGGAATTTTGACTGCTGAGTGCCTTCTTCCTGAAAGGGAGTATCTACAGCGTTGTCTGTCAAGTATCTGCATCCTAGTCCTGTCTCATCATTGTTCACAAGTCTGAGTGGGATTGGGGACAGGTGCTATTCAGGAACTATAGGCAAAGAAGCTCAACTGCACAGAGTCTGATCTAGATGAGGAGATCCTGAACTTTAACTTACCACCATCATGGGAAATGCTTGTAGATGTTGCAGATGAAAATTAGTATATATTGCATATAGTAAAAAATATAGACTGATTTAAGTAAATGTAGAGAGTTGCCAACGGGATACTCCAAGATGGTCGTAAGATCTTCCATCTTATCAGTTCCCTCTAATAATGAGATGTTGATAATTTCCTTATTGGACATATTAGCATACTTTTCCCCCTTTGGAATCTTAGTGAACTTATAATTGTGATAGAAGTAACACTAGGTGTCTTCTGAGACTATAGTAAGTCATAAGAGGTTATAAAACATCTGTCTGGTGCTCTTCGAGGAAGTGTACAGGAAGCCAAGCAGGAACATGTAGAGATGCACAGCCTCAGCTGAGGACTCATCCTATAGCCTGGGTTGGCCACCTTTGAGAAGACTCCATCCCCAGCTGCTGTCTGACTACATTCATGTAAGAAATGCCAAGCAGAAATCTTGGTCAGTCCAGGAAACATCTACAATTACAAAGATAATAGTATAATGATGCCAAATTGTAATGTGTCATTAAGTTTTGGGTGATTTGTTCTGAATCAATAGTCACCAGATGCCAACTCATAAATACAGAAATAATTTAGAAGTAGAAAGTCATCTATAGGTAGGTACTAAATGAATTTGGGTAAAATATACATTGGAATTCTTACACTACTTTGGGAATTTTTCTTTAACATTATGCCCAAATAAAAAGTCACATAAAATATGTTCAACAAAACCAAACAGAAATTTACAAAATGCAATTGAATGAAAATAGAGAAAACTCCAATAAATGGAAGGTTACACCATGCTCATGAATTGGGAGACTTAATAGTATATATTCTCCCAAAATTTGTTGAAAATATTCACAATAAAAAAATCTCAGAATTGTTGTTGAAATTGAAAAGACATTACTTAAATATGTACGAACATTCAAAATGCAAAAAGTAACTAAGATAGTCTTGCTAAGTTAAAAAATGTTGGAGGACTAATACTACACAATACCAAAGCCTGTAAGTTACAGTAATGAAAATATATGGTATCAGTGAAGTGTCAAACAAATTAGCCAGTTCAATCAGTTTGAGAATGCAGAAACTGATCCACCCATGTGTAGTCATTTGATTTACAATAAAAGTGCCACTATAATGTAATAAAAATAAAATAAATTAATCATACTGGATCAATTCTTATCTATATTAGATGAAAATGAATCTTAATTCTGTACCATATACAAATATTAATCATCAATAAATTATAAATATAAATATGAAAGGCCCAAGAGTAAACCCTCTACAAAAGGGTATAGGAACATATTTCATGACCCTAGAGATAAAAATATAATTCTTAAAGAAAATAAAATATCTAGCATAAAGAAAGAAATTAATAAATTAGACTTCACTAGTGTGACATTCTTTTTATAATGTTTAAAAGAAATAAACAACTTTTTAAAGGAATACATATAGAAGAAATAAACTACATTGATAAAGAATATTGAATTGAAAATTGTGGGCCGGGCGCGATGACTCAAGCCTGTAATCCCAGCACTTTGGGAGGCCAAGACGGGCGGATCACGAGGTCAGGAGATCAAGACCATCCTGGCTAACACGGTGAAACCCC
>NW_012098288.1:413687-425618 GCF_000951045.1 Mandrillus leucophaeus
AAAAAAAAAATCACATAAGCACAAATGTCACTGAGGTTAAAAACACACCCCATTCTATGAGCTTATCCTGTTACTCAACACTGTGAGTGCTCCATGAGAAATCAAATGTCACAGATCAAAAAGAAAAAAAAAGGTACTAAAGATTTAACTTACAATGAGAAGAAAGCAAATTTCACCATCATGTGGCACCTCCTCATAATCATTTTCCTCGTCTGGGATCAGTGCAGCAGGAGGCAGAAGAGTTGAGCTCCTTATTTCCATTATGTACATGGCTGAGGCAGACACCTGCCCTGAGCTAGGGAGCAGCTCATTGATAATGGCTTTGATATGTAGCCAAATGCTCTATGGAAAGCACACAAAGTCATCCCAGGCTGAGATATTTTGGAGCTTCTTGTTCCAGAACAGAATATTTCACAACTGTCACACACACACGCGGATGCTCCTTCCCCAGTGTCTTCAGTCTGTACGGGGACTATGTGGAACCCCTCACTTAATAATACTCCACACCACCTTAACATTTCCTCAGTCCTCAGCTGCAGCTGGTCTTGTCCTGGTGAAGACTAATGCGAGTGACCACAAGCATGTTATATGAACCATATTAGATCATGGTCATCATAAATAATAATCACTGGTACAGCTATTAATTCAAGTGGCTTGAATACAGAGTCATTTTCTTGGGATGAACCTAACCTGGGAATGTTCCATACAAAGTGGATCAAAATTATGAGGTCAGTGGCCTTACTAACAGAACTTGGGGATTTAGAATTGAAGGAAACAAAGTAAAAGAAGAAATTGGAGAATTTTATACAAAAGCCATACTGACTATAACTGAAAATAAAAACTCCATGCCTCACAGTGTCAATTCAAGAACAAAATTCATAATCAAGTGAAAACGGCAAACAATTAATGAAGAAAGTTTACATCAAACTGCCTCAAAGGATAATGAGAGTTTCGATCAACATAGAAGACACTGCTAAAAACTCATTATTTGTTGTTTGATTTGATGAAGTCGCTTGAAGGGATAAAAAGTACAGTTTGGGGAAAAAAGAAACATTTTAAAAAACACAGACACTTGAAGCAGGAAGCCCCAAAAGGAAACTGTGGCTTTATGCTATGTGGAATTTTGACTGCTGAGTGCCTTCTTCCTGAACGGGAGTATCTACAGCGTTGTCTGTCAAGTATCTGCATCCTAGTCCTGTCTCATCATTGTTCACAAGCCTGAGTGGATTGGGGACAGGTGCTATTCAGGAACTATGGGCAAAGAAGCTCAACTGCACAGAGTCTGATCTAGATGAGGAGATCCTGAACTTTAACTTACCACCATCATGGGAAATGTTTATAGAAGTTGCAGATGAAAATTAGTATATGTTGCATATAGTAAAAAATGTAGATTGATTTAAATAAGTGTAGAGAGCTCCCAACTGGATACTCCAAGATGTTCGTAAGATCTTCCATCTTATTAGTTCCCTCTAATAGTGAGATGTTGATAATTTCCTTATTGGACATATTAGCATACTTTTCCCCCTTTGGAATCTTAGTGAACCTATAATTGTGATAGAAGTAACACTAGGTGTCTTCTGAGGCTATAGTAAGTCATAAGAGGTTATAAAACATCTGTCTGGTGCTCTTCGAGGAAGTGTACGGGAAGCCAAGCAGGAACATGTAGAGATGCACAGCCTCAGTTGAGGACTCATCCTATAGCCTGGATTGGCCACCTTTGAGAAGACTCCATCCCCAGCTGCTGTGTGACTACATCCATGTAAGAAATGCCAAGCAGAAATCTTGGTCAGCCCAGGAAACACCTACAATTACAAAGATAATAGTATAATGACGTCAAATTGTAATGTGTCATTAAGTTTTGGGTGATTTGTTCTGAATCAATAGTAACTAGATGCCAACTCATAAATATAGAAAGAATTTGGAAGTAGAAAGTCATCTATAGTTACTAAATTAATTTGGCTAAAGTATACACTGGAGTTCTTATACTACTTTGGCAATTTTTCTTTAAGTTTAACATTATGCCCAAATAAAAAGTCACATAAAATATGTTCAACAAAACCAAACAGAAATGTACAAAATGCAATTGAATGAAAATAAAGAAAATTCCAATAAATGGAAGGTTGCACTATGCTCATGAATTGGGAGACTTAATAGTGTATATTCTCCCAAAATTTGTTGACAATATTCACAATAAAAAAATCTCAGAATTGTTGTTGAAATTGAAAAGACATTACTTAAATATATATGAACATTCAAAATGCAAAAGGTAACTAAGATAGTCTTGCTAAGTTAAAAAATGTTGGAGGACTAATACTACACAATACTAAAGCCTGTAAGTTACAGTAATGAAAATATATGGTATCAGTGAAGTGTCAAACAAATTAGCCAGTTTAATCAGTTTGAGAATCCAGAAACTGCTCCACCCATGTTTAGTCATTTGATTTACAATAAAAGTGCCACTACAATGTAGTAGAAGTAAAATAAATTAATCATACTGGATCAATTCTTATCTATATTAGATGAAAATGAATCTTAATTCTGTACCACGTAACAAATATTAATCATCAATAAGTCATAAATATAAATATGAAAGGCCCAAGAGTAAATCCTCTAAAAAAGGGTATAGAAACATATTTCATGACCCTAGAGATAAAAATATAATTCTTAAAGAAAATAAAATATCTAGCATAAAGAAATAAATTAATAAGTTAGACTTCACTAGTGTGACATTCTTTTTATAATATTTAAAAGAAATAAACAACTTTTTAAAGGAATACATTTAGAAGAAATAAACTACATTGATAAAGAATATTGAATTGAAAATTGTGATTAACTTGATGGTGGTGGGAAATAATATGTTTAGGAGACTATGGAGAACCTCAAACTGGATATGAGTTAATATCGTAAGTAGTTGTTTTGCAGGATAATAACATGAATTTATTTTATTACTAATATTAGTGAATGAATTAGTGAGTGCTAAAAATATAAATAAAGAAATAAATAAATAAGAACCATAATGGACTCGTAATAAAAGTGCATTATGGACCTAACATTATAACTACATTATTAACCATCAGTGATTACTATTTCTTGCAATCAGTTAATAAAGTTGAGGCCCATTAAAAAAGATAATAGAAAAAGAAAAAGCTGAAAGAGAGGAAGGAGGAATTGAACCGAGGACAAGAAGATGTTGTAAGAAAAATATATTAAAGAGAAAAGTTAAGAAAAAAAAAATCTCTTGCAGATTCCAGAACATTTCTACATTATGTTTTGTGTAATCAATAAAACAAAGACATACAACGCAGGATGAAAAATAGCAAAAAATATGTAATTATTGAAAATGTAAGTATAGTTCCTTAATCTCTGCTGAAACATAAGAAAAACGAAACAAACTGCATCATTAAAAACAAAACCTAATATTCAAGACAATAAAGCAGAATTGGCACTGCAATTCATCAAAACAGTGATATGGAAGGCAAACTAGAGTAGCACTTTTGTTTTTCAAAGGAGAGAATCATGACATTAGATAATAAAGAGAGAACTTAGACAGAAAATCAGAGTAGAAAGTTAAAACTCAGAATTAAACATTTTCCTAACGAATAAATGAGTCCTTAGAAAAGAATCGGTAAGAAGAAATGTAATCTGAAATAAAATTTCCATGTCTGTTAACTATTAATGAGTAGAAATTCAAAGGAGTCACACAATTGTATTCAAACATTTATAAAATGAGAAAACACATATATTTCATAATAAAATACAAATTCAAAGAAGGTAAGGGTTATTTTTTTCAGAGATAAATGTCAGGTTTGCCTCAGAGTCCTGGCCTGCATAATGAACTCCCAGTAATCAATGTAATTATATCTGAAAATAGGCAAAGTTTTTATAAAAAAGAAATCAAACTGCATGTATTTTATATTGAACTAGGGAAATAAAATATAAAGAAAATTTTTAATTTGAAACAACAAGTAAATTATGATATGCATAAGGATTTATGAAACTAGAAACCCTTGAAAAATTTATTGCAGCGAATAAGGAGATGAAGTAAAGTGGGTTGCTCTAGAAGAGGAAGCTGTGGTTTGTGATTGTAAAAGAATGTTGGTGAGGATAGAAATCAACAAAACCTAAAAGTTAATCTAAGTGAGTTAAAAATGTGTTGGTAAATGCAAAGTCATTCCACAGGAAAATTTCTCAAATATAAGGCATATAATGCAATGCAATTTAATTGTAATAATCTGACTATAACAATGACAATATTACTCATGCAAAATTAGGAATCATAATTGAAGGGCAATAACAAGTTTTACCATCACACTAATTTAATATATGAAAAAATTTAATAACCAGTATTTTCCTAGACTTCAAAATTTAAAATTATAGATTTATATAGGCACAACAAAAAGTAAATATGACATATATGCTTACATTTTGTTCCTTCAGTTTATTCCCATGCTGTCTTGTTTGGGATTCACTCACAATGGTCATTTATTAATTCTTTTAAAATAAAATATCTAATCTCACATGATCATTCTACTCTATATAAGGAATTACAATAACTGATACAAGAAGTTAATTAGTGAGAGGAAGAGATGTCAGTGCTCAGTCCTTTTATGTTAGGCAACAGATCAGAGCACAAGATCCTAAGGACAGACACACTGCCTAAAGAACAAGGCATTCTTGCTCAAATGTTGTCTCCTTCCTATAGGAAATTTTCATTTCATGTTCTTCAGCTCCCTGTCTTTCATTCTGATTAGGTCTCCTCAGTTTGTGTCTTGAACCAGTTCTTCCTTGTCTGAAGGAACTTTTCCACTTCCTGGGTCCATTCCCAACTCTAAACACCATTGCAAGTAAGTACCTTCCACCAGGTAGTAAAAACATGGTCCCAGGTTTGGAAACGCTAGGAAAAATTTAAAAACTATTTAATGAGCATCTCAAAGCAACCCTGGATTTATTTTCTCACATCTGGATATATTCTAGTTCTTCTAAATACCTCTTCACTCAGAGGTGTTTTCTTCTCATTGCATAGATTGGCAATAAAATAGAATCTTTGCATTGCTGGTGGAAATGAAAAATGGTGCAGCAGGTTTGGAAAACAGTTTGCAATTCAAGTGGTTAAACATTGAGTTACCATATGATCCAGGGAGCTCTTAGGTGTAGACTCAATGAAAAGGAAAACATATATCTACACAAAAACTTGTACTTGAATGTTCTTAGCAAGTTACTGGCCCATCTTTAGAATTATTTAGGAACAGCTTTGTCCTAAAACGGGGTCACCAGAATTCTACGTGATGCTCTTCAACTAGGTGGATGATCTTCAACAACTCCTATCAACAAATCTATCTGGGTTTTAGTCATCTCATCTTTACCGAAGGATATAGCAAGTATAACTTTGTGTATGTTTTTATTTCACTTTTTATATTATAAAATTACCAGTGTCTTCAGCGAATAAATAAAAGTGAAAAACACATTGAAGCAAATTGTTCTGATTCTACAAATATTGACTTAATTGCATTCATAAATTTAGGGTAAATAAGAACCATCATTAAAATGCAATGCATTTTGAGTAGTTTAGAATTTTGATGCTTTCCAGGACAAAAAAAAAAAAAAAAAAGAGGTTATGGTGACTCATGTGTTCCTGATGACACTAACAGTGTAGTAACCTTGTAAACCCTGGGCTTCCTAACATTTGGTGCCTTGGTTTCATAGATGGAATGTGAAAATGAATACAGATTACAATTAAATATAATTTGATTAGACAGTTGAAGCAGTTAGGATGCATTGATTGGTGCAAATAACATTATGCTTCATAAATTTTTAAAAATAAAATTGTTGATAATATAAAACCTCCCCATACATATATATTCATAAATCCCAACATGTGTATAGGCACTCACAAATCCTAATGCAGGTTTTAATACAATTTTCAGAGATTCGAACACATTGTATAACAGGTGTACCCAAGTAGAACACTCCCGTCTCCTAGAAGTACCTTCCGCCTCCTCCCAAACATTAGCCCAGCTCTTCTCCAGTGCAAATTTAAATCTCACTTTCAGTAACATTGATTTAGTGATGGCAGTTTTTGAACTATATGCAAAGGAATCATGGATAGTGAGCTTTTTATTTCTAACGTCTTTTGAGCATTATTTTGCTAGTAAGATTCACCCACATTCATGGATGTAGCAGCAGTTTTTATATTTTCATTCATCCATAGTATTTAATTGTATGCATCTACCTCATTTTATTTATGCAAATTACTCTTGATTTGTATTTAGAGTGTTCCCAGTTTGGGGCTATCACTAGTAATGCTATGAGTGTTATTGCACATTTGTTTCTGTGCACATCGGTACACATTTCTGAGTGGAAGGACTGGATTAAAAGGGATTAAATATTCAGCATCGGTTCTCCAACTTGTGATACCACTTTATATTCCCAAACACAATGTGTGGCCCTTCTAGTTCCCCCTTCCTTGTCACTGTATTTGATATTGTTCCTTTGAGTCATCCTATTGAAGTTTTAGTGGTAGTCAGTTGTGATTTTCATTTGTAGGACTGGGATGATTATTGATGTTGGACAACTTTTTATCTTTTTCACTCTGTTGTGCAGTGTCACCTTTGTCCCTCTTTACTATTTTGAGGCCTTTATTTCTGCCTGTGGATTCAAATTACCGTCCTCTATAATTTCCTGTGATTCTGAATAATTTTTTCTTAAATTGATTTCAGATAATTTATTGAATGTCTACAAGTAATAATTTCTTTCCATTTGTGTTTATCAAGATAAGGACTAAGCTCCGTTTGTTTGTTTTTTTTTAACCTTCCCCCAATTCTTATCTAAGGAGTCGGGGGAGTCATGTCCTAAAAACTATAAATTCTCATCAGATGGGTTTTATTTAACCCTACATATCGTCGGACTTACTTTCCAACCTGACTCTGGTGTCACATTATGCAACAAGGAGGAAAATTAAAATATTTTACTCCAAAACATGTTTCTTTATCCTATCTTGAAATGGCCCTGCAAAGCTGTCCTTTGTGGGGAAACATTTGAATCTCTATTAACATAGCTAGATTTTTTTCTTCTAGGCCCTCCCAATCTTAAAGAAGAGTCTCGCACCTTTTAAAGATCTAAGTAGGAAATATTCGTCATCTATTGTCTCTAAGGGCAGCCACTATACGACTTTAAAAGAACCTTGGTTTTCCACAGTCTTTTATCTTAACCTGAACATTTATTTTCTATTGATCCCAGGTCTTTAGACAAACTCAACCAATTGTCAACAAGCAAATGTTTACTTAGAGCCTGGAACCTCCTCTGCTCCCCCACCCCCCATCCCCACCCCTGCTTTGAATTGTCCTGCATTTCTGGACCAAATCAATGTATTTCTTAACTGAATTTGATTGACATCTCATGCCTCTCTAAAACATGTAAAACCAAGCTGCGCCCCAACCACCTTGGGTGCATGCTCTCAGGACCCCCTGAGGGCTGTATCAGGGGCTATGGTCACTCATATTTGGCTCAGAATAAATCTCTTCAAATATTTTACAGAATTTGACTTTTTATCGACAAAGAAATATGTTTAGTTTGCTTTATTCTTAAAGTATATTTTTGCTGCATATAGAATTTGGGTTTTTTTTTTCTTTCAAAATTTGAGTATGCCATTCCACTGTCTTCTAGCCTCCATTAGACATATTTAGACCCTTATTCAATGAATTAGACCCGTATTCAATGTCTACATTATTGTATCTCTGTACATAGTGTTTTTTTTCCTCTTGAAGATTTTCCCTTTGTCACTGTATTTCAGCATTTTAATTACAATGTGTGTAGTTAGGAATCTTTTTTGCTTCATGTGGATGTGTTTCATCACATTTCTTGGATCTATATAGTAATATGTTTCATTACATTTAAAAAGATGTTCCCATTATTTTTTCAAATATTTTTTCAGCTCCTTTCTCTCTCCCTCCTCCTTTGTGACTCCCATACACATTTGTTGGTGTTCTTCACACTGACCTATACATCTCTGAGGTCTTGCTTTGGTGCTTACATCTTTATTCTTTGGAACACATTATTTCTTGAAGTTCACTCATTCTTCGGACACTGTCAACTGTTGTGGTACCTATCTAAATTTTCAATTGAGTTATTCTACTTTTCAGTTTTAAAATTCTCTTTTGGTATTTTTTGTCTTCATAACTTTTACTTTTCTATTGAAAGCCGCTGTTTTGAAACCACCTTTGCAAAAATTTTAATAGTAAGAAAATTATGGTAGTAAAAGAGAACTGATCTAACCCACCTCCCCCTCTTGCATTTCCCTTAATTATTCCTGGGCTTTTGGGCAGAGGTAACTCTGGAAGACATTTAGGTTATAGTTTAAATAATGATATGGGTTACCCAAAACTCAGCTACCTTTGTAAAGCTCATGAAAGGCCATCAAATAGTGGGAAGAGAGGAGTCTGATCTTGCTAAGGTGTGGACTGGTCACCAAATACTCCTGCAGATAACACTACTATTGTAGATTGGCCTTTTTAGATATGTTTTCAGGTATTTTTGCATATCTGACACCAATGGCTAACCCCTGTCCTGTGGCCCCACTCAGGAGAGAATCAGCTCCAGAGGACAGCTCTGACGTTTTATGACTTCATCTCTGACCCAACCAATCAGCAGCAAGCACCCATTACCTGGCCACCCCTTCCTCTAAACTGCCTTTGAAAAACCCCTAACTGCAGGCCTTCAGGGAGATTGATTTGAGTACTAACTCTGTCTCCCATGCGGTGCGGCCAGCCTCATGTCTACCAAAACTCTTCATTGCAAATGAAACTGCCTTTGCAAAATTATGACTGAGACAGTGAAAGAGATCTAACTTAACCGACTCCATCTTGCTTCTAACCTCCAAGCTGTCCTTGTTCATTCCTGGGCGCAGGCTGAACTAACTTTGAGAGAAACTTAGTTTATAGTTTAAAACAAAGACAATAACAGCTCTTTCCCAAAGCAGACGTTCTTCTTGCCTGGGGACTTGGTTGCCTTTGTAGGACTAACATAGCCACGATATTAGAAATTATGGTTTATGAGTCACGCAGCTGGAGGTTACAAGGTTCTGACCCTCCCTAAACTGCTCCTAAGATCAGTGCTTGAGATATTTTGCAGATCTTGCACTTGATGGATCAGCTGGCACCACACAGATCAATAAACTGCTAATCTGATCTTATGGTCTCCCACTCAGTGCAAGAAGACAGCTTTGACTTCTTGTGATTTCATCTCTGACCAATCAGCACTCCCAGCTCACTGGCTTCCCCACCACCCACAAAGTTGTTCTTAGAAATTCTGCTCCCAGAATGCTCACAAGATTGATTTGAGTAATAATAAAACTCTGGTCTCCCACACAGCCAGCTCTGCCTGAATTACTGTTTCTCTATTGCAATTCCCCTCTTGAGAAATCAGCTCTGTCTAGGCAGTGGGCAAGGTGAACACACTGGGCAGTTACACAATGTTGTGGTCTTCATCTGTGCAGTGGTCAGGAAAAATCCCTTGGGTGGGTGCAATGTGTTTAATCATTTCCTTCATATTTTCCATTTTAAGTGTTTGATCATAGAGTACTGATCGAAAGAAATAAATTTTTTAAACATCTTTAAAATAACTCTACTGAATTCAATGTCCCATTTGGTCGTTTACAACCACAGGAAGTGAGCAGTGGGTGAGCAAGTGAAGCTTCCTCTGTCTTTAGAGTCTCTCCCCATTGCTTGCCAAAATTACCACCTGAGCTCCACCATCTGTCAGATCAGCAGCAGCATTAGATTTTCACTGGAGCGCAAACCCTATTGTGAACTGTACGTGTGAGGAATCTAGGTTGTGTGCTCCTTATGAGAAACTAATGCCTGATGATCTGTCACTGTCTCCCATCACCCCCAAATGACACCATCTAGTTGCAGGAAAACAAGCCCAGGGCTCCCACTGATTCTACATTATGATGATTTATGTAATTATTTCATTATATATTACAATGTAATAATAATTGAAATAAAGTGCACAATAAATATAATGTGCTTGAATCATCCTGAAACCATCCCCCACTCTGCGGGATAATCTTCCATGGGAAGATTATCTTCCGTGAAACCAGTCTCTGGTGCCAAAAAGGTTGGGGACCACTGTTATAGATAATGGAAACCAGGAAGGTCATTTCAAGAAACAGAAATCACAAATAAGAAAATGAGGAAAAATAGAATGATACTTGTGGAATTGCTAGTTAGGAACTCATGTTCTTTTCTTATTCATATTTTTGTTTGTATATTTTAATTAATTTTTAAATAAATTTAGATTTACACAAAGTTTCAAAAGTAGTAGATTGTTTCAATATACTTCTCCACCTTCCCTTAATATTAAACATCTTAAATAACCAAAGTGGGATGACATAAAATGAAAAATTAATATTAATACAATAGTATTTACTCCATATTTGGATTCCAATCAATTTTTCATTGAAGATTCTTTCAAGTTCCAGTATCAAACTCAGGATGACATATTGCACTTAGTTTTCTTGACTCCTTAATCTCACCCAATCTGTGATCATTGTTTATTCTTTCTTTGTCTTTCACGACCTTGATACTTGTAAAATGTACTATCAATGATTTTTAAGAACGCCCTTCTAATCTTCTCTATTAACTAATTCAGATCATATGTTTTTGACAAGAATATCACAGAAGAGATGGTCCTTGTCAGCCAGTGCATCATCTTGAGTTGCGTAATGTCAACATGTCTTATTACCTGTGACGATGAAGGATGATGATCCGTAAAATCCTTTTTGTAAGACATTCTGGACAAAGGGAACGCAGGCAACTGCTTTCCCTGCTCTTCCTATTGGGTCATGTGCTCACATTATTAGGAAGGGTTTATTTTTCTCTGAACCTGCCATTACTTATTTTTTTTTCAGAATTTAGTTATTTTTGAGGTCTGCTAACCAATAAAGAATATTGAAAAAATAAATAGTGTTCATTCTTAAACAGTAAATTATCTGTGATGCCGTTTACCAATGGAATGCTGATAGCTTGAATAAAGGAACAGTGAGTAGGATTATTAAAACATAGAAGTATTACACCAACAGACAGCTGTCACTAAGTCATGTAATTGGATAAATGAATTGAATTTTCTACCACTCAGAATGTTACAGAAATCAAATGGAAAAGTACTGCAAGCACTGAGCTGCTCCTAACTGGGGAGATTGAAATACAATTGCTGCCATATTAGAATTCACACAGTTGAGACACAATATTGGAGAATATGAAATTCTAGGGCCTCAGTTTAAAAATACAGCATTTGTTACTAAGAATATATACTTTTCCAAGTTTTGCCTTTGTGATCTGACAAATGAATGGGATTATGATTGAGTGTTGCTAGGGGTATGGAAAGAGGCACTATTAGAGAAGGGCTACCAGACTTTACTGGATATAAGTAGCCTAACTTGGACTTGTGGAGAAGAAGAATTAGAAGAACAGCATTTGGAAAAGCCACACATGTTTTAAAAATCAAATACTTGCAGCTTGAAAAACCATTTTCAGAGAAAAGCAATGACTTAACAAAAAAGTTAAATGACAGTTTAGGTGACCAATTCAGTCTCGTACATGTGCAGCTGCTTTGCTCTTTTTGCCATGCATCCCTGAGGTCTCGGAAGGGCCTAGGCTTGAAAGGACTTGTTTCCTCAGGAATCAAGTAGGTAAGAAAATAAATTCACAACATACTTAGAGGAGAAGGCAGTCAAACTTCTTGGGGAAAACCTGGGATTAGGGGAAGCCAGGAAGAGCATGGGTGAGCCAGAAAGACTGGAGCGCATGAATCTCATGGAGATGAGCCATAAGGCAAGAAGTTCAGAATCAGAACAGCTGATTTAGAACAGATCAGTATCTCCTTATGGACCTGGCACTGTGTATGGTCCAGTGGAATCTGCAATGAGGCTGTGAG
>NW_012098288.1:430013-431289 GCF_000951045.1 Mandrillus leucophaeus
CCAGTGAGTGTGCTGCTTACAAAAGTAATATGCAACATCTCCCTGCTCCACACTGGGGATTGTGAGTGTGAACTCCCTCCGAGACCCACTGCCACTGACGCGGACTGGGACCCAGGAGCCCTGTTTGTCACCATATAGACCAGCGGTTGAGGAGATTGGTGTGGCTTCTGTTGGAACGCGTTCAAGTAGATGTCTCTGTTCCTATGGATGAGATTGTGACTGGCCTTGCAGGAGATGGAGACCCTGTCTCCCACGGCAACAGACATGAGGGATGGAGGCTAAGTCAGCACAGTAGCCTGATGGGAAAGTGTGGAAAAATAATTGATCATTCTGAATACAAGTAAAAAACAGTGGTTGTGATTAAAAAAAAAAAAAAAGATGCATCATATGTAGGTGTTCTTCAGGTTTTTAAGCCTCTGCCATCTGAATGAAAGACTGAAATATAAACTTTGGTCATTGATCTTAACCGTCTCACCCACTGGATAAGAGTGGCCGTCACTGCTCTCATCCTGAAAATCACTTATATGTACCAAGAATCCTGTACCATGAATGCAGAGCACCAGGGGCAAGAAGATCCATACCACCAAGACCATTCTGGGTAGGGGAATCTTCTAGAAGTGTGTTTTCAGCCTAGAAGAGCAGAATCAGATAATAGGTTCACTTTCACACCTTAGATAGAGCTGTCAAATGGCCCATCTGTGTTTCTATGCAAAAGACCTTGAGTGCTAGGCATTCATCTCTGAACCTCAGTCAAAACTTCCTATGAAAGAGAGTGCCTCGCTGCAGTTCTCAGGCCAGCTGTACTCAGATGCCTGGGCATGGTCCAACCATGGGCTCAGGTTGAGCAGAATCATGATTTAAGGATGAATATCCTGGGGGTCAGCTGACTTTCTGAAGTGTCAAACATGATATTAAAGGATCAATAAGGGAAAGGAAAAGTGTCACTAGGTTGTGATTTTTCATTTAGTTCAGAGAGCTATTTCTTTTGCCCATTTTTCTTTCCTGAATGGAGTCATAGATATAAATCTAATCAAATATACAATTTTCATTGTCCTCTTAATCATTGACAAACTATATCTACACTTCTGGAGGATCCGGGAAGCTAGCCCACACCAGTGCTATCTTCGGAGCCAGGCAGTGACTGTGGATGTGAGCAAATGAGGGTTAGATCTACAAGTCTCCAAGACCATGACCACCGTCCTGCGAGGACCTGCAGGTTTTGCACTTCCTCATACCTGGATGAAGAACATCTTGATCTTTGTCCTTTTGATGCCCT
>NW_012098288.1:431339-431982 GCF_000951045.1 Mandrillus leucophaeus
TTCAGAATCAGAACAGCTGATTTAGAACAGATCAGTATCTCCTTATGGACCTGGCACTGTGTATGGTCCAGTGGAATCTGCAATGAGGCTGTGAGCAGAAGAGTTGACCTGGCATGGGAGTGTCACGTGCGTCCGTGTAAAGAGAGTCCACCAAACCGGCTTTGTGTGAGCAACAAGGCTGCTTATTTCACCTGGGTGCAGGCGGGCTGAGTCCGAAAAAGGAGTCAGCAAAAGATGGTGGGATTATCATTAGTTCGCATAGGTTTGGGATAGGATTACAAAGTACATTCTCAAGAGTGGGAAGAATATTACAAAGTACCTTCTTAAGGGTGGGGGAGACTACATTGTATCAGTTAGGGTGGGGTAGGAACAAACCACAATGGTGCAATGTCATCAGTTAAGGCTATTTTCACTTCTTTTGTGGATCTTCAGTTGTTTCAGGCCATCTGGATGTATACGTGCAGGTCACAGGGGATACGACAGCTTAGCTTGGGCTCAGAGGCCTGACAGGGAGGTGTATGCTTAGAACCGTTACACTGTTTAGGGTCCCAGTGAGTGTGCTGCTTACAAAAGTAATATGCAACATCTCCCTGCTCCACACTGGGGATTGTGAGTGTGAACTCCCTCCGAGACCCACTGCCAC
>NW_012098288.1:432032-457804 GCF_000951045.1 Mandrillus leucophaeus
TTCAGAATCAGAACAGCTGATTTAGAACAGATCAGTATCTCCTTATGGACCTGGCACTGTGTATGGTCCAGTGGAATCTGCAATGAGGCTGTGAGTTGAGCAGCAAAGTCAGGGCAGGGCAAGCTGTGTTCCTGGAGCCATGGACGACAGGAGAGTACTTCCTCAGGGCCAGTGATATGGGTGTGGGGGGTGCCTGAGAAGAGAGACTGATCATGGAGCCTTCTGGAAGCTGCCTCAGCGATGCTGTCTGGACACTGATCATTTAAAGAGAGGGACCCCTGGGCTTGGAGCCACACAACATCTTCCCAACTCCTTCAAGGGCTCCTCACCATTTCTATCTCACCCCAACTTCCTTCTTCTCCAAGAGGAGCAGTTGCACTGACATTGATCCCCTGGAGGAAGCAGATCCTCAGCCGAGCAGAAGTGTTGACCTGGCATGGGAGTATCACGTGCGTCCGTGTAAAGAGAGTCCACCAAACTGGCTTTGTGTGAGCAACAAGGCTGCTTATTTCACCTGGGTGCAGGCGGGCTGAGTCCGTAAAAGGAGTCAGCAAAAGGTGGTGGGATTATCATTAGTTGGTATAGGTTTGGGATAGGATTACAAAGTACATTCTCAAGAGTGGGGAGAATATTACAAAGTACCTTCTTAAGGGCGGGGGAGACTACATTGTATCAGTTAGGGTGGGGTAGGAACAAACCATAATGGTGGAATGTCATCAGTTAAGGCTATTTTCACTTCTTTTGTGGATCTTCAGTTGTTTCAGGCCATCTGGATGTATACATGCAGGTCACAGGGGATACGACAGCTTAGCTTGGGCTCAGAGGCCTGACAGAGAGGTGTATGCTTAGAACCGTTACACTGTTTAGGGTTCCAGTGAGTGTGCTGCTTACAAAAGTAATATGCAACATCTCCCTGCTCCACACTGGGGATTGTGAGTGTGAACTCCCTCCGAGACCCACTGCCACTGACGCGGGCTGGGACCCAGGAGCCCTGTTTGTCACCATATAGACCAGCGGTTGAGGAGATTGGTGTGGCTTCTGTTGGAACGCGTTCAAGTAGATGTCTCTATTCCTATGGATGGCCTTGCAGGAGATGGAGACCCTGTCTCCCACGGCAACAGACATGAGGGATGGAGGCTGAGTTAGCACAGTAGCCTGATGGGAAAGTGTGGAAAAATAATTGATCATTCTGAATACAAGTAAAAAACAGTGGTTGTGATTAAAAAAAAAAATGCATCATATGTAGGTGTTCTTCAGGTTTTTAAGCCTCTGCCATCTGAATGAAAGACTGAAATATAAACTTTGGTCATTGATCTTAACCGTCTCACCCACTGGATAAGAGTGGCCGTCACTGCTCTCACCCTGAAAATCACTTAAATGTACCAAGAATCCTGTACCATGAATGCAGAGCACCAGGGGCAAGAAGATCCATACCACCAAGACCATCCTGGGCAGGGGAATCTTCTAGAAGTGTGTTTTCAGCCTAGATGAGCAGAATCAGATAATAGGTTCACTTTCACACCTTAGATGGAGCTGTCAAATGGCCCATCTGTGTTTCTATGCAAAAGACCTTGAGTGCTAGGCATTCATCTCTGAACCTCAGTCAAAACTTCCTATGAAAGAGAGTGCCTCGCTGCAGCTCCCAGGCCAGCTGTACTCAGATGCCTGGGCATGGTCCAACCATGGGCTCAGGTTGAGCAGAATCATGATTTAAGGATAAATATCCTGGGGGTCAGCTGACTTTCTGAAGTGTCAAACATGATATTAAAGGATCAATATGGGAAAGGAAAAGTGTCACTAGGTTGTGATTTTTCATTTAGTTCAGAGAGCTATTTCTTTTGCCCATTTTTCTTTCCTGAATGGAGTCATAGATATAAATCTAATCAAATATACAATTTTCATTGTCCTCTTAATCATTGACAAACTATATCTACACTTCTGGAGGATCCGGGAAGCTAGCCCACACCAGTGCTATCTTCGGAGCCAGGCAGTGACTGTGGATGTGAGCAAATGAGGGTTAGATCTACAAGTCTCCAAGACCATGACCACCGTCCTGCGAGGACCTGCAGGTTTTGCACTTCCTCATACCTGGATGAAGAACATCTTGATCTTTGTCCTTTTGACGCCCTTCAATTACTAGGCCACACTCCAAAAACCTAGTCCTCACTCCTCTCCTTTGCTAGACAGACCTTCTCGCTCACAGCTCTTCCTCATGGACATTTCCTGTGAATCATTTCTCCAGGCTTACACACACTCTGCATGTCACAGTATGCGACAGAGGGAACTGATGTTTAACCAATTACCCATTGATTAGGTTGTTCTGAGTCCTAAGTGTTAATTGTCCTACTACAATACAGTCAACTGGAAAAATAAGCAGCACGAAGAGGTGTTAAATTATTAGTGCATGAAAATGGTAAGCTATGAACTGGGATGATGAAGTAATAATAGTTATAGTAATAATAATAATAATAATAATAATAATAACAACAGCCAGAACCATCTTGGACTCTGGGCCAGTGTTATCCGAGATCCCAGAACCCTCTCTAAGATCGCTGTTGCCCACGTGCCCCCTCTTGTGGTCAACTCTGGCAAGACACCTGGTGCTTTTTCCTGGTACTTGGCAGTGTCATTCCAAGTGAAAAATGTACGTCTTTTTTGCATATTCTCAAACACGCTTCATTGTTTGTTTGCTTGCTTGCTTGTTTATGATGCCAAAAACAGTCATAAATGGTTTTCAGGCACTATCCAAAACTGTGGAAACATAAGCGAGTGGTAGGTAGCTTTCAGTCAGATGTTAAGACCTATGAATTGGGATTTCCTCGTATCTGGTTTCCAAGTGCTGTGGAGGCCACACAATATGTCGCTGTCCAGCGCTCTCTAGTTAGCAATAGAGTGACCGTAAGGTGGCTCAGTCGGTGATGTCTTACTCCGCTCTTTTGTTGTTCCCTCAGTCGTAATCTGTGGGCAGTTTCCACCACGTCTGTGCCTCTGGCCTCTCTCAGCTCCCCTGCAGTGCTGGGGGTCAGGGCTGATGGCGACACAGGAAAAGATGTTCATATTATCAGCTCTGGCTAGAGCTCAACTTCAGAGCAGGACAGCACCCTCCAGATGATTATAGAGCAGGGAGACTGCCTCTTCTGTCTTCTCTGAATGGGGTACATTCTAGATTTTTATGGAATATTTACATTCCAATATTTATGGAATGATTCCAATTATTTCTCAAAACTGTATTGGAAGCTGTGTGTGAAGGTGGGGAGCAATGCCTTTTTTTTTTTTTTTTTTTTTTTGAGAGGCTGTTTCACTGTGGTTGCCCATGCTGGACTGCAATGGCATCCTCTTGATTCTCTGCAACCTCTGCCTCTGGGGTTCAAGTGATTCTCCTGCTTCAGCTCCCCAAAGTGCTGGGATTACAGGCGGAGCAATGCTTTTGTAAATGACTTTGCTCTCTGGTTCCACACAAGGTACTGAAGCCTACGGAATTCAGGGCTTCACATGGGTTCGAGGGTCCCAGGCTGCCACCTCATCACTCAGCCTCCTTTTCTTGCCCAGTGCTCTGTGTTCTTTTTCTGGTCAGGAAATTCTCACACATTTTGATTTAAAGTGGAAGGATTGTTGCTTCTTTCACCTGAGGATTAATCAATTCACAATTTTCGAGACAATGATTCACAATTAAATCAACTCACATTCACCATATTTATTTAGAAATTATTTTATTCTTTTTATTTATTACAAATTACCTCATGGCCTGACCAGACTTCCACCAGATCACTTGCAAGAGCAAATTTAACTGTCAAATTTTCAGTTACATTCATCTGTTGAGTTATTGGTTTGAATTACTTTATATTTGAAATTTGTTTGATTTCTTTTTATAGTTTCTGGTTCTCTGCTAAAATTCTTGACCTTGCCATGGAATGCATTCAGGATATAATATACTATTGGCCCAATATCTGCAAATTATTTTGGTCCATTTCTGTTGCCTCTTTTTTTCCTCTTCATTTTCTATGTTTGGGTACTGTTGATTGAAATAACACTATGTTTAATACACTTAATATCTATGTAGGTTTAAACTGATACTTGCCCCAAAACATTTTAGAAGCAATTTTAGCCTCTGGAATAATTTTCACATTCCAGAGAGGATTTACTTCTTATTCTGCCAGAATGAAATGCTAGGGCTGTACCAAGTTAATGCCATCAAAGGACTGCACTACTTTGGGCCTGGATATCAGCACGGTGGAGCCTTGCTACTCCTGGTGCATCCTCCTCCTGGTATGTTTCCCTAGCAAGATTTCACCTCAAGACCTCGGCGTGTGTCAGGATCCCTCCTTTTCTGCAGTAGTTCAGGACAATTTTTCACCTGTGACCATATGAGATTTTTGAAAGCTCTGCTGGACTCCAAGGCCTCTTGGCCCCTCCTTTCTCTCAGATTCTCAAGACTGAACCTCTATTTCTGAGTCTGCTTATGTCTTAACAGACATTGAAGACACAAAACTAGTGCTCACCTGTCTAGGCTTCCCTGCTTTTCTTGTCTCCTTGAAGAACTGCTGGGTTGTAATGTTTAATGCCCCAACATGGAGGTAGATGGGCCGGTTTCCTAATTAATAATTGTTAAGTTGAGGCCAAGCAAACTTGAGAGGGTATTTATTGTTCCCACAAAGGATAACTGTATGGGGTGGGCACAGGTTGGCACAGACCTGCCTGAAGAGGCAGAGTTCAGGCTTTTAGAGTTGGTAGGGGGAGAGAGTGAGAGAATGTTCTCCCTGTGGGTTGAAGGGTTGTGGGGAATTTCCTACTAGTGTTTATAGAGATGTGGGCAGAGAAATAAAGGAGGAAGGGCTTGGAGGATGTCAGGGATAAAACATAAAACGTAATTAGACTCTAAGACATGGTGATGTTCTAATGCCTTCAAACATGTTTTCATATTTTATACAGCTTTTTTATAGTTGTTCCCAGCAGGTTGGTTCCAAATAAGCCATTCCACCATTTTACAGAAGTTGAAGTTGTAAAACAATTTTTAAATTATGAAATGGTTCAAATTTAGAAATAGAGTGAGAAATATTATATACATAATTACCGGTTGGAGCAAAATGATAATGATAACGAATGTTATCAAATATTTACTATGTATAAACATTTTAAAAATATATAGTCAACTCTTATAATACCCTATGGTGTAGTTATTCCTTTATTTTTTATCATTACAGATGGGAAAACCAAACAAAGAAAGTTGAAGTAACGTCCTGAAAGTCACACAGCTGTTAAGTGGATGAGCCCAAATTCCCATCAAATGTGCATGGTTTCAGTTCCTGTCTTTCACGATGGGATAAAGTAGTATCCAAAGGCCCTTTCTGAGGGGTTCATTAGATTTTCCATTTAGATATCAGTCATTTTGACAAGAGAAAGGAGTGGACTGGTGTCCTCTCGCTGTTCAGGGCTCTCACACCATAACAGGCAAGCTACTATGTTGTTGACAGTAGCAATGTGCTGCATCTTCAGCCTCCAGGCTGCTGATGGAGGGGATGAAATCAGTCCACCCACTGTCACTAATCATGGCAAGGACAGCAAAGTGCAGATCATAATTACTATAAATAATAAGATTCAGAGGCTGACCTGGTTTTTGTTGGCTCCAATTCAGGCAGCTACTAATATCATCACAGCTTCTCAGCCGATGGTGACCTTTCAGCTTCTCTCATGAAGCTTTGTCTGGAACTTTTTTGTAAGTTTGGGCACCATAATGTTCCCATTGGCAACTGAAATGAAAAAAAAACAAAAACAAAAAACATGAGAAATGATGATGTAATTGAGGTTACATACATCACACTTCATGGTCTTCTCAGGTCACTCAAGTATGTGAGTTCCCTGTGAGAAGTCACAATTCACAGATGCAAACAAGCCCTCAGAACTCATCTTACAATGAGAAGAAAGGCTGTTTCCTCATCATGTGGGAGCCTCATAATCTATTTTCTGACCTGGGCCTGGTGTAGTAAGAGGCAGAGAAGCTGAGCTCCTCAATCATTGTCTATGTGACTGAGGCAGATGCCTATCCTGAGCCAGGGAGCAGCTTGATCTATGGCCAAGGGCTCTTGGAAAAGTGTGGAAAGTCATCCCAAATTGAGATATTTGGGGGCATCTGGCTCTGAGCAGATTGGTTCACAGCTGCCACACAGGAATGCTTCCTCCACAGTCCTCAGTTGGGAAGGAAACTATGTGGAGCCCCTCATTTAGTCCAAATCACCACTGCGTTCCCTCAGCCCTCAGTTACAGATGCCCTTCCTCTAGAGGTGACTGCTGTGAGTGACCACAAGTATGTCACATGAACCCTGTCAGTCAGCATTCATCGAAAATAATAATGGCTGACACAGAGTTCAGTTAGATGTGAGCTCAAGCAGCTTAAATACACAGTCCTTTTCGTGCTATGAACCTAACCCTGGGAATGTTCTGGAGAGGATTACCAAGATTATGAGATCTATGCCATTATAGGACAAACTTGAGAACTTACAGTTCAGGAAAACAACATAAAACAAGAATTTGTGGAATTCTATAGCAGGAATTGCCTGCTACATTTAAAGATAATAATGCTGTGTGATCTACATTCAGATAAGGAAAATCACAGTAAAGTGAAAATAGCAAATGATTTCTAAAGAAACTTAATTTGAACTGCCTCAAAGGATAATGAAAATTTAGGTCAACAAAATACATGCTCTTTAAGACTAATTATCTGCATTTAATGAAATAATTTAAAGGGTAAGATGTAAAATTTGGGAAAAGAAGACTGGGATTGGGAAATGCAAAAGGGAAGCTGTTGCTGTATAGTCCATGAAATATTGAATATTGCTGTGTGTCTCCTGATTGAATGAGAGTGCTTATAGCAGGAACAGTCATTTCCTGGTCTCACCATCATTCACACGTCTTCCAGTTGGGAGGACCAGTACTGAAGGAACAGTATTCAAGGAACTATGGCAAGAGGACTCATCCACACAGCACTTGATTTTGATGATGAGATTGTGGACTTTGACCTGATGCCATTATGCAATAATACTTATGGTACTGGAGTGAGAATTAGTGTATTTTGCAAATTGGAAAAAATGTGCATTGTATTATTTTATTTAGTTTTTTTCTAATGATACAGAGTTTTACTCTTGTCACCCAAGCTGGAGTACAATGGCACAATCTTGGCACACTGCAACCTCAGCTTCCCAGGTTCAAGTGATTCACTTGCCTCAGCTTCCTGAGTAGCTGGGACTACAGGCACCTGCTACCACGCCCAGCTATTTTTTCTATTTTTAATAGAGATGAGGTTTCACCATGTTGGCCAGGCTGGTCTCAAATTCCTGGCCTCAAGTGATCCGCCAGCCTTGGCCTCCCAAAGTGCTGAGATTACAGGCGTGAGCTACTGCACCCGGCCATGTGCGTTGCTTAAGTCAAAGGTGGACAATTGCCCATTGTAGTCTTCAAAATGCCTGTAATAAGATTTCCCATCTTACAGGTTCCTCTCACCGTCTGACGTTGACATTGCTCCCATTGGGCTTATTGTCCCATCTTTCCTCCCCTTAGGTCAAAACTGGACTGTGACTATAGTGGAAGGAGCACTGTTTTCTGAGGCTATTAGAGGTCATAAAAGCTATATAATTTCTGCCTTCTACTCTCAGGGGAAGTGTAGATAAAGCCAAGTAGCCAAGAATAGGTTAACTTCTCCAGCTAGGGACCCAGCCTGCATCCACCACGAACCACTTTGAGATGACTTCATCCCCAGCCACTATCTGACTGCATCGGCGTAAGAAACCCTGAATGGAACTTCGGTGAGCAACACCTCTCACCAAGGAGATAATAGTAAAATAATAGAAGTTTTCATAATGCCTTTCCTTTTTGGGTAATTTGGTTTTCATCAATAGAAACTAGAATGCAAACTAATAAATTTAAAAGGAATTGAGTGGTAAGGCCAGCTGGACTTCCTGGGTCAAGTGGGGACTTGGGGAACCTTCCTGTCTTACAAAAGGATTGTAAAATGCACCAATCAGGAACTTCCTTGTCTTACAGGGGGTTCGTAAAATGCACCAATCAGCGCTCTGTGAAATGCACCAATCCGTGCTCTGTAAAACGACAATTGGGGGCTCTGTAAAATTCACCAATCAGCAGGATTCTAAAAGTAGCCAATAGCAGGGAGGGTTGAAAGAACAGCACTCTGATAGGACAGAAATGGAACATGAGCGGGGTCAAAAAAGGGAATAAAAGCTGGCCACCCCAGTCAGCAGTGGCAACCAACTTGGGTCCCCTTCTGGTCTGTGAAAATTTTGACCCTTTTGCTCTTCACAATAAACCTTGCTACCACTCACTCTTTGGGTCCATGCCATCTTTCAGAGCTGTGACACTCACCTTGAAGGTTCACGGCTTCATTCTTGAAATCAGCGAGACCACAAACCCACCAGCAGGAACCAACTCTGGACACAGAATGTGGAATTAGAAAGTCATCCATTGATGCTAAATGAATCTGGGTAAATTATGTATAGAAGTTTCTTATACTGTTTTTGCAGTTTTTCTCTAGGTTTGACATTATGCAAAAATAAAAGATTACTTAAAATATGTGCAAGACAACTTGAGAGAAATGTACAGAATATTATTGAAAAAATAAAGAAGAGTCCAATAAATGGAAAGTTATACCTTTTTCTGGAATTGGGAGACTTAATATTACAAATGTACTAATTCTCCCCAAAATGATTCTATACTATCACAATAAAAATCCCAGAGGATTTTTGTTGAACTTGAAGATATGTTTCTGAACTACATATGGACATTCAAAAGGCCAATATAGCCAGTATAATCTGGCACAAGAAGAACAATTTTGGAGAATTAATGATACTCAATATCAAAGTCTAAAAAAAAAAAAACCAAAAAAGACCAAAAAATAAAGTCTATAACAAGGGATGTTAATTAAATATAGTATGGTATTGCTGAAGTGGTAGGCAATAAGCCAGTGCAATGAGTTAAAGGATCTTGAAAATTATCCACACATGTGTAATCATACAATTTACAATGACAGTGCCACTGCAATGTAGCAGAGAATGTTTAAATTTTTAAAAAATAAACGAATTGTACTGGATCAATTGGATATTCATGTCACATCAAAATGAACTTTAACGTATACATTTTACCATATACAAATATCAATTCTAAATAATAAAGTAAACACAAATCTTCTAAAAGTAGTATAGAACATATTTCATCACTGTGGAGGTTGGAAAAGGTTTCTGGAAGAGGACGCACAAAACAATAACCACACAAAGAAGATTAATAAATAAGATCTCGTATTATTTAATTTTTATAAAGTTTAAAGCAAATAAAAATATTGTTTGATAAATATAAAAGAAATAAGAACAGAAAGAAAAGCCATGAAAAATATAAGATTCAAAATTGTGGTTAAATTGGTAGTGGGAGGGAGGCACATGGGATAACAGAGAACTTATATTTTGTGAGGTAGGTTCACAGGAGCTTGCTACATTGTTACAAACGAATGAGTGAGCGCTTGGTTAAATGGATGCATAAGAAAGAGCTTCAGATGGGCCAATGACAGAAGTGCGTTGTGAATCAAGCTTGCTATCATTATAAGATAATTTCACAATTCACTGTAATCCATTAACACGATAACTACTGATTTATTTAGTTACTTACTTTCAGACAGGGTCTTGCTTTCCCACTCAGGCTGGAGTGCAGTGGCATGATCACCACTCACTGCAGCCTTGACTTCCTGGGGTTCATGCTGTCATCCCACCCTCAACCTCCCAAGTAGCTGGGACCACAGGTGTGCACCACCACACCCAGCTGATATTTTTGTATTTTTTTGTAGAGACAGGGTTTCGCCGTTTTACCCAGGCTGGTCTCAAACTCCTGAGTTCAACTAATCCACGCACCTGGGCTTCCCGAAGTGGTGGGATTAGAGGTGTGAGTCACTGCACTGGCACTAACACAGTATCTTTTTAAAAGATAGAAAAAGACAAACAAACAAACAAGAAAAACAAAAACAAAAACAAAAAACATGAAGCAAAGAAAGGAAGGAAGAAAAGGAATAATAAAACAAAATCTCATGAATATTCCAGAAGAAAATTTCTACAAAGTGTTTGGCATAATCAGCACAATTAAAGGAATAATATCACAGCACTCTATAAAAATGGAACTGGAGTCTGTAACAAGTGAAAATAATATACATTTATCAACCCTTTCAGCATATGATAAAAATAGAACCTTAAATGCACAATCAAAAGGAAAAAAAAAAAGAAAATAACAACGAATATGCAAGGAAACAACACCTAGAGTTGGCACAGTGGAAGATCAATAAATAATGTAGAAGACAAAGTGGAGTACTATTCACTCTTCATTCACTAGAGATATAATTAAATAATAGAGAGGGTGAAACAGATAGATAAAAACAAGACAAAGCCAAGCCCAATAATTAAACATTTTCTTAAGAAATAATATTATTGGCCGGGCGCGGTGGCTCAAGCCTGTAATCCCAGCACTTTGGGAGGCCGAGACGGGTGGATCACGAGGTCAGGAGATCCAGACCATCCTGGCTAACACGGTGAAAACCCGTCTCTACTAAAAAATACAAAAAAACTAGCCGAGTGTGGTGGCGGGCGCCTGTAGTCCCAGCTACTCGGGAGGCTGAGGCAGGAGAATGGCGTGAACCCGGGAGGCGGAGCTTGCAGTGAGCTGAGATCCGGCCACTGCACTCCAGCCTGGGCGACAGAGCGAGACTCCATCTCAAAATCAAAAAAAAAAAAAAAAAAAAAAAAAAAAAAAAAGAAAAGAAGAATATTATCATAAAAATAATGAGAAACATAGTTTAAAATAATATCCCTGAGTTTACTAAATACTAGTGAGTGTGACTTTGTTTGTTGCTGTTGTTTTATTGTTTGTTTTTCAGACGGAGTCTCGTTCTGTCTCCCAGGCTGGAGTGCAATGGCACGATCTCCGCTCACTGCAACCTCCACCTCCCAGGTTCAAGCGATTCTCCTGCCTCAGCCTACAGAGTAGCTGGGACTACAGGCACGAGCCACCACGTCTGGCTAATTTTTTGTAATTTTAGTAGAGACGGGGTTTCACCATGTTAGCCAGGATGGTCTCGATCTCCTGACCTTGCGATCCGCCCACCTCGACCTCCCAAAGTGCTGGGATTACAGACGTGAGCCACCCCGCCTAGACCTGAGTGTAAATTTTATAGTTCCATGCAATTCTGTACAAAAGTTATGAAGATAGAATTCACAAAGAATTTGTTATATTTTAGGAATGTGTGATCAAATAAAAATCCAAAAGAACTAAGGAATTTTTTCCGAGAAATAAAAATCAAGCTTGCTTTGAAGTCCTAGTCTATAAAATGAACTCCCAGAAAACAATGTCATGATATATACAAAACCAGAATGTTTTGAGAGAAAACCTTGTGGTTTTGTATAGAATGCACAAGCATTCTATATTGTAAAAAGGTAATATTCAAACATGAAGAAAATCTGTTATGAGACTGCATAGCGTTTATAGTGTTCAAATGAATATACATTTTATGGTCTCATGCAATTCTATACAAAAAATTATGAAAAGAGAGAATACACAAATAGCTTGCTATATTTTAAGAACTTATAATCAGATCAGAATCCAAACCAAATATAATTATGAATATTTAAAAATATAAACTTTTGAAAGGTTTATTTCCATTGCTCAATAATTTAAATATAGTGGAGTGCTCAAGAAGAGGAAGCTGTTCTTTGTGAATTTAAAATATTTATGGTGAATATAGATCATAGAAATCTATATTTTATCAATATAAGTTGATAATTCATCTATAGATGCAGTTATTGCCTAGAAATAGTTCATCAATTTTAACTTATGTAATTCAATACAATTTAATTTTAATAAAATAATCTATGTATCAAACATCATTATTAATGAAAAAATAAGTTGGGGTTGGGGGCTACAATAAAAGGTGGCACATTTTGCCACCAAACTAATGTAATGTGTGCTGAGAAAGAGGACCATTTTCTTTCTGACTTTAGAAATAGAGAATTACAGATTTGGATAAAATAAAAACAAATCTATATATAATTTTCTTCAATGTTATTCTCAAAGCAAAATGCAAAACAAAGGATACAATGTGCACATAGAAAAATACAGAAAATAGGCCAGGTGTGGTGGGTCACGCCTGTAATCTCAGCACTTTGGGAGGCTGAGGCAGGGAGATCACTTGAATTCAGGAGTTCGAGACCAGCCTGTCGAGCATGGTGAAACCCTGTCTCCACTAAAAATACAAAAAATTAGCTGAGCATGGTGGTGCGTGCCTATAGTCTCAGCTACTTGGGAGGTTGAGGCAGGAGAATTGTTTGAACCCAGGAGAGGGAGGTTGCAGTGAGCTGAGACTGAGCCACCGAACTCCAACCTGGGCAACAGAGTGAGACTCTGTCTCAAAATAAATAAATACATAAATAAATACATAAATATATGGTTATATTTTAAGAACTTATAATCAAATGAGTATATACACATATATATAATATTCTAAATATAAGGTAATGTTATCCATAGTTTAAAATATAAAGTCCTCCCCAGTTTGTGTCTTGTGCCAGTTCTTCCTAGCTGACTCAGCTTCTCCAGTGACTCTCAGCCCACTCCCTCCTCTCAACAACTTTGGAAGTGATTTCTCATCCACAATGTAGAGATTACATTGGCAAAGTTTTTGGAAAAGTGGGACAAATTAACAGCATATTCATTGGTCATCTCTGAGTTGTCTTGGATTTATTTTCTTGCATCCAGATATATTCTAGCTCCTCCAAACACTCACTCACTAACAAAAGCTTTCTTCTTATGCACAGTTTGGTGATTCAATAGAATCTTTGTTTGCTAGTAGGGACTTAATATGAGGAAGCAGGTTTGGAATAAAGTCTGGCAGTTCCTCAAGTGGTTAAACGTAGCGACCATATGAGCCAGGGCTTTTACCCCTAGATATATACCCAGGAAAAATGAAAACTTATGTCCACGCAAAAGCTTGCACATGAATTTTCATAGCATCATAATTGAAATAGCCAAATTGTGGAAACTACCCTAATGTCCATCAGTTGAGGAACAGACAAACAAAATGTGGTATATTCATGCAATGGAATACTACTTGGCCATACAAAGAACTGAAGTACAGACGTGCGCTGCAACATGGAGGATACTTGCAAACATTATGCTAAGTGAAATAAGCCAGTCACAACAGACCACATACAGTATGATTCTATTTCTAGGAAATATCCTTAGTGATCATATCTATAGAGAAAATATAGATGACTGATTGCCTGAGGCAGGGGCTATGAGATGGTGGCGGATAAGGTGAGTAACGCTGATGGGCACAAGATTTATTTCGAGTGTCATGAAAATGTTGTAGAATTGATTGTGGTGATGACTGTACACCTCTGTGAATGCACTAAAAACCATTCAATTGTACAATATAAATTGTTGAGTTATATGCTGTTTGATTTACATAATGATAAAGTTGTTAATAAAAAGTCTAGGGTTTTAAGAGCAAAGAGATCTTGGGCAAGAAATAACCAAAATACATGAGTAGTTAGAAACCAAAAGAGGTGTTTGTAGGCTGGTGCCTGGCGCTCTTTGTTCTGATATGCACTCTGGATATTTACAAATGGTCCATCTTTAGAATTATCTAGATTTAGAGTTATTGAGAAGTGGTGCATGCTGTTCTCAAGTGTCAACATCACAGCAGGTCACATCCTGACCTGCAATGTCATGTGAGGAGGACTGACACAAGTGGTACTGTGCAGTGTCCTCAGCCTTCGGGTCCTAACTGTGAGCAAGGCGTCTGTCTCAGACCAACTCCACTGAGTCAGGGTGAAGTCAGACAGGCGGGTACACAGTAAGAATCACAGGTACTAAACTGAGTTCTGCTAATACCAGACTGAGTCACTGCTCAGCCCTAACTGATCCAGTTGTTTTTGGAGACCAGAGGCTGAGTCAGCACAGTGATTACTCTGGCATCTAATTCAGAAATAGAACACAAACATCTCAAATATTTTTCTGAAAATACAAGTGTTATGAAATGATATTTCCTAAGCTATCAAATATCTTAGAAAATATTTCCTTTATTTCTAATGCTTGTCCTTCCTTCATGATATGCACAATTTCCCCACTCCAACCAGTATGTATTCTATTTAGATCATAAGTTACTATTAGTGGTTATGTTTATATTCGCCATTCAATATCAGCAGCATAGTACTCTAAAATCTCAATTTGCTAGAACAGCGTTGTATAAAATGTTTAAGCAAAGCGATAATTCACAAATAAACATGAATTTCAGATTTATAAAAAGAAATGAAAACACAAATGCCCTAGTAGAGCAGGATAACATATGCTTTTCTACACACAGAGTAAAGGGTAAAAATTATAAAGGAAAATATAATCGCACATATAAGCAGTTTTTAAAAATCAACTGCTGTCTGCTGTGCAGACTTCAGTCCCATCAACTCTCTCACTGAAATATTTCTCAGGTTTATCTCTCTATCCCCTCCAGCATCTTGATAACCACAAGGAGCCTTAAGAATGATGTTGCTCATGTTCTAATCTCTCATTGTCTAGTTTGATTAGTTATGTTGACAACTGCACAATAAGAGTGATAAGATCAAAAGACTATTGAGGACATTTCAAATAGAAAAACTAAATGTCAATATCTCTCATAAGCATAGACTTAAACATTCAAAATAAAGGGAAGATTTACCTCCATCTCTCTCAGATAATCTGCCATGCCCAACTTGAATATATTTCAGAAGTGCAAGGTTATTATAACATTACATAATCAATCCATATAATGTATCATATTGACAGAATGAAGAACAGTAACTTTTATTATCCCAACAGTAGCTGAAAATCACTTGAAAGAAGTCAACAGTTATTTCTGATAAAACTCTCAGCAAGCCAGGAATAATGGAAAAGCACCTTGTTTTGTGAAGCATCTACAAATAATTCACCTTTAGAATTACTGAGGTTTAGAATTATTGAGAAGCAGTACAGGAAATTCTACAGCAAACATCATGCTTAGTGATAAAATATTAAACATTTTACTTTTCAAATTGTAAAAAATACTGAACCATCCACTATACAAAATTACAATGGAGGTCCTAAGACATGCAAAAATTCAAAACAAATAAACAAACAAAATTCATGGAGTTTGGAAACAAATAAGCAAAACGTCTGTATTTGCTGATAAAATTTGTACATAAGTTCTTAATCTAAAACTTAATGGCTAGAAATAATAACTTATCAAGGTCTCTGCATACAATGTGGATTAAAGGAGATATAAATAAATAGTATTTTTATGCTCATAGAGCAGAAGATTTGATATTGTTAAGATTTCAGTTTTCTCTGATTTAATCTGTACACTCAGTGCAGTCCAATTAAAATCCCCAAAGTTATTTTTGAAATTGAAAATGCGATTCTAGAATTTTTGTGGAAATTCAAAGGACCTAGAATAGCCAAGAAAATCTTAAGTCTAAAAATCTGGTATTATGTCTTCCGACTTTATTTTTTTTCTTTATAATAAAGCCACAGTAATTAAGACGGTGGGTATAGTGTAGGTACAGAGATAGACAAAGAGTCAAGAAAAAGATTCTTTTATACACAATCATGTGATTTTTAAACACAGGCAATAGAGTGAAGTATAGGTTGTTTCTCAGGTTTTTTGTTTGTTTGTTTTGTTTTGCTCTATTTTTGCGAGAAATGGTGAGTTGTTGATTGTGAAAAGAAAAATAAGACACCAAAATAAAATTCTTGATCCACTTCACCCCAGGCAAAAATATGATTAGAGGTAGAGTATAGCCTATATGTGAGAGGTAAAATAATGATGCTTCTACAAGAAAGTATAGGGGCATATCTTTAAGCTCTTTGGTGGTAAAAATTTATTAAACAGAGGACACATGTAACGCACAAAACAAACACAGGAGAAAAAAATGACAAGTAAAATGGCAAATAAGATTACATTATAATTAAGAACTACTAATCATATATATGTATATGATTAATATAACATTATACACACAGACACTCATACGATTTGAACAGGAAATTCCCTAAAGATATACAAACAGCCAATGAAAATAAATATATGAAAAGTGACTCAACATCATTATCTATTAAGGAAGTATAAACTTTAATCATGATACAACTTCAGATTTATCAATACAGATGTTTTGCGGTCGATATGTATAGTGCAACTTTGACATAATTAACTCCATCTCAGATAAAGACTGCATTATATGTTTCATAGGGCAGCTTGCCAACAAGAATAAAATATTTTGCCCAAAAAATAAAAAAATAAAAATAAAGGCTGCATTCAACCAGATAAGTTCACAGACAAGCACACTCTTCCACTATGAGTTCTCACCGGAGGACTCTGTGACCATGAAAGTGCAGGCTGTCAGTATCTCAAAAGGGCCATCTTAATTGACAGCCATCCCACTGTCACTTGTGACAAGAACTCCTCATCTTAGGCAGATCATGTGGCTCTGCCACATCAGAGACTCTTCCTTGCAAGGACGGAGGGACCTTCAGGCCAGACCAGGATTCGTTTTGTCTTCTTCACTATCCCTGGACTGATTTGATAACTCTTTCTCCTAGTTTTTTCTTTTGTTGTTAAATATTACATTGTTTGTTGTGTAAAGTTTCACTTACAATGTTTGTGTATTGATTAAGAATACTATTATGTATGGTTTGCAATATTGACCAGCTTGTGCAGTGGTTTTAGCCTGTGTGCCCACGACACTGACCATCAAATGACTCCTTGGGAGCTGCATGTAGCTTGTAGCTTCTGTGTTTGAAATAGCATCAGTAAAAGTCTGACATTGTGGAAAGACATAAACATTCATGGGTCTGGTTAGCTCTGATCTTGAAGCGCACATGACAGGGCAGATGTATGCAAACTTGACCACAATGCCTGAGGAAGCTGAAAGGCTGAAGGAAGAGGCTGACACATCCAGTTTCTCAGAAACATGTAATAGAGACTTAAAAACAGAAGCCATGTCTGTGTCTCTGACGGTGGGGAGATAAGATGGTCAATCACTTGCCATGACCCCTCTCAAATAGGGCTTGTATACCATAGGAAATCAGTGGATCAGAAAGGATGTGTACGACAATCAAAGAATGATTACATCAAGGCTGTTTAAGGGCAGGATTTATGCTAAGTACTTGCTCTTAAATAAGAAACAATAGATAAACTGAAAATCTTAGAGACCGTCCCAGAACTCATGTTAATCAGAAGTCAGACATGGCAAATTAGCATCCAAGATGGCGTTGCTTTGGCCTCCACACTAGATATAATAAAAAGTTTGACAGTACTAAGTACTGAAAAAGATGGACAGCAACTGAGACTTTTATTACATGTGGTTGGTTTCGTGTAACATGTTCAGCATTTCAGTAAACTACTGTCAGTGTTTACTAAGACAGAATCTATGCTAACTCAGCACTTCCATTCTTACGAATATTCCCAAGAGAAATGAGTGCATAAGTCCACAAAATACAAGTGCAAGAATGTTCTTAATATTTTTATCAATAATATTCTCAAACCAAAAACAAATCATTAGTTGAAAAATGAATATATTTTTGTATAGTCATAGAAAATTATTCCTCAATAAAAAGGCATAAATGACTGTGAAAGAAACAACACAGATGAAGCTAAAAAATATTTTGATCAAAATAAGCAAAACATCAAAGAGTAAATACCATATGATTGCAATTACATAAAGCTTAAGTATAGCAAAAATTAATAAATATTGATATAAAATACAGCAGAGACCTAGTATGATGATAGATGGAACATGGAATTGACAGGGAAGTGACCTGGGGAGACATTTGAGATGCTGAGAAGAGTGTGGATCTTAATCTGGGCAGTGTTGGAAGAAGGTGGGATCAGAACATAAATGTTTACAATATACATATAGGTGCAATATGTTTATTTGATATGTTGTTGGCTGAACATACTTACATGTGTATGAACTTATGTCTGATCTTCGAAAGATCTTAGTTTAGACTCTAATCCCTTGTATCAAAAAAAATCCTTTTAAAATATTTAGAGTACCTTCTCCTTTGTTGTATAAGTCTGACTTATGCTGCAATCTAGACCTCCTAGGTGTAATTTTATTTGACCTTTATTAATAATAATCAGGAGAGACATTTGCATATCAACTGATGGAGCTGAGGATAAAGAGGGATAGAACGTAGATGTGCCTCCCTGACCCCTTCTACCAAAACTTTCTGGTGCCCTTCAAACCTTGGCTGCATCTGAGAACTGCTGTCAGCAGTCGGCGGCACCAGGGGAAGCAGTTGGGGCAGCCCAGCCTCACACATCTACTTCCCTCCATGGTTTATGTTCGGGCTTGTATCACAGTGGGAGGGGCACTGTCACACTTTTGACAGTAATAAGTTGCAACATCTTCAGGCTGCAGGCTGCTGATGGTGAGAGTGAAATCCGCCCCAGATCCACTGCCGCTGAACCGAGATGGGACCTCTGATTGCAAAGTGGATGCAGCATAGATCAGGAGCTTAGGAACTTTCCCCGGTTTCTGCTGATACCAGGCTAAATTACTACCAATGCTCTGACTCGCCCGGCAAGTGATGGTGACTCTGTCTCCTACAGATGCGGACAGGGAGGATGGAGACTGGGTCATCTGGATGGCACATCTGGTATCTGATATTAGAAACATAAAAACACATATTCACATGATTAATAATGCTATAAGAAGAATTTCCTGAAGTGCCAGGCATTAATGACTACACTGGCTGAGTAAAATTTTTGTTGTTTCCCTCATTACCTGGGAGCCAGAGCAACAGGAGTCCCAGGAGCTGAGCTGAAGCCCTCATGTCCATGCTGTGTCCGGACTGAGAGAGACTTCTGCACAGGGTGTCACCAGCCTATTGATAAATGCTCAGGGCTGTAGGCGTTGCTCTGTGGGGCATGCAAATCTGCACAGCTGCAAAGATGACTTATCTCAATAACACTGCACAGGCCCAGTGCCTCCCAGGTGTCCAAAGTCTGCAGAGCCTGTGTTTCTCCCTGTGGGCTACAGGACAGAATCAGCCTACTGTCCTATGTGTGGAGTGTTCTTTTGCTCTCTTCATGTTTCATGACACGCTTCTCTTTCTAGCTTTCTATTTATGGTGAGGTCTGCTAGGGAAAAACATCTCTAGAAACTCAAGAAATTTTAGAAGTTTCTTGCATTTGATACTAGTGATTATTATTAAGGTCAGAAAGACTTCCTTTTTGGTCCAATTCCCTGGAACCCCCAGTGCTGTAAATTGTCAGTGCTACCAGCAATGGATGCATTAAAGTATAATCACAAATTATAGATAGATAGATAGATAGATAGATAGATAGATAGATAGATAGATAGATAGATAGATAGATTTGCTCATTTATAAAGAAATAAAAAACTTAAAAAAAAAACCTAATACTTGAAAATAGTGCCAAAGCAGGGAAGGGTCCTGCCACTGACGATCTGGCATAGCTCATCTGCCACCTCCAGACATAATTGTCATCCTCCATATCTGAATGTTCTTTCCCACCTCTTCCATCTAGGCCAGGCAACATGAAAAATTTTCTCCCTTTACTTCTGAAAGTTCTCAGCTATATTCTAGCTCTGTATGCCATCCTACAGTCTCATGCTAGATGTTTCCCATGCTCCCTGAATTCTATTTATGCCTTTTATTTCTCTTATCCAAGCCATTCCCCTTCAGAAGGTGAGGTGTCCTCTAAACCAAGTGCTCACCCTCTATCCCTGTGTCTACTCTGTTCTTTATACCTGCATGTTTCCAAATCACCAATCTCTTCCAGCTCCTAAGAGACAGCAGTTCTTAATGACTGGATTTAGGGCACTTGACCTGAGCAGTTCAGAAAGAAAACTATGCAACAAAAATTCAGGGAACTGTATGGGATACTGAGCCTACACAGTATAGAAAGTGCACCCATGTGGTGGGGTGGAGAGGAAAGCCCACCTGGGTGTTGAAGCTATAGATAGCAGAGACAAGTATCCCTACCTGGGTGTGCAGGATGCAAGACCCTTCATCCCACTTGTGCAGGACGTCACAACTGAATGAGGATGAGTAGGACAGTCACAGGGGTGGCGGCCACAGTTGCTAATGTCAGAGCCCAGGGGGGAAAAGGGCACCTATGCAGGGGTTCAAAGTTCATGGTGAGCTGGCACAGAGTATCGAGGCTAATGAAGGTGTGTGAGGCATAAGAGGGAAGTTGTCTGCAAGGAGAGTTCGGGTGACAGGGACAGTAGGAAATTGGTGTCACACAAAATGTTTGATCATTTAAGTAAATATGGTATGAATAATTACAGCCAAGATTCTCAGTTTGGAAAAAAAAGTTACAAATATAAAAAGGGAGAAAGTGTAGATTTGGATTGTAATTAGAGACATTAAGGTAGATTCACCAATTTTTGGATGGTTTTATACAGATATAGATTAAAACAAATGCAGATCGATAGGTAATTTTTCCCAGAAGCAGTAACACATAAGCCTCAATAAACACCTTTAGTGCCCAAATCTTGTTTTATTGAATATAAATCTCTATTAAAAGGAATAATTATTGGAAAAATAGCTGATCTCAGGTTTAAAACACAAAAAATGTAAGATGAACCCTGCACTTCTTGTGTCAGAAACTAAGGAAGTGCTCAGAAAATGATGGGGTAAGAGAAAAAGTTATTAGGAACTAGTTTGAATGCGGCTCCCTTTGGACAAAATAGGGGAATGTTGACTCTGAAAAGAAATCATGATAACATAGTTGTTTCAGCCTGTGCTGTTATAACAGAATACGTGAAACTGGGTAATGTATCTTTTAAAGTAGAAATCTATTTCTCACAGTTCTGGAGGTGGGAAAGTCCAGTATCAAGGTGCAGGTATCTGGCAAGGTCCTTCTGGCTGCATCTCCATGGTGGAAAGACAAGACAGAGTGAGCAAGAGCAGGAAGGGGTCAAACTTGTTTTTATAAGTAACCCACTCTCACTATAACAAACTTACTCCTATCATGATAACATTAACCATTCATGAGGATAAAGTTCTAGTGACCTAATTACCTCTAAAAGTTTCCACTTCTCAACATTGCTGCATTGGGGAGTAAATTTCTAACAAATAAACTGAGGAGGATACATTCAAATCACAGCATTCCACCCTACTCTCTCCAGCTCATGTCCTTTTCACATGAAAAACACATTCATTTTATCCCAATAGCAGCTAAAGTCTCAATTTGGTCCAGCATCAACTCAAAAGTTCAAAGTCCAGAGCCTCATCTGAATCACATATGGGTGAGATTCGAGGCACTGTTTATCCCAGGCAAATTTATTTCAGCTACAAGGCCTGTGAATTACCAAGTTACATGCTTCCAAAATACAATTGGCCCTCATACCTATGGGTTTCACATCCAGATTCAACAACCATGGATAGAAAATCGAGTATTCAGCAGATGCAGAATCCACAGATGCAGAGGGCATACTTTTTGTATTTGCGGGTTCTTCAGAGCTGACTGCAGGACTTGAATATTTATCTTATACTGAGAGACAACTGTACAATGGTGGAGTAGGCATAAGATAAACATTCTCATTCCAAAAAAGAGAGATAGATAAAAAGAAAGGGTTAACTGATCCCATGTAAGACCAAAACCCAACAGGAGAAACAATGTTAAGTCTTAAAGGTGGAGAATAATCTTTGACTTCAAGTCTCATATCTGGGGCAATCTGGGGTGGGAGTTGGTTAACCAATGCCTCAGGCAGTCTCACCTTTATGGTTTTACTGGGCTGACTTCACCCAGAAGCCTTCATGGGTTGGAATCTTGTGCCTGCATCTTTCCCAGGCTGGAGTTGCATGCTGCTGGCCCTACAATTCTGTGGGCTCCCAGGCTGCCTCACTTTCATGGCTCTACTAGACATTGCCCTGGCAGGGATTTTCTGTGGAGGCTTTCTCCCTGTTACAAGTCTCTGCCTGGGACCCAATATGTCCATAGCCTTTCCCAAGACTCAATCTGGCATCCTCCATGCTGAGAATCCAGACCCACTCTCCGGCTATCCTCTTTGAAATTCAGCACTAAGCCCTTGGAAGCTTTTCTTTGTAAACCCTCCAAACACAACCTCTGACAGGAATCTGGCTGGAGCAGTCAGCATCTTCCTAGCAAAAACAACTGAGAAGGAGAAACCTGCAAACACCACATTAGTGTTGAGGAAATACATATAATCCCTAGATTTCATGTTGTGTCCAACTTTTTTTTTCCTGTTTCTTAACCACGATTCTGTTTTTATGATCTTGAAGGATGGAGACATTAAGGAGAACAAGGAGCTGTTTTATGCTTAAGATATAAAAAGAGAAATGGAGACAGGAAGAGAGCAGGATTTATACATTCTTCAAAGTGGTTTGGATTTCTCTAACCATGGGCATAGAATGACAAAGATGTTAGGAGAAGACATCACTTTTTATGATTTCCTGTTTTTTTGTGTGTGTGTGTGACTTTGATCCCCATAAACACAAATAAGAACCCAGCCAGTCTCTTTCCCTTGAGTATCTTTTCTGGATAAGTTAAAATAATTTTAGAAGTAATTACAAGAAATGATAGCGATAACTGCAGCAGAGATAAGAAGTCTGAAGTTTGGAACATTTGGGGTTGGGGCAGCAACTTGGTGACAGCAGAAAGTACCCAGGATTTTGCTACATTTCTGCTTTGCACTTCAGTTTTTCAGTATTGGATTCAATACCTCATGATCTTAAGAGGGCTGCAGTGGCTCCAAGTATCAATGTGCACACATACCTGTTCCAGGAAAAAAATGCAGGACAAAGCTCTTCACCTTCTCTGCCTTTATGAGGGATCCAAGTCCTTCCCTGAACCACTGCTCACCTCTGACGTCTCATTGTGGAGTTGATCTCATGTGCCCCAATCCCTGCTCCTGTTCACTGTCCTTGCCATGTGCAGCAGGATGAAGCTGGTCCCTTATACACCCAAGGAGAGGGGACAGCTGCTGTGTAGGTGCCAAGAGTTTTGTGATGTTTCTATTTCACTATGTATCTAAGTTAGGTTGCATGGGAAAGAGAAAGTCCAAGGGCCTCTTTATCTGGTGAGATTGGAGTGGGCCAGACCCTGAGGATGACAGTGAAGTCAAATTTCTAATTTTTCAGTTGACAGTGTTGGCTTCTGTAGTTAATGAAATGCGGCCTGTGCAATTAAGACCAGGACAGACTTTCAGGTACTAGAATAAATGGGGGAGATATTTGGCATAGGGTCCTCAATCCAGGACTAAGGTTTGCATTACCCAAGCTGCTGGGCACTGGCCCTGGTCTGTGGCAGTAGCAGCTTCTCTCCTGAACCATGGGGCTGAGGACGTGGGGGAAACCACAGGCCCTATCCACGGGGCTGCATGGAAGGGCTTCAGAGAAGGAAACTGCTCACACACCCATGGGTGCCACACCAAGCCCAGAGCCCGAGGTCAGGATGAATGTCTCTGAGACCAGAGCCTTAGGGCTGGGCCTGGGCTCCTGGGGCTGGCTCCTCAGCTCTGTCCTTACTGGTCCTGAGATGCCAGGACCCTTTTGGAGCCAAAGAGGGAGAGTCAACAAATGTCCACAGACTTTACTCAGAGAGCCTCTGTTCTGCTCAGAAATAAAAGGAACACATGCTACAAAAATAATAAATATATGGACATATTATATAGATTTTTAAATTAAATATATATAATACGATGGGTATAAATTATTGGTGTATCTGTATACAATATGTATCTATATTATACATCTATGTAATATGTATATTTACATAGAAATAGATATAACTGTTGGCATAAAGTATGATTTCAAATTTGATAAATTGAGCATGAACATTTAAAACCAGCAATAGCACACCATAAATATGATCCCTCCTGACTTCCTGAGGGACAGCAAGCTCCGCACCCTTCCCCATGTCCCTGTTGAGCAGAACAGAGAGCCCCTAAGACCCAAGGGAGCTCTGGGGACCACAATCAGCGGGTGGCTGGGAGATGGGCAGTGGGTCTGGGCCCTGAGTGGAGAGTTTTGTTCCCATATCTCTGAGTAGACAGTTCCTCCCCTGGGGGCTCTTTTCAGACACAGCAGCACCAGTGACTCAGTGGCTGCTTAGTCACAGGACAAAACTCTTCCACTTGGCGATCGGCAGCTTCTCCTGTGACTAGAGCAACGTGGGATCTCTCTGCCCAGCTTTCATGGCTCACGAGGCTGCTGACATCCTGTTCACAATGGGACGCCATAAAGGGAGCTCGGCTGCTGATGGCCCGAGTGAACTCTGTCCAAGCCCATCACCCCTAACCCTACAGGCATTGTGTACAGTGGGCAGTAGGAGCCAGCAGGAGCTCAGAGCCAGGCGTGGTTTCTGCTGGCGTCAGGCTAGGACACTGTTGAGACCATGGGCTGGCCCTGCAGGCGACAGTGACCCTCTGTACTAGTACACAGGAAGAGGGGCTAGAGACTGCATCCATATAATACCCTATCTGCCATCTAAGTGGGGAACAAACATCAACACCCCAAATATTAATACCAAGCAAGTCGTTTGTTCAGAAAGCAAAACAGGCTAATTAACTGATTGTCAAGGAAATATCCCTGTTTATTGCAAACAAACTGAAGATGAAGCCTGAACCCTCCCTTCTTCCTCGAGAGAGTGAGAACAGCAGGAGGAATAGGAGCAAAGCTGGGTCCCCACGTCCATGAGATATTTATTGATGCTGATCCTGCTCAGAGAGGGTGGGGACAGTGATTGAGTCTTCTTGCACTGCAACACCAAGATACTCTGGCTGGATGGCTTGAACCACAGACATTTATTTTCACATTTCTGATGGTTGGAAAGTCCAACATCAAGGTCCAGCAGGGTTCACTTTCTGGTAAAGGCCTTCTTCCTGGTTTGTGGATGCTGCTTTCTCACCATGCTTTCACATGGTCTTTCCATAGAAGTGTGGGAGTTACAGAGAGAGGAAAAAGAGAGCTCTCTTGATCTTATGAGAACCACTAATCCTATTGAGTCAGGGTCCCACCCTTAGAACCTCCATTATCTTCTCATAGGTCCTATCTCCTATAGCCACATTGGAGATTAGAGCTTCAACATGAAAGTGGGAACACAATTTAGAGCATAGCAGGTGTGCACAGGTAAAGCAGTGGGGAGGGAAAGGATGTGCACAGGTAAGGCAGTGGGGAGGGAAAGGATGTGCACAGGTAAGGCAGTGGGGAGGGAAAGGATGTGCTTCCAGCCTCCAAACACAGAGCAGGTTCCCCACAACTCAGTACACTGGCAGCTCCTCCCAGATGTCCCAGGTCACACGTGAGACACCATTCTAGCTTTAGGGACTTCCCGTTGATAATGGGACACTATCACTCTTATTTTCCCAGGGTTTCTAAGACCTTAGTGTTCTTTATTGTTTATTGTGGAGTGTGTTTGCACCCAGAGACAGGTTGTTGACATAGCAATTTATGGGATATTTAATTTTGTGATAGTGAAAATTACTTAATAAATTATTCATAAATAATCTAAAATTAATATATTGTATAAAAATGTGATTAATTGAAGACCCTGAAAGGAGCCTGAGAGGATAAAAACCCATATTCTTTTCAGAAGAGGACAATTAAAGTCATATGACTTTTATTACAAAGACATTTTAGTAGAAATTATCAAGTGATAAATTCAAATAGGCTGCCACAAACGTAACTTTATACTCAAAAAATTATTTTCCAAAATAATTTTACATTTTCATATA
>NW_012098288.1:458973-463419 GCF_000951045.1 Mandrillus leucophaeus
ATCAGGAGCTGTGGAGACTGGCCTGGCTTCTGCAGGTACCAATTCAAATAGTTGTATCCATTACTACTCAGAAGGCTCTGACTAGACCTGCAGGAGATGGAGGCCGGCTCTCCAAGGGTGACGGGCAGAGAGAGTGGAGTCTGGGTCATCACGATATCTCCACTGGAGGCTGAAATAATGAATTGCAAAGTTATGTACAACTTAATGAGTAATTTTCATAGTTTATCTTATGTCATTTATTTAAACTTAATTTTAAAAAACACTGATTTATGCCATAAAAATACACATTCTGAAATGAATTAATTTTTTGTAAAGTATAAGAGACCTTTGTTTTTTGAAGATCTTAATCAGAGCACCAGACATCATATTTTTTATGAGCTTACAATTATTCACAGAGCAAAATACAAAGTTCCCTTTTCTACAGCACAGATCATATTCCTCTAACGCAGGGTTAGACTAAACATGGGTTGCTGTGGAGCCCTAGAGCTCACCCTTCCACCCCATTCTCCTTCCTCATCTCCTTCTGTTCTTACCAGAGACCCAGAGCATTAGCAGCCCCAGGAGCTGAGCAGGGAGCCTCATTGTGACAAGGTGAACTGAGGAGTCCTGATCAGTCAAGGCAAGGTTGGAGCTGAGCTTTTATCTCAGACTTGCTAAGAAAAGTCCTCCCTATGGGACAATATGCAAATCGCCTGGTGCATGCAGTGGTGTGGAAAGAGTCAATGCGGCAGGTGGGCAGGGGATATGTCTCTCCTGTGAGCAGTGTGATATAAAATGGGAGGAAGGATCTGACTGTGACAGTTTGGATCTTGGGTAGATTCCATTGTATAGGACATGCAACTCTAGGAAAGCATAACAACCCTAACAATGTGGAAATATGTCTAGAATGAACATGGGTGAATGCCGTTCTTCTTGGCCCCCTGCCAGCTAATCTAAAAAAGAAAACACTACCCTTTCCTACGAGCACTAATGAGCAGAGTGTCTACAAATAAAACACAGTTTTGAGCCAGTTCAAGAGTTGTCTGTTATCTGCTGTTTCCAGGATAACTGTTCAAGAAAGTTCACAGCAGGTGTTGGAATCTGCCCTCCCCTGGCACCTGATGAGTGAGCCCCATAAGAGCGCTCTGTCCAAGGGCCTCACAGGGAAAATAATATGGGTCTCTACATTTAGATCCAAGAGCTCAGTGTAAGTAAGAGGAAAGGGGGAAACAATTTTTTCCTTGGGCAGTGAATATAAAATTCCTGGTGACCAACTATTCCATCTGGTATATATCCCATCATAATCATCTCACATATGCCAGATTAACCAGAAGGATTTATCAAGGGAAGATTTTTCTAGGATAATGATATAGAATGAACAAAAATTAACTTTGCACTATGTTTTTCTAAATGGTGTTAAGAAAAGCTCTTCCCACAGCCTTCCTCATCATGGAGAATTATCGGAAGAACCCACTCCTGATGTTTAACATGGGTTCTTTTCCATTTCCCAAGTGTCTCGGCTGGGTTGAGAAATACAGGGAAAGAGCACAAGAGAGAGAAATTTAAAGCTGGGTGTCTGAGGGAGACATCACATGTCGGCAGGATCCGTGATGTTCCCGGAGCTGTAAAACCCGCAAGTTTTTATTAGCGATTTTCAAAAGGGGAGGGAGTGCACGAATAGGGTGTGGGTCACAGAGATCACATACTTCACAAGGTAATACAATATCACAAAGCAAATGGAGGCAGGGTGAGATCACAGGACCACCGGATGAGGTGAAATTAAAATTGCTAATGAAGTTTCGGGCACGCATTGTCATTGATAACATCTTATCAGGAAACAGGGTTTGAGAGCAGATAACCTGTCTGACCAAAATTTATTAGGTGGGAATTTTTGTCCACCTGATAAGCCTGGGATTCGACCATAAAAGACGGGACGCCTTAAAAAGGGGCCCTCTATAGACCCACCTTCAGGGCACATGCTCTTTCTCAGGGATGTTCCTTGCTGAGAAAAAGAATTCAGCGATATTTCTCCTATTTGCTTATGAAAGAGGAGGAATATAGCTCTGTTTCCGTCCAGCTCATCGGCGGCCAGTTCAAAGTTACCTCTCTTGTTCCCTGAACATCGCAGTTATCCTGTTCTTTTTTTAAGATGCCCAGATTTCATATTGTTCAAACACACATGCTCTACAAACAATTTGTGCAGTTAACACAATCACAGGGTCCTGAGGCAACATTCATCCTCCTCAGCTTACAAAGAAGATGACGGGATTAAGAGATTAAAGAAAAGACAGGCATAGGAAAACACAGGGGTATTCATTGGGGAAGTGATAAGTGTCCATGAAATCTTCACAATTTATGTTCAGAGATTACAGTAAAGTCAGGTGTAAGAAATTATAAAAGTATTAATTTGCGGAACTAATAAATGTCCATGAAATCTTCACAATTTATGTGCTTCTGCTGCGGCTTCAGTCGGTCCCTCCGTTTAGGGTCCCTGACTTCCCACAACAGAGAATGAGGTCCTATCAGGACTTCCAGTTTCTTGTCAACTCTGAGTGAGACCTGAGTGTCCCCTGGACCTGTAAGTGGTGTAGCTACAGCCAAGAGTTCATAATTCAAGCGGAAATTCTCCGTGTAAGAAGAGCATGAACTGGATCCACAGATTTCCTGTCTCAGGGTTACCATTACACATTTTCCTGAGCTTTCATGTAAAGATGATCACAGCTCAGAGATGTCAATCTACCACACAGCTGATCATGAAAACAGGGAAACAATCCAACTATTTGTTTGTCAATGATATGCTCAAGAATGAGTTGAACAGCTCCTGAAAGATCATGCCTACATCAAATCCCTTCACGAGGACACTCACTGTCCTGGAGAGAAAATATCTGGGGAGAGCCGATGTAATAGATTGCAGTACTGTGTAATCTTGGGTAATTTAACTGAAAGTCATGCTTAATTGGTAAAAAAAACACAAAGAAATGCAGTTCTAAGTATGATCCCACATGAAAGCTTGGTCTGCATGTCTTCTGAGAAGTCTACTAAAATAAGACTTTTGAACAAGATTGGAAAAAAATAATTGAGTAAAAATGACACCAATCTTAAATGTTAAACTCCATGTTAACATTCTGAGTTGATGATCACAAATTATCATGAGGAGGTAGGAGTGCAATAAAAGTCTTATATTTCAGTCTTTAAAATGTTTATTACTTTCTTTTATTTCATTTTGTAAGTTTTGTATATTTAACTTTTTTATCCCATGATGCTGACCAATTCAATGTAGGTTCTTAGTCTTGAAAATTTCAGACCCCTAATTCACCATGCTAGTGAAAGGAGTCAGAAATATTGGTAGGTGAAAAGAAAAAATAAAAAATGCAAACTAAACCTAATATACTGACACAAAAGAACACTACTGGATGCATTATGTCTGGTTTTAAAGGATCACTCTGAAAGTATGTTAAATGAAGAACCAGTTCTATCTACTATCTAATATGGATGCTTGCATTGAGAGAAAATGACAAATGATAAAAAAGCTGTCATGCTTTCTTTTGCAAGCCAATTCAAGAATACGTTACTTTTGCAAAATATTCTTTAATATTTTTGAATTTCAGAGAATATTCCTATTCCCTGTGAAAATTAACAACAAAGCTTTAAAAAGTCTGCCATTGTATTTGGTAATTTACTTCAGAACCTGTTGCCCTTATATATTCAGAAAATGTAAAATCTTGTACAAATTATTTGGTGCAAAAAATAAAAAGCTTTGAAACTACCCTATGCTATTTATATACTTAAGTAATAATATTTCTAATTCCAAATAGAAATCTCTGTCTCCTAAACATTAACACATTATGCCAAGGCTTTGATAACGGTGGATGAAGCTGGTCGCTCCACAATGGACACAGGTAAGAAGGTGTAAGAACAGTTTCCATTTGATCCAGGTGGGGAGCAGGCCTCTGTGTATCTCTCATATGAATCATAGTCACCTGAATGAGGAAGGACTGATACAGGTGGTTCTTACTGTAATTGTGTCTCCTTTGCCTGACGCTGTGAGATCGGAGTCCATAAAATTGGAAGTAAGTGTAGTACTTGTATGACATGGGAACATGGGAAGATAGTCCTGGAAATTGAAGTGTTTGCATCCTTGGAAGTCAGTATTTGTGGGGTTGGATGGAGAGTGTGATCCTGTTGTTTGTAGATCATTTGAGGACTTCGGAGCCTGGGCAAAGAAAAAGAGATGTCCACAGGGTGGCAGTAGCACACACAACTTTTATTGGGTGAAGCTTTGACAGGTTTGCCGGAAGTTCCTCAGAGCAGGAGTCTGTCTATGGGCCAAGGGGCCAAGGTTGTTATTCAGAAGAGGAGGAGGAAGAAACCTGCTGAGAAGGGGCTTACGTGTCTAGGTGTTGTCACACAGCAGTGTTGGGGTTATCAGACCCAACACCAGGACACGTGGGTGACCAAGTCTGGCAG
>NW_012098288.1:465124-472825 GCF_000951045.1 Mandrillus leucophaeus
AACTCCATGTTAACATTCTGAGTTGATGATCACAAATTATCATGAGGAGGTAGGAGTGCAATAAAAGTCTTATATTTCAGTCTTTAAAATGTTTATTACTTTCTTTTATTTCATTTTGTAAGTTTTGTATATTTAACTTTTTTATCCCATGATGCTGACCAATTCAATGTAGGTTCTTAGTCTTGAAAATTTCAGACCCCTAATTCACCATGCTAGTGAAAGGAGTCAGAAATATTGGTAGGTGAAAAGAAAAAATAAAAAATGCAAACTAAACCTAATATACTGACACAAAAGAACACTACTGGATGCATTATGTCTGGTTTTAAAGGATCACTCTGAAAGTATGTTAAATGAAGAACCAGTTCTATCTACTATCTAATATGGATGCTTGAATTGAGAGAAAATGACAAATGATAAAAAAGCTGTCATGCTTTCTTTTGCAAGCCAATTCAAGAATACGTTACTTTTGCAAAATATTCTTTAATATTTTTGAATTTCAGAGAATATTCCTATTCCCTGTGAAAATTAACAACAAAGCTTTAAAAAGTCTGCCATTGTATTTGGTAATTTACTTCAGAACCTGTTGCCCTTATATATTCAGAAAATGTAAAATCTTGTACAAATTATTTGGTGCAAAAAATAAAAAGCTTTGAAACTACCCTATGCTATTTATATACTTAAGTAATAATATTTCTAATTCCAAATAGAAATCTCTGTCTCCTAAACATTAACACATTATGCCAAGGCTTTGATAACGGTGGATGAAGCTGGTCGCTCCACAATGGACACAGGTAAGAAGGTGTAAGAACAGTTTCCATTTGATCCAGGTGGGGAGCAGGCCTCTGTGTATCTCTCATATGAATCATAGTCACCTGAATGAGGAAGGACTGATACAGGTGGTTCTTACTGTAATTGTGTCTCCTTTGCCTGACGCTGTGAGATCGGAGTCCATAAAATTGGAAGTAAGTGTAGTACTTGTATGACATGGGAACATGGGAAGATAGTCCTGGAAATTGAAGTGTTTGCATCCTTGGAAGTCAGTATTTGTGGGGTTGGATGGAGAGTGTGATCCTGTTGTTTGTAGATCATTTGAGGACTTCGGAGCCTGGGCAAAGAAAAAGAGATGTCCACAGGGTGGCAGTAGCACACACAACTTTTATTGGGTGAAGCTTTGACAGGTTTGCCGGAAGTTCCTCAGAGCAGGAGTCTGTCTATGGGCCAAGGGGCCAAGGTTGTTATTCAGAAGAGGAGGAGGAAGAAACCTGCTGAGAAGGGGCTTACGTGTCTAGGTGTTGTCACACAGCAGTGTTGGGGTTATCAGACCCAACACCAGGACACGTGGGTGACCAAGTCTGGCAGAGTCAAAAGATTGAGAAGAGACAGTTTGAGAAGTAAAATGAGAGCCATCACGATCATGGAGGCTGCGAAGGCCCCGAGCTCTGGGAGCCCAGTGCTATTTATTGGTAATCCAACAAAGAAACAGGTGGTGAGAATGTGGAGGTCAAAAGGGCACGTTGCATTAAGCACAAGATTTACAGCTGTGATGGTTTAGCATTTGCTCTGCTACTTGAGATAATGGAGAGCAGGTTCTTTTAACTCAAGATACAATCGATCCTGGGAGAGCAAGGAGCCAGCAAATGTAGACGCATTCCAGAGCCACCAGCCCTGGATCCTATCCAAGCCACGTGGGATTTTATGCCCTGAGCTTAGATTATAGTGTGTCAGGATAGCCTTCCACCCTTTATAGCACAGAGCTTGGTGTTCCAAAGGCCACAAGGGGTTTTAGACCCTGGAGCCTGGACATGTTCCAAGACTCTTTTACCTTATGTTAGACAGGCAAGCCCTGCCTCAGCTTCTCACAACACTCAGCTTTTCCCAATACAGCAGCACAGTGGGGAGTCTCTAGGTCAGAGAGATCCAGAGGGAAATATTAGTCTGGGGTTTTCATAACCTGGGACTTACCTATTGCTAGCAGATGAGGGTGAGTTTCTCTGAGATATATAATGTAAGCATTCCCTACGTGGCAAAAAAAATCTGCTTTTGGGAGCAGTTTTTGAAATGATTTGATTGTAAAGTTTGAGTCTGGCACAGGCCATAGAGAAATAAGCCTGCAGTTTAGAAACAAACAACATATGGGCAATTCACACAAGACACCTTTGGCTCATTTATACATCATTGTTACACAATCTGTAGACTTTGTTCTAAAGACTGTATTAGTGGAGATTGACAAAATCCACACTGCTATGGATGAGACTGAAGTCACACTGCAGCCTTTTCCCTACCTGGACCTCAATGGAGGTTTTTATTTATTTTTTATTAAAGTTGAAAGTTTGAGCTTGGGTGAGAATTGAGACTAAGCCACCCATAGAAGGAGCTTCACTTTGTGAAGCTGCAGGTCCTCTGTGCTGGATTTCTGGCTTCCAGGGTACATGAGATTGAAGTCGTCTGCATTATCTCATCGACTAAAGATTGTGACCCGCTGGAGCACAGATTCATGGATAAATATCCAGGTACACAGAGAACACAGGGAATGAGGGCTCTGTGGATAGGTATCTTCTGCTTCTGAGAAGCTCTCTAAACACTGGGAAACACAGGGATATTTACATATTTGACCTTTCTGAATCTTCAAACCCTGTTCTTGATCAGCCTAATCTGAACCTGTTTTCAAATGTTTCAATTGATTTTCCTCTTTCTTAGAAAAAATAGAAAAATAAATGATATAAAGTCCTCACTGAGCTATGAGGTTAGCTTGTGGAATCCTGTGCTTCCATGGATGCTTTTCCTCTGCGCATGTTCATCTTTCTGTGGGACCCATCTCACCCCCATCACACTGCACAAAGTGAGCCAGGGATGTTGTTGCATCCCTAAGCATTCTGTGTCCTTTCCAGTCTTCATTCCCTCTAAGATTCCCTCTCAGTTCTCACCCTTAAAGAAAGGGACCTCTGTCCCTGAAATAAGGTCTCCAAAAACCCACAGCTTCCCTGGCTGTTTATAAGGTTTTTCCATTGTTGAGCTCCTATTCTGATCACTATTAAGAAATTAATTTCTATTCCAAGCAAATTACCTTTATTAAATCTCAAAACCATATGCCAACTGTGAAAGCGTGCTCTTTTTTAGAAGCATACTCAAGAATATAATTTCCCACTAAATATTTCATTTAATTTAACAAGTTAATCGGCACGTTTCTTCTTTTTCTTTTGTCTTAGATAATTTCTGTGCAATCAGAGCTCCCCAGTAAGTTGATTAATATAAATTCCCATAATCGGTTTTAAATTTCTTCTAGGACTGCTACCTTGCGTCCTATGCAAGAATCAAGTAATGTTTGAGTTTTGGAGTTCACTAGTATCCAAAGCAAGAATAGGAAATGTGTAAGATCTGCCTAAACAAGTAACTAACAAGTCATCCTAGCTTCCAACTATTTGTAAACTTTGTGATTTCATCAGATGACTGTTCCAGGGAAAACAAAATTATTTATTTTATTCTACTTGTCATTTATTACTAATATTTCATTTTTTGGTTGGCATAATAGTAATTTTAGAAGAACTAACATGTACATTTCTAAAAGTACCAAAAGGTGAGGCCAATTGCCCTTCAAGGAGCACTTAAACTTTGGATTATTCTCTCTCGGCCAAGAAAAGCCAAGATAGAAGTTGACATGGTTTGGATATTTATCCCACTCAAATCTCATGTTGAAATGTAATTCCCAATGTTGAAGATAGTGCCTGGTGGGAGGTTTGGGGGTCATGGGGTGGATCCCTCATGGCTTAGTGCTGTCATGATGATGAGTACTTTGTGAGATCTGGTTGTTTAAATATGTGTGGTACCTCACACCACTCCCCACCTGCCTTGTTCCCACTCAAGTCGTGGGATATGCCTGCTCCTGCTTCACCTTCTGTCATAAGTGAAACCTCCCTCAGGCCTCCCCAGAAGCCAAGCAGATGCCCACACCATGTGTGCACAGCCTGCAGAACTCTGAGTCAATTGAACACCTTTCCTTTATAAATTACCCAGTCTCACGTATCCCTGATTCCAAAAGTGAAGTTTATTACTATGCTACTGCTACCACATTAGAGGTAATTCACCATCTCCACCTGCTAGTGCAGAGCTTGTGTTATTATTTAAGGCTAATAATGGCCACTGAATAATTCATTCAGCCCATGGCTCTTTCATGTTCTGAATTTTGGATTTGTGGTAACTTGGTATGGAATTAAATGGTTGAAAGAACACTTTTGTTAATTTTGGAAATCAACAGAAGTTATTTCATTTGGTCTTTTATTCTTCCTTGAGATCTTAAAATAGCCTTATTCAAAATCTATATAAGCCCTGGCCCCCATTCACACAGAAGAAGAGCCCGTGCCCCTGACTGAGGCCTCATGGCCTCCCTAACTCAAAGGCTCTCCAGCCACCTCCACCTGAGCTTGATGTGGACGCATCCTCTCGGCACCACAGCTGCTCCTGCCACACTGAGAGGCTGAGTCTTTTTCGAAGGTTTGTGTTTGGGGCCTTCACACTGTCCAGGGCCCCAGTGAGTGTCCTGCTCACAGGAGTCTGTGCACTGTCTCTAGGCTCTACACTGACAATTATGCGAGTGAAATCAATGCAGTTTTGGTTAAATGTGTGCATGTGTATCCAACTTGTTTTGCTACAAAGTGGCCTAAATTTTTTGGCTATTCTGCTACCTGTATTTGTTAGGCAGCTGCACACCGGCAGAAAGAGTCAGGATATGCTTTCATTTAGCCTTTCCTCCAGCAAGATGTGGCTCAGAGCCTACTGTGTCCTCCTTTCTGCTGCTATTCTGCCCTGCTGAGGCTGTTGCAGCTGAAGGGGCCTTTAAATATGTCACATATGCTTCCATTGTTAAATGTGAGATAATTTGTTTTGCTCTGCAGGAAAGCTTCATTCACCTGAAGAAGGAGATTGAAGATTTCTAAAGCAGGATGCTAACTTTTTGATCTTTGTGTAATTTTGTTATTAAAGCTTTCTCTTTCTGAGAGTAAGAGAGGTATAATTTGATTTAAAACTTTTCCAGCTTTAACATCTGTCAATGGAAGCCTTCTAAAGAAAATTCTGGCACTACTCAAGTCAACTAAATATTTTCTTATGAACCATCAGTTTTGCTCCATGTAATTTTCCAAATAACCCCCGCACAATCCAAAAAACACACACCTCTTTGAAGCCAACTAAGAAGATATCCACAAAGCTTTTGTATCATTATTTCTAAAGATAAGGGATTAGAGACAACCTGGGTATCTATTACCAGGAACATAGGTTAAATGTAGTTGACATCTTGACTGAATCATCAGGCAGCAATGAGAAGTAATAGACAAGTTTCACCCTTATCAACACGAAAGATTTTAACTCATACTTCTCAGTAGAAAAACAATGAGCATAATGACATATTTCACAGGATGATGTTACATAAAATAAATAATTGTACACATAGCTATGTGTATAACACATTGAATGGAAAATATATTAAAATACAAAACAATAAGCAGAGAGAAATGTTCACTTCTCTCGCCCCATACCAGCCTCCTCTTCTCCCCTGGCTTCTCCTAGCTTAGAGCTATCCATCAGCACAGGGAAGGAATATTCTGTGCAGGCTCCAAGCACTCCGAACTTAGGAACCAGCTTTTTGAGGAATGCCTGGATATGCAGGGCATTCAGCACCTGGCAACCTGGAAGCTATGGAAAATCATAGCACCCCTTTCCAGGGAAAAGAAGCACCAAACCTCAGCTAGTTTGTTACCAGGCAACTGAGAAAGAGCCCTGGGTGTATTTTCTGACAACCCCCAAATTATTTGGCCTCCATCTCCTTAGGAGAACCTAAGGAATAATAGTCCATATCTAACCTTCTTTGGTGCCTCCTTCTATTAGATCCTAATTCAATCATGCACCAAAATAAGTCAAAGCTTTGGTGGGCATATCAGTCCTGATGTGTGACATTTTATTCACTTTTTTCTGAAAGTAAGTATCTTCTTTAATTTTGCAATTTAGCGCCTCGCTTGCCCCAGCCCTGCATGAACTAATTGTAAGCCAAATATTGACCAAGATACTCTTTGTTACCTGGAACAGGTATGCTCCCACTCCAACAAACGCAAGTGGGTCATGTTGATATTTCAGGTCCCTGGGAATCTATGTCAACTCAGACTTTGTGCCCAATTGTCCTTCACAGTATTTGGTTGCTCCCCTCATCCTAGAGTACAGCACCCGTGTATATGACGAATATGGGAAGGACAGCGAAATCATTGCTTCACACACTGCTGGTGGTGACACAGGGTCCCCCTTCAGGGATACTGGACACTTCTTCAATTAGGGGGATCTGGGCTTTACCCAGACCAAGGATGGCACCAGAGATTTTGACTACTGGGGCCACTGCCCTCAGCCTCCTACTCATCCACTGTTGCCTTCTTTGGGATAGATTACAGGATCCATACTCTCATTTCCTAGACATCTGTTTTGCCCCTAGTGACACAGTGTACTATTGACCATCTGCACAAATTTCTGCAGGTTCAAGCTCCCTTACTGATGTTCTCTGCCATTATGATCATCCAGATCCCCTGACATCAGCTGGTGAAGTGCTGCCGCCTGGACTTTGTTGTCTGAAGTCCGAAAATCCCATTGTTATCAAGGATCTGTGACAGTCTCTCCTATTCTAAGCCCTAGCTTTTAGAGGAGAGGATCCACTCTTCATGATATCTATTCTATTGTATTGTATTAATCAATATGTCTATCAATATAGTAATATTGCTCATGTCCCACTCTCCGATACCGTACTTACGGTCATGGTGAATGGCCTGTCTTTGGCTCTTTCTGTGGAGAATAATTCTCCAGTGAATCTTCTGGCCTCATGTTATATACCCACTCCAGCATGCCTATCCCCTTTGCTGGCTGCCGGGCTCAACTCTTAGTTCCTTCCTCTACCACCTCCTATGGCAATTCAGGCTCCCAAGCCAGCGTCAGCCATGACTTTCTCCAGACTACTGGCAGTCACCATAGCAGTGAGCTTCTATCCTCCCCTGGGTCCTTGGCAGGATGTTTAGTCACCCATTCTCAGGGAGTGACCCAAGTGAAGTCTATGTTCCAGCCCCCTTGACTGAACACCTTCAGAACACTCTCAAGAGGACCTCCTGACCTACAGTGCATGCCATCTAATTCCTGTAGCTGCCATTGGCACTGCTAACTTGCTTTCTGTATCTGTGAATTTACCTATTCTGGACATTTTATATAAATAGTGTCATATAATATGTGGTCTTTAATCCTAGCTTCTTTCACTTAACATATTATTTAGTAGCTTAATCCATGCTGTAATATGTATAAGAATGTTATTCTCTTTTCCAGCTGAGTAATATTCCATGGTATGATAAAACCACATTTTGCTTGTTAAATTGTGACCTGGTGGATATTTGGGTTGTTTTCACCATTTGGCTACTATGAAAAGTGATGCTGTAAACAATTATATACAAGTTTTTGTGTTTTTCATGTTTTCAAATATCTTAGCTATACATTTACAAACAAATTTTCTGGGTCATATGATAAATGTATGTTGCACTTTTTGAGAACCTGCCAAGCAATTTTCAAAGAAGCTGCACCATTTTACATTCCAACAATGATGTATTCAGGTTCATATAAAAGTTAGGGGTCAGGGCTTTCCAGAGAAATAGAACTGATAGGACATACACACACACACACACACACACA
>NW_012098288.1:475060-480108 GCF_000951045.1 Mandrillus leucophaeus
AACTAAGAAGATATCCACAAAGCTTTTGTATCATTATTTCTAAAGATAAGGGATTAGAGACAACCTGGGTATCTATTACCAGGAACATAGGTTAAATGTAGTTGACATCTTGACTGAATCATCAGGCAGCAATGAGAAGTAATAGACAAGTTTCACCCTTATCAACACGAAAGATTTTAACTCATACTTCTCAGTAGAAAAACAATGAGCATAATGACATATTTCACAGGATGATGTTACATAAAATAAATAATTGTACACATAGCTATGTGTATAACACATTGAATGGAAAATATATTAAAATACAAAACAATAAGCAGAGAGAAATGTTCACTTCTCTCGCCCCATACCAGCCTCCTCTTCTCCCCTGGCTTCTCCTAGCTTAGAGCTATCCATCAGCACAGGGAAGGAATATTCTGTGCAGGCCCCAAGCACTCCGAACTTAGGAACCAGCTTTTTGAGGAATGCCTGGATATGCAGGGCATTCAGCACCTGGCAACCTGGAAGCTATGGAAAATCATAGCACCCCTTTCCAGGGAAAAGAAGCACCAAACCTCAGCTAGTTTGTTACCAGGCAACTGAGAAAGAGCCCTGGGTGTATTTTCTGACAACCCCCAAATTATTTGGCCTCCATCTCCTTAGGAGAACCTAAGGAATAATAGTCCATATCTAACCTTCTTTGGTGCCTCCTTCTATTAGATCCTAATTCAATCATGCACCAAGACAAGTCAAAACTTTGGTGGGCATATCAGTCCTGATGTGTGACATTTTATTCACTTTTTTCTGAAAGTAAGTATCTTCTTTAATTTTGCAATCTAGCGCCTCGCTTGCCCCAGCCCTGCATGAACTAATTGTAAGCCAGATATTGACCAAGATACTCTTTGTTACCTGGAACAGGTATGCTCCCACTCCAACAAATGCAAATGGGCCATGTTGATATTTCAGGTCCCTGGGAATCTATGTCAACTCAGACTTTGTGCCCAATTATCCTTCACAATGTTTGGTTCCTCCCCTTATCCTAGAGTACAGCACCCGTGTATATGACGAATATGGGAAGGACAGTGAAATCATTGCTTCACACACTGCTGGTGGTGACACAGGGTCCCCCTTCAGGGATACTGGCCACTTCTTCAATTAGGGGGATCTGGGCTTTACCCAGACCAAGGATGGCACCAGAGATTTTGACTACTGGGGCCACTGCCCTCAGCCTCCTGCTCATCCACTCTTGCCTTCTTTGGGATAGATTACAGGATCCATACTCTCATTTCCTAGACATCTGTTTTGCCCCTAGTGACACAGTGTACTATTGACCATCTGCACAAATCTCTGCAGGTTCAAGCTCCCTTACTGATGTTCTCTGCCATTATGATCATCCAGATCCCCTGACATCAGCTGATGAAATGCTGCCGCCTGGACTTTGTTGTCTGAAGTCCGAAAATCCCATTGTTATCAAGGATCTGTGACAGTCTCTCCTATTCTAAGCCCTAGCTTGTAGAGGAGAGGATCCACTCTTCATGATATCTATTCTATTGTATTGTATTAATCAATATGTCTATCAATATAGTAATAATGCTCATGTCCCACTCTCCGATACCGTACTTACGGTCATGGTGAATGGCCTGTCTTTGGCTCTTTCTGTGGAGAATAATTCTCCAATGAATCATCTGGCCTCATGTTATATACCCACTCCAGCATGCCTATCCCCTTTGCTGGCTGCCAGGCTCAACTCTTAGTTTCTTCCTCTACCACCTCCTATGGCAATTCAGGCTCCCAAGCCAGCATCAGCCATGACTTTCTCCAGACTACTGGCAGTCACCATAGCAGTGAGCTTCTATCCTCCCCTGGGTCCTTGGCGGGATGTTTAGTCACCCATTCTCAGGGAGTGACCCAAGTGAAGTCTATGTTCCAGCCCCCTTGACTGAACACCTTCAGAACACTCTCAAGAGGACCTCCTGACCTGCAGTGCATGCCATCTAATGCCTGTAGCTGCCATTGGCAGTGCTAACTTGCTTTCTGTATCTGTGAATTTACCCATTCTGGACATTTCATATAAATAGTGTCATATAATATGTGGTCTTTAATCCTAGCTTCTTTCACTTAACATATTATTTAGCAGCTTAATCCATGCTGTAATATGTATAAGAATGTTATTCTTTTTTCTAGCTGAGTAATATTCCATGGTATGATAAAATCACATTTTGTTTATTAAATCATGACCTGGTGGACATTTGGGTTGTTTTCACCATTTGGCTACTATGAAAAGTGATGCTGTGAACAATTATGTACAAGTTTTTGTGTTTTTCATGTTTTCAAATATCTTAGCTATACATTTACAAACGAATTTTCTGGGTCATATGATAAATGTATGTTGCACTTTTTGAGAACCTGCCAAGCAATTTTCAAAGAAGCTGCACCATTTTACATTCCAACAATGATGTATTCAGGTTCATATAAAAGTTAGGGGTCAGGACTCTCCAGAGAAATAGAACTGATAGGATATATATATATGTGTGTGTGTGTGTGTGTGTGTGTGTGTGTATGTGTGTGTATATATATATCAGGGTGTATATATATGTGTGTCTGTATGTGTTTGTGTATATATATATGTATATACAGAGATACATACATACATATGTACATACACACATACATATCTCCTAAAATAAATACATCATTCATTTATATATAAATACAAAGGTATTTATCATGAAGGATTGGCTCACACAATTATGGATCCTGAGAACCCCCGTGACCTGTTCTTTGCTAGTAGGAGTACCCCGCTGGAAAGCCAGTTGTGTAGTTCCAGTCCAAGACCAAAGATCTGAGAATGAGGGGAGTGAATGGTATACATACCAGTCCCACTCAGAAGGCCCGAAAACTAGGGAACCAATGATGTGTGTCTCAATCTAAGGCTGAATGCCCAAGAATCATAAACACTAATGTCTAAAGCCAGGATAGTTTAGGACAAAAACAGAGTGAATCCACACTTCCTCTAACTTTTTGTTTTGTCTGATCCCTCAAGGGATTGAATAATTCCTACTCACATTGCTGAGGACAATTTTCTTTACCCACCTACTAATTCAAATACTAATCTATTCTAGAAACACCCTCACAGACTTACCCAGAAACAACATTTTGCCAGCCATCTGGGCATCCCTTAGCCCAGTCATGTTGATGCGTAAAATTAACCACCACTGTTCCAATCTCTCTACATGTTCACCAACACTTGATATTTTCCCATTTTACTATTACTATTGCCATGCTAGTATGTGTGAAAATGTGTCTAATTGTTGTTTTGATTTTGATTTCCCCAGTGACTAAAGATGCTGAGCATCTTTTCATATTATTATTGTCTATTTATATATCTCCTTTAAAATTTTTTTTTTAAATGTAAAGATCTTCTCAATTTATAACTGAAAGTTTTTAAAGATTTATATCATTGAATTATAAGAGTGTTATATATATTCTGGATACTAATTTCTTAACATATATAATTTTCAATTATTTCTCATATTTTAGTGTTTTTTAAAAATATCTATTAGGGCATAAAAGTTGTCAAATTTGATAAAGCCTAATCTGTTTATTCTCTTTTCCTTTGGTTTCTTGCTTTATCATACCACAGCTAAGAAACTATTGCCTCATCCAAAGTCACAAAGATTTATATCTGTGTTGTCTTCTAAGAATGTGTATTAGTCCATTTTCATGCTGCTGATGAAGACATAACCCAGACTTGGAAGAAAAAGAGATTTAGTTGGACTTATAGCTTCACATGCCTGGGGAGGCCTCAGAATCATGGCGGGAGATGAAAGGTACTTCTTACATGGCAGCAGCAAAAGAAAATGAGGAAGAGGCAAAAGCAGAAACCCCTGATAAAACCATCGGATCTCATGAGATTTATTCACTACCATGAGAACAGCTTAGGATAAACTGCCCCTATGATTCAAATTATCTCCCACCAGGTCTCTCCCACAACATATGGGAATTATGGGAGTACAATTCAGGATGAGATTTGAGTGGGGACACAGTCAAACCATATCAGAATGTTATGATATTATCTTTTATATTTAGATATTTGTAACATTTTTAGTTAATCTTTGTATGCAATGTGAGCAGAGGTCCAACTTTATTCTGTGCATACAGACATTCAATTGTCCCAGATCCTTTGTTTAATGGATCTCCATTGAATCATCTTGCAATTCCTGCCAAAAATTAATTGACCACCAATGTAAGAGTTTTTCAAGAATGCCTATTTTATCCTATTAATCAATATGTCTGTCATTACACCAGAATCACACAATCCAGACAACAGAAGCTTTGTAGTTAAGATGTGAAATTATGAAGTGTAATTCTCCTAACTTTTCTTTTTTATGAATATTTTGACTGTTTATGTCTGTTTTGTTTCCATATTAATTATTGGCTCAGATTGACAAATTATGCAAAAAAGAAAGTTGAGATTTTGATTTGGATTGCATTGCATCTGTATGTCAAATTGGAAGTATTGCTATCTTAATAATGTTAAGTCTTTCAATCCATCAACAAGGATGCCTTTCCACTTATTCAAGTCTTTTTAAATTCCTTTTAATGTTGTTTTGTGGTACTCAATGTAGAAGTCTGAGCAAGTCAATTTTAACATGCATTATTATACAATTAAGTATGCTGAGGAACAAAAGTTAAAATTTGCCCTAAGTCACACATCTTGTAAACAAGAACCAAGAGTAGAGAACATTCTGCCTTTTAAATCAATGTACTTAACCATTGCTTTAGCTCTACATGATACATTGCCTTTCATCCTATAAACTCACTTGACTCCTCAGAAAATAAGTAAAATATTTTTCTTTCATTTTCCACATAACAAAATCTAATTAGTATCTGATTTTAAAATTAAGACCAGGAGTTTGCTGGGCACAGTGGCTCACACCTGTAATTCCAGCACTTTGGGAGGCTGAGGTGGGCAGATCATGAGGTAGGGAGATTCAGACCATCCTGGCTAACACGGTGAAACCCCATCTCTACTAAAAATACAAAAAATTAACCAGGCATGGTGGCAC
>NW_012098288.1:480166-485185 GCF_000951045.1 Mandrillus leucophaeus
GAGACTCTGTTAAAAAAAAAAAAAAAAAGAAGGCCAGGAATTCACAGTAGTTAATCACAGAGAACAGGACTCAGTCATTACATGGTAGAACATCTGAGATGTTGTTCCAACTCAAGCAAAAGAGTATAGGCAAGGAGTTGAGGGTTTACTTTGAAAAACATGAATGATACAATACAGAAACAAATGCTTATAATTTGTAGAGAAATGGGGAAAATATGCAATGGCAGGGGTAGGTAGAATCACTTTTCCCTGGAAATAGAGAGTTATGATGAAGAGATCCAGTGGGATTTACTGCCCCTAGTGTCCATGAGCTCCAAAAACTGCCTTCTTCTGGGAACCAGAACCCTTTCCATGGGTATAATCTTTCCCATTCATTTTTGAGCAAACAGCAAGATTCTGGATTGTGAAATAAAGGCACACACACGCACACACACAGATACACAAACCACACAGCTGAGATATTAGGTACAGGTAAGGAACATATGGACTTTGGTCGTCAGAAAGGCTGATATCCCACAAATTACCCACCTCAGTGGAACCTTGGGCTCTTCTATAAATAAAGTGGAATAAATAGCTGATAAACCAGTGTTGTGCTGAGATACAAAGCAAAAGGGAACTGAGAATATCCAAATCCCAGGGTCAGCATTTGGAAGAAGAGTCTCCAAATACTTCTGTCATTGAGAAGAAATATCATCTGAGAATGACCTGGGACCAATTTCTGGAACCACCTTATCAGGGACCTGTGCACTCACAGGTGAGGCCATAACTCATTCAGGTAAAAAAGACAAGTGCACAGAAAGTCTAGGCAACACAATTTCTCTTATATGTATTTCCTATTAATTATCTGCATAAACTTGGGGTACTTATGCCTCTCTCTGAGCCTCAATTGCTTTCTGAAAAAGTGTGCAGCTAAGAGCACAGGTTTTACCTATTGTGATGGTTATTACTGCCAACTTGATTGGATTGAAGGTGGCAAAATATTGATCCTGGATGTGTCAAAAAACATGTGAGGGTGTTGCTAAAAAAGATTAACATTTGCATCAGTGGGCTGGGGAAGGCATACCCACTCTTAATCTGGCTGGAAACCATCCAATCAGCTGCCAGTGAACATAAAACAGGTAGAAAAATGTGAAAAGGCTAGACTGGCTTAACTTCCCTGTCTACATCTTTCTCACATGCTGGATGCTTCCTGCCCTCGAGCATCGGACTACAAGGTCTTCAGCTTTGAGACTCATCCTGTGGTCATTTCCCCAGTGCCAGAAGGCATAATTGGCATAGACATGCTCAGCAACTGGCAGAACCTTCACATTGGCTCCCTGACTGGTAGAGTGAGGGCTACTATGGTGGGACAGGCCATATGGAAGCCATTAGAGCTACCTCTACCTACAAAGTAGGAAATCAAAAACAATATTGCATCCCTGGAGGGATTGCGGAGATTAGTGCCACCATCAAGGACTTGAAAGATTCAGGGGTAGTCATTCCCACCATATCCCCATTCAACTATCCTATTTGGCCTGTGCAGAAGACAGACGAATCTTGGAGAATGACAGTGGATGATCATAAGCTTAACCAAGTGGTGACTCCAATTGCAAATGCTGTACCAGATGTGATTTCATTGCTTGAGCAAATTAACACATCTCCTAGTACCTGGCATGCAGTCGTTGATTGATAATGCCTTTTTCTCCATTCCTGTCCATAAGGCCCACCAGAAGCAATTTGCCTTCAGCTGGCAAGGCCAACAATATACTTTTGCGGTTCTACCTCAGAGGTATACCAACTCTCTGGCTTTGTGTCATAATTTCATTCAGAGAGATCTTGATAGTTTTCTGCTTCCACAAGATGTCATAATGATCCATTACATTGATGACATTATGCTGATTGCATCCAGTGAGCAAGAAGTGGCAAACATACTGGACTTATTGGTGAGACATTTGCATGCCAGACGATGGGGGAAAAAAAAAATCTGACTAAAATTCAGGGAACATCTACCTCAGTAAAATTTCTAGGGGTCCAGTCTTGTGGGACCCGTCCAGATATTACTTCTAAGATGAAGGAAATTTTCAGCATTTGGCATGTCCTACAACCAAGAAAGAGGCACACTGCCTAGTGGGCCTATTTGGATTTTGGAGGCAATACATTCCTCATTTGAGTGTGTTACTCTAGCCTATTTATTGAGTGACTTGAAAGGCTTCCAGTTTTGAGTGTGGTCCAGAACAGAAGACGGCTCTGCAACAAGTACAGGCTGCTGTGAAAGCTGCTCTGCCACTTGGGCCATATGACCCAGAAGATCCAATGGTGCCTGAGGTGTCAGTGGCAGATAGGGATGTTGTCTATAGCCCTTGACAGGCCCCCCTTGGTGAATCACAGCAGAGGCCTCTAGGATATGGGAGGAAAGTCCTGCCATCTTATGCAGATAACTATGCTTCTTTTGAGAGACAGCTCTTGACCTGTTACTGGGCTTTAGTGGAAACTGAACATTTGACTATGGGTCATCAAGTCACCATGTGACCTAAACTACCTATCATGAACTGGGTGCCTTCTGAACCATCTAGCCAAAAAGTGGGTCATGCACAGCAACATTCCATCATCAAAAAGAAGTGGTATACACATGATTGAGCTCGAGCAGGTCCTGAAGGCATAAGTAAGTTACATGAGGAAGTCGCTCAAATGCCCCTGGTCTCCACTTCTGTCACCCTGCCTTCTCTCCCCTTAGCCTGCACCAACAGCCTCATGGTAAGTTTCCTATGCTTAGTTGGCAGAGGAAGAGAAGACTAGAGCCTGTTCACAGATGATTCTGCATGATACACAGACATCACCCAAAAGTGGTCAGCTGCAGCACTACAGCCCGTTTCTAGGATACCCCAGAAGGACAGCAGTGGAGGAAATCTTCCCAGTGGGCAGAACTTCGAGCAGAGCACCTGGCTATACACTTTGCATAGAAGGAGAAATGACCAGATGTGCGCTTATATACTGATTCATGGGCTATACTGATTCCAATGCTTTTGGCTGGATGGTCAGGGAATTGGAAGAAGCATGATTGGAAAATTGGTGACAAAGACATTTGGGGAAAAGGTATATGGATGAACCCTTCTGAGTGGGGAAAAGGTATATGGATGAACCCTTCTGAGTGGTCGAAGACTGATGATAATTGTATCCTATGTGAGTGCTCACCAATGGGTGACCTCAGCAGAGGATGATTTTAATAATCAGGTGGATAGGATGACCCATTCTGTGGACACCACTCAGCCTCTTTCTACAGCCACCCCTGTCATCACCCAGTGGGCCCATGAACAAAGTGGTCTTGGTGGCAGAGATGGAGGTTACGCATGGGCTCAGCAACATGGACTTCCACTCACCAAGGTTGACCTGGCTAAGACCACTGCTGAGTGCCCAATTTGCCAGCAGCAGAGACCAACACTGAACCCTCGATATGGCACCATTCCTTAGGGTGATCAGCCAGCTACCTGGTGACAGGTTGATTATATTGGACCTGTGCCATCATGGAAAGGGAAGAGGTTTGTCCTCACTGGAATAGATACTTACTCTGGATATGGCTATGCCTATCCTGAACACAATGTTTCTGCAACAACTACCATCCGTGGACTCATGGAATGCCTTAACCATTGTCATGGTATTCCACACAGCATTGCCTCTTTCCAAGGTACTCACTTTACAGCTAACGAAGTGTGGCAGTGGGCTCATGCTTATGGAATTCACTGGTCTTTCCATGTTCCCCATCTTCCTGAAGCAGCTGGATTGATAGAATGGTGTAATGGCCTTTTGAAGTCATAATTACAACACCAACTAGGTGACAATACTTTTCAGGGCTGGGGTAAAGTTCTCCAGAAGGCTGTGTATGCTCTGAATCACCATCCAATATATGGTACTGTTTCTCCCATTGCCAGGATTCACAGGTCCAGGAACCAAAGGGTGGAAGTGAAAGTGGCACCACTCACCGTGATCCCTAGCGACCCACCAGCAAAATTTTTGCTTCCTGTTTTTGCAGCATTAAGTTCTGCTGGCCTAGATGTCTTAATTCCAGAGGGAGGATTGCTGCCACCAGGAGACACAACAACGGTTCCATTAAAATGGAAGTTAAGATTGCCACCAGGACACTGGGCTCCTCCTACCTTTAAGTCAAGAGGCTAAGAAGGGACTTCCAGTGTTGGCTGGGGTGATTGACCCAGACTATCAAGATGAAATCAGTCTACTACTCCACAATGGAGGTAAAGAAGAGTATGCATGGAATACAGGAGATCCATTAGAGCATCTCTTAGTATTACCATGCCCTGTGATTAAGGTCGGTGAGAAACTACAGCAGCCCATTTCAGGCATGGCTACAAATGGCCTAGAGCTTTCAGGAATGAAGGTTTGGCTCTGTCCACCAGAAAAAACAAACAAACAAACAAACAAACAAACAAAAAAATACCCTCCACCTGCCGAGGTGCTTGCTGAAGGCAAAGGGAATATGGAATGGGTAGTAGAAGAAGATAGTCATATGCTCCATGGAATAGAATGTGATAATTTAGGAATCACATTGAGCAGTAAATCGTCACGGAATCAACTCAGTATTGGTACTGTATACATATTGCATTTCCTCTCTCTCCCCTGTCTCCCTCTCAATTATCTCATGATCATAAATCACTTCACTTCCTTTAGTGAATCCAGTGTCACCCTATGTCCAGGTCAGAGGCACACACACAGGATGGCCTTGCTCAGCGTTTGCTTAGAGACCTACTCTGTCCCCTCTCATCATGCACAAGGAAGGACAGAGCCAGACAGCTCCTAGCTATCTTGGAAGAAGCTATCTCTACAGAGGACAGTCATTGGCTGTGATTCTCTGGACCTGTGATTGTCTTCAGGAGTCTATGACCCTCAGCCCTCTTGGAAGGTATAGGTGGCCCCTGATTCAAGTAGGATGTACTGGGATTCTTATCAGAATCTCATTCAGACAAGGCAGTGAGTGATATGAAAACACAGAGCGATCCTGAAGGGCTGGCTGGATAGAGGACTCAGAGA
>NW_012098288.1:485235-498430 GCF_000951045.1 Mandrillus leucophaeus
CTTCAGCTGACAAGGCCAACAATATACTTTTACGGTTCTACCTCAGAGGTATACCAACTCTCTGGCTTTGTGTCATAATTTCATTCAGAGAGATCTTGATAGTTTTCTGCTTCCACAAGATGTCATAATGATCCATTACATTGATGACATTATGCTGATTGCATCCAGTGAGCAAGAAGTGGCAAACATACTGGACTTATTGGTGAGACATTTGCATGCCAGACGATGGGGGAAAAAAAAAATCTGACTAAAATTCAGGGAACATCTACCTCAGTAAAATTTCTAGGGGTCCAGTCTTGTGGGACCCGTCCAGATATTACTTCTAAGATGAAGGAAATTTTCAGCATTTGGCATGTCCTACAACCAAGAAAGAGGCACACTGCCTAGTGGGCCTATTTGGATTTTGGAGGCAATACATTCCTCATTTGAGTGTGTTACTCTAGCCTATTTATTGAGTGACTTGAAAGGCTTCCAGTTTTGAGTGTGGTCCAGAACAGAAGACGGCTCTGCAACAAGTACAGGCTGCTGTGAAAGCTGCTCTGCCACTTGGGCCATATGACCCAGAAGATCCAATGGTGCCTGAGGTGTCAGTGGCAGATAGGGATGTTGTCTATAGCCCTTGACAGGCCCCCCTTGGTGAATCACAGCAGAGGCCTCTAGGATATGGGAGGAAAGTCCTGCCATCTTATGCAGATAACTATGCTTCTTTTGAGAGACAGCTCTTGACCTGTTACTGGGCTTTAGTGGAAACTGAACATTTGACTATGGGTCATCAAGTCACCATGTGACCTAAACTACCTATCATGAACTGGGTGCCTTCTGAACCATCTAGCCAAAAAGTGGGTCATGCACAGCAACATTCCATCATCAAAAAGAAGTGGTATACACATGATTGAGCTCGAGCAGGTCCTGAAGGCATAAGTAAGTTACATGAGGAAGTCGCTCAAATGCCCCTGGTCTCCACTTCTGTCACCCTGCCTTCTCTCCCCTTAGCCTGCACCAACAGCCTCATGGTAAGTTTCCTATGCTTAGTTGGCAGAGGAAGAGAAGACTAGAGCCTGTTCACAGATGATTCTGCATGATACACAGACATCACCCAAAAGTGGTCAGCTGCAGCACTACAGCCCGTTTCTAGGATACCCCAGAAGGACAGCAGTGGAGGAAATCTTCCCAGTGGGCAGAACTTCGAGCAGAGCACCTGGCTATACACTTTGCATAGAAGGAGAAATGACCAGATGTGCGCTTATATACTGATTCATGGGCTATACTGATTCCAATGCTTTTGGCTGGATGGTCAGGGAATTGGAAGAAGCATGATTGGAAAATTGGTGACAAAGACATTTGGGGAAAAGGTATATGGATGAACCCTTCTGAGTGGGGAAAAGGTATATGGATGAACCCTTCTGAGTGGTCGAAGACTGATGATAATTGTATCCTATGTGAGTGCTCACCAATGGGTGACCTCAGCAGAGGATGATTTTAATAATCAGGTGGATAGGATGACCCATTCTGTGGACACCACTCAGCCTCTTTCTACAGCCACCCCTGTCATCACCCAGTGGGCCCATGAACAAAGTGGTCTTGGTGGCAGAGATGGAGGTTACGCATGGGCTCAGCAACATGGACTTCCACTCACCAAGGTTGACCTGGCTAAGACCACTGCTGAGTGCCCAATTTGCCAGCAGCAGAGACCAACACTGAACCCTCGATATGGCACCATTCCTTAGGGTGATCAGCCAGCTACCTGGTGACAGGTTGATTATATTGGACCTGTGCCATCATGGAAAGGGAAGAGGTTTGTCCTCACTGGAATAGATACTTACTCTGGATATGGCTATGCCTATCCTGAACACAATGTTTCTGCAACAACTACCATCCGTGGACTCATGGAATGCCTTAACCATTGTCATGGTATTCCACACAGCATTGCCTCTTTCCAAGGTACTCACTTTACAGCTAACGAAGTGTGGCAGTGGGCTCATGCTTATGGAATTCACTGGTCTTTCCATGTTCCCCATCTTCCTGAAGCAGCTGGATTGATAGAATGGTGTAATGGCCTTTTGAAGTCATAATTACAACACCAACTAGGTGACAATACTTTTCAGGGCTGGGGTAAAGTTCTCCAGAAGGCTGTGTATGCTCTGAATCACCATCCAATATATGGTACTGTTTCTCCCATTGCCAGGATTCACAGGTCCAGGAACCAAAGGGTGGAAGTGAAAGTGGCACCACTCACCGTGATCCCTAGCGACCCACCAGCAAAATTTTTGCTTCCTGTTTTTGCAGCATTAAGTTCTGCTGGCCTAGATGTCTTAATTCCAGAGGGAGGATTGCTGCCACCAGGAGACACAACAACGGTTCCATTAAAATGGAAGTTAAGATTGCCACCAGGACACTGGGCTCCTCCTACCTTTAAGTCAAGAGGCTAAGAAGGGACTTCCAGTGTTGGCTGGGGTGATTGACCCAGACTATCAAGATGAAATCAGTCTACTACTCCACAATGGAGGTAAAGAAGAGTATGCATGGAATACAGGAGATCCATTAGAGCATCTCTTAGTATTACCATGCCCTGTGATTAAGGTCGGTGAGAAACTACAGCAGCCCATTTCAGGCATGGCTACAAATGGCCTAGAGCTTTCAGGAATGAAGGTTTGGCTCTGTCCACCAGAAAAAACAAACAAACAAACAAACAAACAAACAAAAAAATACCCTCCACCTGCCGAGGTGCTTGCTGAAGGCAAAGGGAATATGGAATGGGTAGTAGAAGAAGATAGTCATATGCTCCATGGAATAGAATGTGATAATTTAGGAATCACATTGAGCAGTAAATCGTCACGGAATCAACTCAGTATTGGTACTGTATACATATTGCATTTCCTCTCTCTCCCCTGTCTCCCTCTCAATTATCTCATGATCATAAATCACTTCACTTCCTTTAGTGAATCCAGTGTCACCCTATGTCCAGGTCAGAGGCACACACACAGGATGGCCTTGCTCAGCGTTTGCTTAGAGACCTACTCTGTCCCCTCTCATCATGCACAAGGAAGGACAGAGCCAGACAGCTCCTAGCTATCTTGGAAGAAGCTATCTCTACAGAGGACAGTCATTGGCTGTGATTCTCTGGACCTGTGATTGTCTTCAGGAGCCTATGACCCTCAGCCCTCTTGGAAGGTATAGGTGGCCCCTGATTCAAGTAGGATGTACTGGGATTCTTATCAGAATCTCATTCAGACAAGGCAGTGAGTGATATGAAAACACAGAGAGATCCTGAAGGGCTGGCTGGATAGAGGACTCAGAGAGGCCCCGGCACCCATGCTAGACAGATCATGACTCTTCAGGCAGCTTCCTAGACACACAGATGTGCATTTCTAAATACCAGACTGGAAATCCATTAATCATGCTGAAGGTAATCAGTGTGACAAACTAAGATTGCATCTTTAATACCCAGGAATAAAAGGAAAAAGTGATGCTGCTATTGCTAAAAATACAAAAACAAGCAAGAAAGGAACAAGAAAGCAAAAGAGAAAACACTAGATCAAAGTCTTTGGGTAAGAGGTTGAGACTGTCTGAAGTGAAGCACCTGGGCCATCTCCTTTCAGAGAGGAGGGACAATAAGGAAAGGAAATGTGCAGTAGAGGCAAAATCTTGCTTACTTAAAAGAATCCTAAGAAAAAACGAGAAGTTTCCTTCTTGAGCACCAGCAGGCAGATTGAAATTCTCAATGAAACTCAATAATAATGAAAAAAACAAGAATATTCAGAAGTGCTGCATATGCAGCACATTGCATTGGGAACCTTGTAACAAATGGAAGTAAAGCCAAGGATCCCAGACCCCAAATGTATCCCAAATCTGATCCCTCTCCCAACATTCACCCTTCCTGCCACACCCCATGCAGTCTCCATCATCTTCTAGCTGGACCACAGTGCAAGCCATGGTGCAACCACGGCTCAGTGCAGCGTCTACCCACCGGGCTCAAACCATCCTCCCACCTCAGTCTCCCATTTAGCTGGGACTACAGGACTACAGGCACATGCCACCACAGCGGGCTAATTTTTGTATTTTTTGTAGAGACGGGGTTTCGTCATGTTGCCCAGTCTATTCTCAAACTCCTGAACTCAAGCCATCCACCTGCTTCAACTTTCCAATATGTCTTTCTTTTCTTCTGTTCCTTTTTTTTCTTTTCTTTTCTCTCTCTTTTTTTTTCTCTTTGAGACAGAGTTTCACTCTTGTTGCCCAGGCTGGAGTGCAATGGCATGATCTCTGCTCACTGCAGCCTCTGCCTCCTGGGTTCAAGAGATTCTACTGCCTCAGCCTCCTGAGGAGCTGGTATTACAGGCACCCGCCACCACACCCAGCTAATTTTGTATTTTCAGTAGAGATGGGGTTTCTCCATGTTGGTCAGGTTAGTCTCAAACTTCCAACCTCAGGTGATCCACCTGCCTTGGCTTCCCAAAGTGCTGGCATTACAGGCGTGAGCCACCGTGCCCAGCTTCCAATTGCTTTGCACCTGCACCACTTTGGATTTCAATTTTGAGCTTAATGCTTCATGGTCTCAAGAGGGCTGCACTGGTTCTAATCATTATGCCAGTCATAACTATCCCAGAAAAAAAGTGCAGGCCAAGGCACAATGGTTCACGCCTATAATACCAGCATTTTTTTTTTTTAGGCCAAAGTAGGAGGATTGCTTGAGCCCAGGTGTCTGACCAGTCTGGGAAGCATAGTGAGACCACATCTCTACTAAAAATAATAATAATAAAAAATAACCACATGTGGTGGTGAGCACTTGTAGTTCTCATTCAGGAAGCTGAGGTGAGAAGATGGCTGGAGCCCAAGATTTGAGGCTGCAGTAAGCCATGATAATGCTACTGCACTGCATTCTGATTCACACAGTGAGACCCTGTCCCCTCACCAAAAAAAAAAAAAAAAAAAGGAAAAAGAAAAAAAACCAGAGCAAAGCTCTTTCCTATCATTGCCTATATTATATGGGATCAACATTGTCCAAGGCCCTGTCTACTTTCCGTCACTCCCCTGACATCTCATTCTGGAGCTGATCACGTGTGCTCCTAATCCCTGTTCCTGTCCTGGGCTGGGAGAGACTTACTGTCCTTGCTTGCATAGCAGGACAGAGCTACACCCCTATACACCAAAGGAGGAGGGAAATAGCTGCTGTGTAGGTGTTAAGAGTTTTGCCAAATCTCACTAAGTTTCTAGGTGAAGTTTCATGGGGAGAAGAAAGTCTATAGGTATCTCTACCTTCTGAGAATAGAACAGGCCAAGCTCTGAGGATGGCAATGAAGTCAAATTTCTAATTTTCCAGTTGACAGCATTAGCTTCAGGGTTATGAAAATGTGGCCTGTGAGTTTAATACCAAGAAAGAATCTCAGGTATGGAAATAAAAGGGGAAAGATCTGCAGTAAAGTCCTCAACCCAGGGGTAATTAGGGTCTGGCTTATGCTGCTGGGTTCTGGCCGTGAGCTGTGGAGGAGGTAGCTGCTCTCCTGAGCCATGGGGCTCAGGACATGGGAGGAGCCAAAGGCCTTGCCCATGGGGCTGCCTGACAGGGGCTTCAGGGAAGGAAACTGATCACGCTCCCACAGGCGCTGCTCCAAGCCCAGATCCCATGGCCAGGGTGAAAGACTCAGAGATCAGGGCCTTAGGGCTAGGCCTGGGCTCTGGGGCCAGCTGTCTTCAGCTCTGTCCTTACTGGTCCCGAGTGATTGTTATGATGCTGGAGCCAAAGAGGGAGGAACAGCAAATGCCCCCAGAGCCTTTACTCAGCCAGATTCTGTTCTGATTCGAATGAAAAGAAGCACATGCTAAATAAGTTTATGTGTGTGTGTGTGTATAAATATATATATGTACACATTATGTAAATGTAAATAATGTTTTGGATATAAATTATATTGATATAGCTACATATGCTATGCATCTATATTATAAATCAATATAATATATAGATTTATACAGAAATAAATGTAACTTTGTTGTTATAATGCATGACTTTACATTTTGATAAATTTAAGAACATTTAAAATAATAAATTCAAGAACATTTAAAACCAGCAATGGGTGCACCACTCCATGGCTCCTTCCCCACTGCAGAGCCGAGAATGAGGAAACTCAGGCTCTACCTCCATGTCCCTGCAGGGCTGAGCAGGGACCTGCCCATTGCTGAGAACTTTGAGTGACCAGAGGGAGTCTGAGGAACACAGAGCAGCAGGTGCCGGGGAGACAGGCAGTGGAGCTAGGCCACGGTGGAGGAACATTCGGTGCCCAGAGCTTCCTGTGGGCAGGTCCTTCCCAAGGGCGCTCCTGTCAGACGGAGCAGCATATGAGGCTGAGGCTGTGTGGTCACAGGACGAAACCCCTCCATAGCCTATTGGCAGCCTCCCCTCTGACTGGAGCCGTGTGGGATCTGTCGGCTCAGCTTTCATGGCTCACATGGCTGCTGGAACCCTGTTCACTATGGGGTTCCTTGATCAGCTTGGCTGCTGATGGCCAGAGTGATATCTGTCCAGGCAGTTGAACCCTGACCCGGGCAGGCGTTGTGTCCACAGGGAACTGGGAGCCAACAGGAGCTCAGAGCTAGGCCTGTTTTCTGCTGGAGCCAAGCTAAAATAGAACACTCTTAACACTCTGGCCGGCCCTACAGATGACAGTGGCCTTCTCTCTGGGGACATAGGAAAAGGGGTAAGAGACGGGGTGCACACAACATACCCACTGGCATCTATGTCGGGAACAAACATGAACATCCCCAAGTATAATACCAAGCAAGTTATTCATTCAGTTTGATGAAGTTCTGATCAGAAAGCAAAACAGGCTAACCACTTCATCTTCAAGGAGACATTCTAGTACAAAATGCAAACAAATAGGATGAAGCCTGCATCTTCCTTCCTCACCAGAGAATCAGAGCAGCAGGAGGAACAGAACAAAGCTGGGTCCCCATGTTCATAGGGAGCCTCCGGAGGGAGATTCTGCTTGGAGCTGGCAAGGATGGTGTAGTAGTCCACTGGGACTCCCACACCAAAATGGATATAGCTGGACAGCTTAAACCACAGAAATTAAGTTTTACATTTCTGGTGGCTGGAAATTGCAAGATCAAAGTCCAACAGGGTTCACTTTCTGGTAAGGTCCTTCTTCCTGGTTTGGAGATAGCCACCATGGGTAGAAAGTTGAGTTAGTGGCAAGAGGGAGAAGAGAGAGAGAGAAAAAAGGAGAGCTCTCTGGTTTCTATTCTTACAAGAATATTAATTCTATTGGATCATGGTCCCATCCTTTTGACCCCATTTAGCCTCAATTACCTCAACCATCTCCTACAGCTGCATAAGAGGACTAAGGCCAGGCTTACATTCTCAGATCACAGAGCACAGAGGGGTTTCCCCACAGCACAGCACACTGCAAGCGCCTCCTGGGTGCTCCAGATCACACATGAGACCCCATTTCAACCTTAGGGGCTCCATGTTGATAATCAGACATCATCACCCTTGCAATGCAAGTTATATTTTTAGATCAAGGCAATCTCTTTGTTTTTTTGGTTTTTGTTTTTTGGGTTTTTTTGGTCGGTGGGGGGTTTGTTTGCCATCTACAGGCAGGTTTTTGACATAGCAACATTTAGGATGTTTGATTTTGTGATAGTGAAAATTAATTATCAAACATAAATAATAAACTTAATGCATTGATTGTTTAAAATAATGAATTAAACTTAATACATTGATTGAAGGGCTTAAAATGAGTGTAAAGGGATAAAAAGACAGAGTCCTTCCAAAGGAGGAGTGTCTGTCACAGATGAGTCTTTTTTTATCAAATGACTTTTCAGCAGTAATTCTCAATGGTAAATGACAACTTCAGATAGACTGCCACAAATATAATCATATATTCAAAAAAATTATTTCCAGGAATTGTGCAAATACATTTTCAGATTAAAAAAGCAAAAAGTGTGAGTTTTTCACCAGCTTCACTTGGCGAAAAATTTCACAAACCTGTGCTTTACACAAAAGAACATTTATCCCTGGTGGAAAACTGGAGTTTTCTTTGGTCTTTAGAAGAAAACAGCTTTCCCTTCACTCTGTTCCACCTCATGCTGCTGAGGATGGCCGTGGGGGTAGAGACTGTGAGGAAGGAAGAAGGTTGTGCACTGAGGGTGGTCGTGCCTCCTGCCGACCTGAGTGACCTCATGGAGCAGAGCCACCTACAGCACGAAGGCCACCTGCCTGCCTCTGTACTGCCATGGCACAGAGAAACCTTGTCACATTCAGTCCACCATATTTTGAAGCTTCTCTGTAACACATTTGATTGTGCTCTGATTCTTTTTGTATCTCTTTCAGTATTTGGAATCATTTGTTTTTCACCATTTTGACTTGAGAGTATCGCCGCTTGAGATATCAGCACCATGTAGGTTGTATGTTTGTTTGTTTTTTAGAGGTGTCCAACCACCTTGAGTGGTTTGGGCCTTTTCCCCCGTCTCACATCAAAGCAGAATCTTAGGTCACTAGGTGCTGTCAATCACCTGATGGCTAAAGATGGTGATGACATTGCTTAACTCCTGCCCTTGCTACTTACGCTTGTCTTCTCTCCCCGCATTCTGTAATAACTTTTAAGCTCCATGATGCATTAATTAGCATTTTAAACAGTGTATTAAGTGTCTTATGTTTCTTATTTTCACAGTTTTAGTCTGCTTGATTTCTATATAAATATAGCAATGTCTACTAAACCCAACAGATATGACGCTTCGGAATTTTAATTGCACTTGTCATGAAATCCATTACCTTAGAGTAGAAAATCATCTCAAATATACTTTACACCTTAAATCTGAAACAGGAGCTTCTTGTTCTGTTGCTTCAATCATTTTGTGTCTATCACACAATATTCTAATATGTAATTGACATAGCTCATCATTGAGTTTGATAGAATATTATAACAGTAGAACACTATTTTGTACGGAATCTACTGAAAGAATAAATTTTCTTTGTTTTTACATCTAAAACATATGATTCAGACTCATTTTCTGGTAATGATGATATCATATGTAAATAATACATTTTTGTAATATTTGAAACCTTTTGTTATGATGACATAGTACTAAATTTATCATCCCTAAAATAGTACTTAGAATAAATACTTTTACAATTAGAATTTGTTTGAGAAAAAAAAAACCTCTCATATAATTCTGCATTTTTCCAGTGGCATATTTTGTAAACTCTGTGTTCTCCAGCTCTCAGTTTTCCAGTAGCATATTTAGTAAACTCTGTGTTCTCCATCTTTCAGTTTATGCTTTTTTTTTTTTTTTTTTTTTTTTTGACAGAGTTTCGCCTTGTAGCCCAGGCTGGAGTGCAGTGGTGCTATCTCAGCTCACTGCAACCTCCACCTCCCGGATTCAAGTGATTTTCCTGCATCAGTCTCCCAAGTAGCTGGGATTACAGGTGTGTGCCACCACACCCTGGTTAATTTTCTATTTTTAGTAGAGACCAGGTTTCACCATGTTGATCAGGCTGGTCTCAAACTCCTGACCTCAAATGATCCACTCACCTTGGCATTTCAAAGTGCTGGGATTATAGGCATGAGCCACTGTGCACAGCCCGTGCTGCTTATTTCTGAAGCTCACTTGTGGAGTTGCAAGAACTCCTTCTTCACTGGAAAAAACGTAATTGAGGCAAATCAAAATCTTTTGGCATTAAGATCTTATATTTGTCATGGATTTACAAAGTCTAGGAATTGCCAGAAATCAAACATTTTTACTAATTATTCTTATCCATACTCCCCCCTGAGGACAGCTTGTATAGAACATGATCTCCAACATGACACTGGAAAGTGCAGTTTAGTGTGAGTGGTAAAGTGAAACCGAAAGTAAGGAAAGTGGGAAAATGCCAATTTCTCAATAATTCCAAGTATTATCACCAAGTATTACCTTGTGTAAAATAAACCCCAAGCTGATCATTTTCCACATGGATTCCACTTGTGTTGTCACTAAACTGCATCTATGTTTTGGCTGTTATGCTGACTGAATGTAATTGGCAAATGTGGGCAAGACAGGCATGGTGGTGATGAGCCTGAAAACTTAAAAAGCTTTGACCATGTGGGACTGAGGTGCTGCTGAGACGCTCATGGGCCAGAGTCCTCAGCAGCAAACCCTGCCCCTGACTTCTCCAACAGTCTCCTCTTCTGCAGACTCAGAGACCCTGCTGAGCTACTCCCCAGACAAGTGAGCAGCTGGGACACCCCAGCAGGGAGGTTTCTGTATTGGTCTGTACCACCGTGGGAGGAAGCGCTCTATGTTGCATGCAATAATAAACCCCAACATCCTCAGCCTCCACCTTGCTGATTTTCAGTGTGAAATCAGTGCCTGATCCACTGCCACTGAACCTGTCTGGCACTCCAGAGGCTCTGTTGGAACCCCCATGAATCAGGAGCTGCGGAGACTGGCCTGGCTTCTGCAGGTACCAGTCCAAATAGGTGTATCCATCACTATGCAGGAGGCTCTGACTAGACCTGCAGGAGATGGAGGCCGGCTCTCCAGGGGTGACGGGCAGGGAGAGTGGAGTCTGGGTCATCACAATATCCCCACTGGATCCTGAAATTATGAGAGAGAAGTGCAAGGTTATGTGAAAGCATAATGTGCAACTTTTGAGATTTGGCTTATGATATTGATTTATGGCTAATGTTTTAGTTTTACAAACTTGTATTCATATCCTAAAAACAAATTTTTTAAATGACCCCTTTATTAAATAGGCACAAGAGCTCTTTCATTTCTCAAGATATTATTCAGAGCACTGCTTTTAGGAGGTTTCTATTGTCAGGGCAAAATATAAATTCCTCTCCCTGGATCATAGGCCACATTCCTTTAACACATGGTTAGAATAAACATGGGAATCAGTGGGGCCACCAGAGCTCACCCTCCCACCCCCTTCTCCTCCCTCATCTCCTTCCGTCCTTACCAGGGACCCAGAGCATCAGCAGCCCCAGGAGCTGAGCAGGGAGCCTCATTGTGAGAAGGTGAACTGAGGAGTCCTGATCAGGGAAGGTTAGAGCTGAGCTTTTATCTCAGACTCACGAGGGAAGGTCCTCCCTAGAGGACAATATGCAAATGCCCTGGTGGGTGCAGTGGTGTGGAAAGAGTCACTGGGTGGGGGTGAAGGAGGGTAGATATGTCTTGTCTGTGAGCAATGTGATAGAAAGTGTCCCTTGGTGGGAAACTAAGAAAATCTAATTCATCAGTAGAGTAGGAAGAAGGACCTGAATTTGAAAGTTTCAATTCTGGGCGAGTAACCTTTTATAGGATGTCAGGGCTTCCAAATTCTTGCCAACTCTGAGTGTGAACCTGGGTCTCCCCCTGGCCTGTATGTGGCACAGCCACAGCTATGAGACCACTGTTCAAAAGGAGATTCTCTATGTAGGAAAAGCAAGAACTGGATCCACAGTTTTAGGTCTCAGGGTCAGCAGTACTATGGATGACATTTTCCTAGGTTTTTATTGAAAGATGATCACAGCTCAGGGATATGAATCTACCACACAGCGGATCATTACAATAGGAAAACAACCTAAGTATTCTTCATTTGTCAGTGATGTGCTTAATATTGAATTTAGCAGCTCCTATACAATGGTGCATACATCAAATCATGTCACAAGGACTGTCACTGTCCTGAAAAAAACAAAAATCCTGGGAGTGATTAAAAGAATACTTTCTAGTGCTATGTAATATTCAATGATTTAATATAATGTCTGATTTACTTGGTAAGGAACACACACCCAGAAAAACCAAACAGAACTCTAGGTATTATTATTCCACACAAAGCTTGTCCGATTATCTTCTGGGACATGTACTGGCATAAGATGTTTTAACATAGTTGGTGAAAAAAAAAATTGAGTAAAAATGATATTGAGCTTAAAATGTTGAACTTCATGGCAGTAACCTAAATTGAGAACATCAAATTGTAATGTGAAAGTAGGATTAGAATAAATGTATCATATTCCATTATTTAAATTTTTATTTATTCTTTTCTTCGAGTACTTTCTGTAAATCTTATGTATTTTGTAAATCTTATGTATTTTTTTTTGAGACTGAGTCTTGCTCTGTTACTCAGGCTGGAGTATAGTGGTGCATTCTCCAGTCACAGCAACCCCGCCTCCCGGGCTCCCGGGGTCAAGCAGTTCCCATGCCTTTGGAGTAGATGGGACTACAGGTGCTCTCCACCATGCCCAACTAATTTTTGTGTTTTTAGTAGAGAAGAGGTTTCCACATGTTGGCCAGGCTGGTCTCGAAGTCCCGGCCTCAAGCGATCCACCTGCCTTGGCATCCCAAAGTGCTGGGATTACAGGAGTGAGCCGCTGTGCCTGGCATTGACTTCTTCTTCCTCGTGATGCTGATCAGATCAAATATGGTTCTTAGCCTTGAAAATGTCAAACTCCTAATTCATCATAATAGTTAAAAGAGTTAGAAACATCAGATACTGAAAAGAAAAATAAAAGTAAACACACAAAAGAAACACACAATCTAAAAGAGAACATTAAGGTACATCTTATCACTGGTATAAATGGATTAGTCTGAAAAGGTGTTAAATGAATAATCAGTTCCACCCACTATTCTATATAGAAACTTGCACTGTGGGAAAATGAATTACAGTAATAAATCTATCAGGCTTGCTTTTACTATGAGTCAATTCTTCAAAATCTTAGTTTTACAAAGTATTCTTTAGGGTGCTGAATTTCAGAGAGTACTGTTGTTTCCTTTGAAAATTAATGACAAAGCTTTAAAAAGGTTACCATTGGGATTGCTTGTTTTATCTCATAATCTCTTGTCATTACATATCTGAAAATGTAAAAGCTTGTAAAAAATTGTTTCAGTAATAAAAAGGCTCTGAAGTCATCCTATACTAAAGGCCTTGAAATTGCCCTGTACTGTTAAACTTAAAGAGTAATATTCTTCATTCTAAGCAGGAATCTGTCTCCTGAATGTTAGTAGAGTATGCAGAGGCTTCATAACAGCAGACAAAGCTGGTCACTCCACGGGGGACACAGAAAAAAGGGTAGATGAACAGCCTCCATTTGATCAAGGTGTGGAGCGGGCCTCTGTATTTCTCTTATCTGGACCATGACCACTTGAATGAGGAAGGACTCATACAGGTGGAGTTTACTGCATGTCACTTGCCAGATGCTGTTAGTTTGGAGTCCATAAAATTGAAGACAAGTGTATTATTTGTATG
>NW_012098288.1:498480-502046 GCF_000951045.1 Mandrillus leucophaeus
AAAAAAAAATTGAGTAAAAATGATATTGAGCTTAAAATGTTGAACTTCATGGCAGTAACCTAAATTGAGAACATCAAATTGTAATGTGAAAGTAGGATTAGAATAAATGTATCATGTTCCATTATTTAAATTTTTATTTATTCTTTTCTTCGAGTACTTTCTGTAAATCTTATGTATTTTGTAAATCTTATGTATTTTTTTTTGAGACTGAGTCTTGCTCTGTTACTCAGGCTGGAGTATAGTGGTGCATTCTCCAGTCACAGCAACCCCGCCTCCCGGGCTCCCGGGGTCAAGCAGTTCCCATGCCTTTGGAGTAGATGGGACTACAGGTGCTCTCCACCATGCCCAACTAATTTTTGTGTTTTTAGTAGAGAAGAGGTTTCCACATGTTGGCCAGGCTGGTCTCGAAGTCCCGGCCTCAAGCGATCCACCTGCCTTGGCATCCCAAAGTGCTGGGATTACAGGAGTGAGCCGCTGTGCCTGGCATTGACTTCTTCTTCCTCGTGATGCTGATCAGATCAAATATGGTTCTTAGCCTTGAAAATGTCAAACTCCTAATTCATCATAATAGTTAAAAGAGTTAGAAACATCAGATACTGAAAAGAAAAATAAAAGTAAACACACAAAAGAAACACACAATCTAAAAGAGAACATTAAGGTACATCTTATCACTGGTATAAATGGATTAGTCTGAAAAGGTGTTAAATGAATAATCAGTTCCACCCACTATTCTATATAGAAACTTGCACTGTGGGAAAATGAATTACAGTAATAAATCTATCAGGCTTGCTTTTACTATGAGTCAATTCTTCAAAATCTTAGTTTTACAAAGTATTCTTTAGGGTGCTGAATTTCAGAGAGTACTGTTGTTTCCTTTGAAAATTAATGACAAAGCTTTAAAAAGGTTACCATTGGGATTGCTTGTTTTATCTCATAATCTCTTGTCATTACATATCTGAAAATGTAAAAGCTTGTAAAAAATTGTTTCAGTAATAAAAAGGCTCTGAAGTCATCCTATACTAAAGGCCTTGAAATTGCCCTGTACTGTTAAACTTAAAGAGTAATATTCTTCATTCTAAGCAGGAATCTGTCTCCTGAATGTTAGTAGAGTATGCAGAGGCTTCACAACAGCAGACAAAGCTGGTCACTCCACGGGGGACACAGAAAAAAGGGTAGATGAACAGCCTCCATTTGATCAAGGTGTGGAGCGGGCCTCTGTATTTCTCTTATCTGGACCATGACCACTTGAATGAGGAAGGACTCATACAGGTGGAGTTTACTGCATGTCACTTGCCAGATGCTGTTAGTTTGGAGTCCATAAAATTGAAGACAAGTGTATTATTTGTATGCCTTGAGAAGTCAGTCTCAGTAGTGGAATTGTGTCCATTATGCCGGAGTCAGTGTTTGTCGGGTGGACAGTGTGGATCTGTTCACAGAGAGTTTGAGAAATGGGGGTTCTGATAAAAGAGAAAGCGATGTCCGTAGGGTGGCAGTAGCACACATGACTGTTGGGTGAAACTTTGAGAGATTTGCCCAAAGGAGTCCCTCATAGCAGGAGTTGTCTAGAATCAAAGATGATGGGGTTGCTACTCAGAAAAGGTGTAGACCAAGGGAACTCCTAAGGTGAAGGAACATTGGAGAAAGGGCTTCTGTGTCTAGGGGTAGCCAGACAACAGCTTAATCTGGATCTGAGATATACAGAGGGCAGCAGTGGTTTGCAATTTTCATAACCTGGGGCTTATCTTACCTACTGCTAACAGATGTGGGTGAGGTTTTCTGTGATATGAAAAGCAAGCATTCTCTGAATGGCTAAAAATCTTCTTTGGGGCTGGGTGCCATGGCTCATGCCTGTAATCCCAGCATGTTGGGAGGCCCATGTGGGCAGATCAAGAGGTCAGGAGATCGAGACCATCCTGGCTAACATGGTGAAACCCCATGTCTACTAAAAATACAAAAAATTAGCCAGGTGTGGTGGCGGGCGCCTGTAGTCCCAGCTACTCAGGAGGCTGAGACAGGATAATTGCTTGAACCCGGGAGGTGGAGGTTGCAGTGAGCAGAGGTCGCGCCACTGCACTCCAGCCTGGGCAACAGAGCAAGACTCTATCTCAAAAAAACAAAAACAAAACAAAAAAAATCTTATTTGGGCTGTTTTTGACATTATTGGATTGGAAAACTTGAGTTTGGCACAGCCGTTTAGAAACAGTCTGCAGTTTAGAAACACATGCCATAGGAGCAGTTTGCACTGGACATCTTTAGCTCATTTCTACAACACTGTCACATATTCTGTAAACTTTGTTCTGCAGACTGTGCTAGTCCAAACAGGCAAACTCACACTGTTCTGGAGGAGATTGAGACATACAGAGGCCAGTTCTCCACCTGGACCTCAATGGAGGTTTTTCCTGACCAAAAGTGAGAGTTTGCCCCTGTGTAAGAATTGAGACCAAGTCACCTGCAAGGGGAGCTTCCCTCTGTGATGCTGCAGGTCCTATGACTGGATTCCTGGCTCCAGATACCTGAGGTTAAAGCTGTCTTCATTATCTCACTAACTGCAAATTGTCACCCACTGGGGAATAGATTCATGGATAAATATTCTGGTACGCAGAGAGCTCAGGGAATGAAGCCTTCTTGGATGTCTGTATCTTGCGCTTCTGAGAATTTCTCTTTCTAAAAACTGTCGAAAACAGAGTTGTTTACATGTTTGACATGTAAGGCACATGTAACACATGTAACATGTTTCTGAGTCTTCAGACCCTGTTCTAAACCTGCCAAATCTGAATCTGTTTCCAAACGTTTGAATTATTTGACTTTTTCTTGAAAAAAAAAAAGGAAAAAGTCCTATAAAATAACAGACTGAGCTGAGAGATTCAGTGCTGGACTTTTCCTCCATGCATGTTAATCTTTCTGCAGAGCCCACCTCACCAAACCTCAATACAAAAAGTGAAACAAGGATTCTATTCCCTCCCTGAGCCTTCTGCATCTTATAAGTTCCCTCGAAATTCTTATCCTTATAGAAAGGGGCTTCTCTCCTCAAAAGTAGGTCTCTAAATAACCACAGTTTGTCTGGAAGGTTATGAATTTTTTTCTACCATTTGAACATGAAAGTTGTCTTTTTGACTTTACATTAAAGCCTGGTTTAATTGAGAGGTGGAGGGTGGAGACCCCAAGAAGATTCTGGGGACTGAATTGGGAATTTGAGCCTTTTATACTGTAGTGGAAGTTGCCTGTGATGTGAAAATTTGTATGAATATACCAAGAAGACAAAGAAAGTTGTTTCTTCCTGTTTGATTTAGAGAAAAGGGTTCACCTACAGAAAAATTAAAAATATAATTTGAGAATTCTGAAACTTACTACTCCTCAATTTATATTAATTTTAAGATCCACAAAGTGCTCATATGAATTTTGAATGCAGAAATGTTAAGACCTTCAGGAAAACTCAGATACAAAATTAAATCACTTAATTTGTAAAATCAACTGAAATTCTCTTTTAGCCTCTTCCTGTCAACCCCTGATCATAAAAATCCTGTTCAGAACAAGAAAGAGGCAGGAGCTGAACAAATTTCCTGTTG
>NW_012098288.1:502096-505159 GCF_000951045.1 Mandrillus leucophaeus
CTATTCCCTCCCTGAGCCTTCTGCATCTTATAAGTTCCCTCGAAATTCTTATCCTTATAGAAAGGGGCTTCTCTCCTCAAAAGTAGGTCTCTAAATAACCACAGTTTGTCTGGAAGGTTATGAATTTTTTTCTACCATTTGAACATGAAAGTTGTCTTTTTGACTTTACATTAAAGCCTGGTTTAATTGAGAGGTGGAGGGTGGAGACCCCAAGAAGATTCTGGGGACTGAATTGGGAATTTGAGCCTTTTATACTGTAGTGGAAGTTGCCTGTGATGTGAAAATTTGTATGAATATACCAAGAAAACAAAGAAAGTTGTTTCTTCCTGTTTAATTTAGAGAAAAGGGTTCACCTACAGAAAAATTAAAAATATAATTTGAGAATTCTGAAACTTACTACTCCTCAATTTATATTAATTTTAAGATCCACAAAGTGCTCATATGAATTTTGAATGCAGAAATGTTAAGACCTTCAGGAAAACTCAGATACAAAATTAAATCACTTAATTTATAAAATCAACTGAAATTCTCTTTTAGCCTCTTCCTGTCAACCCCTGATCATAAAAATCCTGTTCAGAACAAGAAAGAGGCAGGAGCTGAACAAATTTCCTGTTGCTCATTCCTTGTTATAACAGTAATAATAAGAAGAATACCAGTAATTGCACAGCCTCTACATGGCCACCTGGAAATGGTGACTCTGCCGTATGGAAGCAGCAGCTTCATACCACAGTAGTAAATTTCACTTTAACTGGTCCTCTCTTGGCCAGGAGTCAATGATCACCCTAAGTTCACATGCTCTATGAAGCATCAACTTTGCTCAAATTTCAGTACTTCTAGAAATTTGTTTTTCTAAAATATATCCTAGCAAGAAAAGAATGCAGGATCAGTAATAAAATAAAATAAAATAAAATAAAATAAAATAAAATAAAATAAATTTTCACCTTCTAGAAGCAGTCAGGGCATGAAATTATAAAGTGTAACAAAGGACTATAGACATGACCATGTCTTAGAAACTTACTTTACCAGCTCTTACTCATATTTAATATTCTTACCTTAGCAAATGAAGAACATTATCAACCTGGAAAATGACTTTTTGTATTGTGAAATCCTAGCAGCCCTAGGTAGAATTTAAAGCCTAATATGAGAATCTCTGTTATTCGCTTATCCCAGAAAATCTGATTGCACAAAAAATATCTGTATTAAGCACATTAAAATGGAAAATCTATTGATGCTGTGAAATATTGTAGCAAATACGTGCAAGTTTATGATACTGCTGAATAGGCCCTTAAAGTTGAGCAACATCTTTTGTTTCCAGGTTGATGCCAAGGTATTAAATTTCAGTAAAAGTAATTTGTCTTGAGTTCAAACTAGCTTATGATATTTGTCATTACATACAGTTCAGCTTATTCAGAACTGGTAGAGAAAACATGACATCATGAGAAATGTGTTATTACATTTGTCCCAATACTAATATTTGCAGAGAGACTGAGACGCATGATTTGCACAACCATATTCAAGACATCAAAATGTTTAATGGAATAGGCAAATCCATAAAAAAAATAAAAACTTTACACCAGAACTTGGAACAGGATTAATGTACCTATCGAGAATGTGACTTGTCCCCTACTGAGTTACTGACAGAAGGACTGGTTAAGAGTTGGTGCAGTAGAAGTCAGGACATCACAGTGTCAACTTTTACACCTTCCTCATTAGAAAGCCAGGACAGAAACTGCCACAACACAAGGAAATTATCAGAAAATTCCCTAAGAACTCTTTGTAGCTGCCTGGTCATATTGTGGCTATGGTTGGGAGGCTGACTTCTCCAGCTGGTATTGCACTGCAGCTCGTATTTCTGGGTACTGAGCTCTACAGCTACCATCAAATGGCATTAAATGGTTTACCCAAATCAATAAGGTTACTGTAATATGTACTCCATAAACATGGAGAGAATCAGAGTTCCTGATGATAGGCATACGTTTTCCATTCCATTCTGCTACATGAGCGTCTGTATTTAAAAAAATAAAGGAAGCTCACAGTGGTCTTTTTGGAATCTGGAGGCAACAGATTCTACACCATGGAATACTGGTCAGGCCCGCCATCCAAGTGACATGGAGTCTTCCCAGCCTTTAGTGGGACCCAGGGCAGAAAAGGGCTCTGCAGCAGGTTCAGCCTGCACTGTAGGCAACACTGTCTCTTGTGCCAGTGCAGATACAGATGACTTGCCAAAGCTCTCAACCATGTGGGCAGGATTGACACTGAGAGAACACTCCACCACTACAGCAGACTCCATAGCCATTTTAAAACATTAGTAAGACAGATCATGGTTAGGGTCACAGGATATTTCAAAGAAATTAAATCGATTTAAATCACACAAAATAAAGTTTCAGAAGGCAAGGGAAATTTACTAGGAATCAATGACAGAAAGCTATCAGAAAAAAATCTAAATATTTTTAGACTATGTAACATACTACTAAATAAAGTCTGGGACAAAGATGAAACCAAGAAATGGACATTTCAAAAAATTTGAAGTGAAAGAAAACACATTATCAAAATTTGTGGGATGCAAGAAGACATTGAATTTATAACCCTGAATTTCTAGAAATATTCATGCATTTTAGAAAATAAATTTTCAAGCCAATCCCCTGAACTGCCACCCTGACATGCAAGTACAATAAGAGTAAATTGTGCTCAAAATATGTTATTCTTAAAAGTGTGGGCATATGATGAGCACATGTCCAGTACTGCAGCAAAGAAATCACATCAGCCTGGAAATAAAAATCCACATTAGCAGCTTCACAAGAGAAAGTGGATGGGCAGGGTGTGTAAATGTGCAGAGAAAACTGGAAGATAGGAATAGTGGAAATAGAAATCGTATGTAATATTAATATGGGCTGTACATGTTTGAGACCCCTGTGAGCTTTGACTTGCTCAAAAGGATAAATCATGCAGTGCAGATAACTTTCCATCCTCCAGAGGGTTGGTGAGAGTGGGGTCATTTGACAACGGGAGGAGGAAGTGCCCCGAAGGTCATCAGAGGCAGCAGGTGAGGTCACGACCCACTAG
>NW_012098288.1:509034-511015 GCF_000951045.1 Mandrillus leucophaeus
TGAGGTCTCAGTCAGCAGCCAGGGATGGAGGTGCTGGGTTAGAAGGACATAAAACTCCCACAGATACAATGTGCTCCCCCAATCCCCAAGGCTGCACAGAGCATCCCGAATACATGTCTGAGTCATGGACACCGGTCTCCACCCCCACTGCCCGCCCCCTGCTGGTGTAGATCCTGCTGGGCCTTCTGCATAGCATGTCAGTGCTTGTGACATCTCCAGACCCAACCGGCAGTCTCTAGGGGCAGAATGAGTTTCAGATGCTCTGTTTGGCTGTGTTGGGTTGATAAGATATGAGCAACTTGACCTCAGGTCTCTTTCCACAGAGATTTCAGTAAGCCTTTGGTGGTTACAGATCTAAAACGCTTCCCAAAGCACTATTTTCCCAGGAAATTCACAGTGATGCAGGCTCCACCCAGGAAGCCAGGTAGTGGTGCCTTCAACTCTGGGATTCTTCACAAGAAACGTATCAGGCCTCCTGGGTCCACATATCAGGCCTCCTGGGTCCACATCATGAACTGCCAACTCCACCACCATCCACATCCCTACCTACCAAAGGCCAAGGGCAGTTTAACTGAAGCTGACCTCTCCTATGTTTCCTTCATGCTTTCATCCCTGCAGTCTGCCCAGTCTGAAATTCTTAACATTTTGAAGTAAAAATGTTCACATCATTCTGTACTTTTCCAGTTTTCTATGGGAAAAATTACATATTCTACATTTTCCAGAATATGCTTTTTATTTTTGAAAAGAACTTTTGGAATTTCAGGGACTCATTTTTTCTATCATTAAAAGGTAACTAAGGCTAATTAAACAGTTTTAGCATTAGGATCTTGTATCTTCTATGAATTTACAAAAATCTATTTGATACTCCAAAATCAAGGTTTTTACTGACTGTCCTCAGCCAGCTTCCCCTTATGGTCACTAGTATAGATTGTTGTCTCTACTGCCTTTTGGGAGTGGGAGAATAGGGGAAGCAGAAAGTTAGAGAACTGGCAAAATACCAATATTAAATATTATCAAATGTCCTCAACTGCTAAACCCGAAGATGTATCCAACATGGATAGTGACAATCTGTGTCAATGGTCTGTCTGCTCTGCTGATTACATTTAATTGGCACATGTTCACAAGGCAGGGAGCGTTAGGGTGAGTTTTCATTCTCCTCTCCCTTCCATCTTGCTTGTTTACTCCCAGGGCACCTGGACCCCTCATTCTCCTGCTGCTTATGACTGTAAAGGTTGTGGCAACTGCCAGGGCATAAAGGAGTGGTGCCTGCGGTGTGGCTGGGCTCTCAAAGTCCAGAGTCCTCAGCTGTGAATTGTCCCCTGCTTCTCCAGCATCTTCCTCTTACACAGATTCTGAGACCCTGCTGAGCTGCTCCCCAGTCAAGCACCACATGTGGGCAGCTGGGCCACCCCATAGGGAGGTTTTTGTTCAGGGCTGTACCACTGTGGGAGGAGAGTGTGTAACTTGCACGCAGTAATAAACGCCAACATCCTCAGCCTCCACTCTGCTGATTTTCAGTGTGAAATCTGTCCCTGCCCCACTGCCGCTGAATCTGTCTGGGACCCCAGAGTCCCGGTTAGAAACCTTATAAATTAGGAGCCTTGGAGGTTGGCCTGGCTTCTGCTGTAACCAACTCAAGTAGGTGTTTCCATTACTGTGTACAAGGCTTTGACTAGACCTGCAGGAGATGGAAGCCGGCTGTCCAGGGGTGACGGGCAGGGAGAGTGGAGACTGAGTCATCACAACATCCCCACTGGATCCTGAAATAAATACAAAGAGAGCAAAGTTATGTAGATACTTTATGCATCATTTTCATAAATTTTGATTTGTTGTTTGTTTCAGGCTATATATTTATTTGTTCATATTTCAAGAATATAAAATTTCCAAATGAAACTCAAGGAATCCATGGCTCAAAGTGGTCTCCAGAAGACCCCACACCATCCCCTCTTTCTGTGTCAGTCTTCCCCAGGACACAGATCCT
>NW_012098288.1:512571-515323 GCF_000951045.1 Mandrillus leucophaeus
TATTTGCAGAGAGACTGAGACGCATGATTTGCACAACCATATTCAAGACATCAAAATGTTTAATGGAATAGGCAAATCCATAAAAAAAATAAAAACTTTACACCAGAACTTGGAACAGGATTAATGTACCTATCGAGAATGTGACTTGTCCCCTACTGAGTTACTGACAGAAGGACTGGTTAAGAGTTGGTGCAGTAGAAGTCAGGACATCATAGTGTCAACTTTTACACCTTCCTCATTAGAAAGCCAGGACAGAAACTGCCACAACACAAGGAAATTATCAGAAAATTCCCTAAGAACTCTTTGTAGCTGCCTGGTCATATTGTGGCTATGGTTGGGAGGCTGACTTCTCCAGCTGGTATTGCACTGCAGCTCGTATTTCTGGGTACTGAGCTCTACAGCTACCATCAAATGGCATTAAATGGTTTACCCAAATCAATAAGGTTACTGTAATATGTACTCCATAAACATGGAGAGAATCAGAGTTCCTGATGATAGGCATACGTTTTCCATTCCATTCTGCTACATGAGCGTCTGTATTTAAAAAAATAAAGGAAGCTCACAGTGGTCTTTTTGGAATCTGGAGGCAACAGATTCTACACCATGGAATACTGGTCAGGCCCGCCATCCAAGTGACATGGAGTCTTCCCAGCCTTTAGTGGGACCCAGGGCAGAAAAGGGCTCTGCAGCAGGTTCAGCCTGCACTGTAGGCAACACTGTCTCTTGTGCCAGTGCAGATACAGATGACTTGCCAAAGCTCTCAACCATGTGGGCAGGATTGACACTGAGAGAACACTCCACCACTACAGCAGACTCCATAGCCATTTTAAAACATTAGTAAGACAGATCATGGTTAGGGTCACAGGATATTTCAAAGAAATTAAATCGATTTAAATCACACAAAATAAAGTTTCAGAAGGCAAGGGAAATTTACTAGGAATCAATGACAGAAAGCTATCAGAAAAAAATCTAAATATTTTTAGACTATGTAACATACTACTAAATAAAGTCTGGGACAAAGATGAAACCAAGAAATGGACATTTCAAAAAATTTGAAGTGAAAGAAAACACATTATCAAAATTTGTGGGATGCAAGAAGACATTGAATTTATAACCCTGAATTTCTAGAAATATTCATGCATTTTAGAAAATAAATTTTCAAGCCAATCCCCTGAACTGCCACCCTGACATGCAAGTACAATAAGAGTAAATTGTGCTCAAAATATGTTATTCTTAAAAGTGTGGGCATATGATGAGCACATGTCCAGTACTGCAGCAAAGAAATCACATCAGCCTGGAAATAAAAATCCACATTAGCAGCTTCACAAGAGAAAGTGGATGGGCAGGGTGTGTAAATGTGCAGAGAAAACTGGAAGATAGGAATAGTGGAAATAGAAATCGTATGTAATATTAATATGGGCTGTACATGTTTGAGACCCCTGTGAGCTTTGACTTGCTCAAAAGGATAAATCATGCAGTGCAGATAACTTTCCATCCTCCAGAGGGTTGGTGAGAGTGGGGTCATTTGACAACGGGAGGAGGAAGTGCCCCGAAGGTCATCAGAGGCAGCAGGTGAGGTCACGACCCACTAGAATCCCCCCTCCCAGTGACATGAACGAGCATCCCTGAAGCCATGAGGACAGCAGGGAACTTCATGACTGCTCCAGAGAGGACATGGCAACCACTTCCTGGAGAATATGTGGGGCCTGAGCACCCTAAGTTGGGAGGAAGGGAGAGGCTCTGGGAGGCTTCCTGGGGGCCCTGGCCCTGTTCGCACAGAAGTGAAGCCCATGCCTGTAAGTGAGGACTCATGGTCTCCTCTTCAAAGGCTCTCCAGCCGTCTTCACCATCTTCTCCAGCCCAACTGCTGTGGGCTCCATCTCTGGGTGCTGCAGTTGCTGGTACTGCACTGAGAGGCTGAGCCTACTAGGGAGGCTGTGTTTGAGGCCCTCAGGCTGTGCAGGGTCCTGGTGAGGGTTCTGCTCACAGGAGAACGTGCAGCATCTCCAAACTCCAAACTGGTGCCTGTGATGAAGAAATGAATAAAATTTTGATAGTACGTGTGTTCATACTTGTTGAGATGTGTGAAAATATACTCTGGAGACTTGTCATTAATATGGTCTTATACACCACTTTCTATAAACCTAATTTTTACTGTCTATGTGGTCTGTCTGGTTAAAACTACAGATTTAATTATACTTGTTATGGAATCCATTATCTTTAATAGAAAATCATTTCTAATATAACACACTTCTTTAAATCTGGATTACTTTATCCCATTGATTGTAACAATGTTTTACTTTAGTCATACCATGCCATAGCAGGCAAATGACAGGCTCATTACTAATTCACAGATATTCATAGAGTACTATTTTAAACTGACTCTCTGGAAAGCGTATATTTTTTATATCACTATTACAAGAATGTGGGAATCAGGTTTATTTCCAAGTACTGACCAGACACAGTAAAAATAATATATTCCATTTATTGTTTGAAAATATTTTCCTTTTTTTGAACAAATAGTACCAACGTAGTCACTTCTAAAATTTACTTGTGTTAAAACAATGGAAGGAATCTTCACTCTCAGGTACAGTGAAGTAGATAAAAGTGGAAAGGCCAAAACAATCACTGCAAAAAGTACAAAACTTTCATTGTTGAATTGACACACCTGACTTTTTGTCCTCCTGCCACAGTCGCCAAGTTTGCCTATGGACACAAGCTCTGACTTGGCACAGGCAGAGGAGCTCTCCTG
>NW_012098288.1:517308-519941 GCF_000951045.1 Mandrillus leucophaeus
CAAAGTGGTCTCCAGAAGACCCCACACCATCCCCTCTTTCTGTGTCAGTCTTCCCCAGGACACAGATCCTTGTTTCTTCCTGAATCTTCCTCACTCTCACACATCTGAACATCACAAGCCCCATCCTGGAGGACAAGATATGCACGTGCAATACATGAAAGGAACACACACAGGAGTGTAGTGAGGCCCCCACAGCTCACTGCTCATAGGAGGCAGTGGGAACCCCAGAGCTCACCGGTCCACCCCATTCTCCTCCCCCATCTCCCTTTTGCCCTTACCAGGGACACAGAGCATTAGCAGCCCCAGGAGCTGAGCAGGGAGCCTCATGGTGAACTGAGGAGTCCTGATCAATCAAGACAAGCTTAGAACTGAGTTTTTATCTCAGACTCACAAGGGAAGATCCTCCCTAGGGCACAATATGCAAAACACCTGGTGGGTGCAGTGGAGTGGAAAGAGCCAAGGGGAGGGTGGGAGCCTCTCTTGTGAGCAAAATGACTTCTCTGTTCAAAATATCTTCTCTATTCAGAGGAAAACCAACAGGCGTAAAATCTATGCCGTCCATGTGGGAGAAATTGAAGTATTTCCTTCTGTCTTCTCTAACAGATTTCTTGTTTCATAGCACTTTCCCAGGTACATTTTATACTTCTTGTTAATAAGGCCGAGTTTTCAAAATATTTACTAATTCTTATGTTTTTGTTCATTTTTGTTTAAAAGAGTTCAGATTTGGCCCTTTCAATTTTTTAAAAATTTAAATAAAACACACACAAAGTAAAGGACAGAAATGGTAAATAATGCAACTGAATAAAGTTTTACATATATTTTCCACCCAGATTAAACTGTAAAATACTTCAGAATCTCCAGATTCTTCCCTCATGTACCTACCTTTCAGGAAACAGCCGTTCCCCGATTCCAATGAAGGAAACTGGCATTCTGAAGCGTGTCCAGATAGATTGGATTTCTCTACATGAAACCTCATACGAATGGAAGTAAACACGGTTATTTTGTCTAGCTCTTTTTTTGTTGTTGTTGTTCCCTTAGTACTTTTGAGACCTTCCTTCCTCCCTATGGATTCAAGTTACTGTCTGCTGTCATTTTTTGTGAATCTGAAGAATTTCCTGGAGAATTTCTAAAGAGCATGTCTTTAAGTAATCATTTTTCTTCATTTTTGTTTATCAAGAAATGCTTTTCCTTTACCTTTATTTTGAATGCATACTTTCAGGGGATACTGAATCCTTGGTTTTTTGGGTTTTTTTTTTTTGTTTTGTGTTTTTTTTTTTTTTCCCAGCATTTAAATATGTCATTCCACTGTTTTCTAGCCTCCTTTGGGCATGATGAAAAGTTATCTGATGGCTTTATCACTGTATTTCTGTATATAGAGAGTCGTTTTATGTTTGATACACTTGAGATTTTCTCCTTGTCATTGGTTCAGCATTTTAATCGTAGTATGTATAGTTATGTGTATCATTGTGTTTGTCCTAAATAAGTTCTTTCAATTTTTTCCTCTAAAGATGAATGTGTTTCATTGCTTCTTGAAAGCTTTTGTCACCCCTCCAAATATTTTTGGCCACTTTCTCTCTGTCTTCTCCTTTCTGACTCATTGCACATTTGCTGGTGTTCTTCACATTGACTGATAAACCTCTAAGATCATGATTATTTTTCTTTAAATTTTTTCTTTCTTTTTCAGATTTGATAATTTCTACTAAACTATCTTCAGTTTCATTGATGCTTCTGCCAACTTGAACTCCTGTTGCCATATCCAGTGAATTTTCCCTACTGTATTTATATTTTTCAACTAGAATTCTTATTTGGTCCTTTTCCATAGTTTCCCTTTCTCTATTGAGAGATCCCATTCTTTGAGTCATTGTCTCTATGTTTTCCTTTTTCAGTCCTTGATCATAGTTCTAAATATTCTTTGAAGCATTTATGTGACAACCACTTGAAACTCTTAGCAAAATTCAGTATTTAGGAACAGTCAGAGTCAGCTTCCACTCACTGATTTATCTCAATATGGTTTATGACTTTGTCTTTCTTTTCAGGAATTTTTATGGAAAAATGAGCATTGTAGATAATATATTTTTGTATATGTCTCAACTAATACATAATTCTGGATTCTGTTTTATTTTTCTAAGAGTGTTGAATTTCCTTTTAATAGCTTGCCTGGACTTAGGCTGCAGAATCTATACCTTATAGCTGTTTGGCCATTGATATTTCTGCTTTGTTTCCTTTTAAGTTTTAGCCGTACCTGTGTCTGCATAGTTTAGTAATCACCAGTAACTTGGGCATTTGTGTTGCTCAAACTCTTGAGCTCAATCATCTACTTTCTGCCAATGTGTATGTGTGTGGCTTGAAGCGGGAACATAAAAGACACCTCCTTCATTTTTATTCACTGGGTCCACTTGGGTCTCTTCACTCAAATATGCAATTGCTAAGTCACATCTGCTTATTCTAAGAATGCGTGCAGGGTTGATCTCTATAATTTTATGACTGCGTAGTTTCCAGTAATCCATTATCAAGTTGTAACTGTTGTACCACTCTCCCCAACCAGGGTCATCACCTCGGACTTGCAAAACTCCAGGCTTTTTCTGGGCATTTCCTGCAGAGTTCAGCACCATTAGCTGAAAACACTGAAGGAT
>NW_012098288.1:520836-523089 GCF_000951045.1 Mandrillus leucophaeus
GCGCCCGTCCTCTCTCTGTCTTTCTTTAACCCTTTCCTTCTCTTCAAAACCTAACACTGTCCTTACCCAAAGCTCTCATCCTTTTTCAAGATACAGCCATATCTCCTTTCATTGTGTTTTGCTTTATTGTGCTTTATAGATACTGTGATTTTTACTAACTGAAGGTTTGTGGCAACTCTGCCTCAGGTAAGTCTTTTGGTGTCATTTTTCAAGCAGTAGGTGCTTACTTCCTGTCTCTATGTCAGTATTGTTCAGCAATGTTTTAAAAAATTAAGGTATGTGCATTTTTTAGGCATAATAATATTGTACTTTTCATGGAGTACAAGATAGTGTCAACATAACTTTTATATGCACTGGAAAACCATAAATGCCTGTCACTCCCTTTATGATGATATTCATTTTATTGAAGTGATTGGAAACTAGACCAGCAATATCTCCGAGGTGTGCCCGTAACCACGTCTCAATTTATTTGATATCTTTGGCAATTTCCAGAGCAGCCACAGTGACAAGGTCTGGAGGGTACCCTTGCAGTGACAGTGGGTCTGGGGCCAGGTATGGGCTAGTGCACATAGAAGTGGCTTAGTGTTTGAGTTGCCAGTGCGGGGTAAGACCCTGAGTCCTGGGTCTGGGGCAGTGCAGAGGGTAAGGTTGGTGCCAAGGGGCTGGGAGGTAGCGCTGTCACAGGAAACACAACAATGGCTCCTTACTCAAGAGTGCGTATAGTAGCATCTCCCTCTCTGGGGTGTCCGCGACTATGGCCGCAGGTTACCACCCAGGCAAAAGCACCAGTGGCCCCGGTGGAGCAGGCTGCTGTGATCCTGGACAAGAAACATTCAAGGGCCTCCACTGGGAAAGCTGAATGGTGGGGGATTGCCCGGGTGGCTGCTGAGGTTATCAGCAGCAAAGGCTGCAGGGTCCTCCCACAGCGCAAGCTATGGGGCCCACAGTGGCACCACCGCTGGCTGATAGCAATTGCTTCCCCTTTCTTTGTTCCTAGAGGTATCAGGGCTCCCAGGTGTGCCATCAGCCTCCAGCCATCCTTTGCATGTGCTTATTCTTAGCTTTTTACTCTATCCTGTTGCTGCATGTTTGGAATTGAACTCTTCAGCCCTCCCAGGATGTTAGCCTTCTTGGTTAACTGTTGAATTGTTGGGTTTTGTGAGGGGTGAAGTCTGGTAACCCTTACTCTGCTATCTTGCTGACATCAGGTCCCCAGGACATCAATTTGATGATGATATTTTGAACTTTGCCCTGACACTATTATGGAATAATACTTAGGCTTGATGGGGTGAGAATTAGAGCATTTAACATGTAAGTGGGATGTGGGTTGTTTGGGCGACAAGGGTGACTGATGCCAGTTATGTCCTTCAAGATGACTGTCACAACACCTACCATCCTACAGTTTCCTCTAAAAAGGTATCTCTCAATGAGGTTTCCATGATGCCATATGCCTGTCTCCCCCCAGTTAATCAGAATTCTGAATCTCGTATTCTTTATAATTGGATTTTCCTCTCTGTAGTTAATTTCTTCTATATGTATTCATCAAATAATATTGTTAATTTATTTGTTTAAAATCCTGTAAAAGGTAATTCATACAAATAAAACCTCATTTATGAATCCTTGTCTTTGTGCATGGTGCTTTGTGTGTCCTCTTTAAGAAATTTCTTTCTGCACCTGTTTTTGATGTATGTTTTTATGCTCTTTACTACAAACTTTATGATTTTGCCCTTATGGTTTATGATTCATTTAGAGTTGATATTTATATAATATAGAGGTGAAATGTAAAGGTCAAGATTCATTTTTATGTAATATAGATATATTATTGATCCAATACCATTACTTATTATATATTTCTCTACTGATTACTGCTCTGGTCTGAATATCTGCATCTCATCCAAGATTCCAGTTTACCCTATGCCACAATATTAGAAAGTGGGGCTTTTTGGAGCTGATTATTCATGATGGTTCCACCCCTGTGAATGGAATGAACACGCAATAAAAGTAGCTTCACACAGAGTTTGTCTCTTTTTCCCTTCCACCTCCACCATGTGAGGACACAACCACAAGCCACTATCTTGGAAGTTGGAGCAGCCCTCATGGGATGAAAAGATTGCCAATGCCTTTACCTTGGACTTCCCAGCCTTCAGAACTGTGAGAAAGTACATGTCTCTTGTTTTATATTACCTGACCAAGATATTTTTCTCTTTCATAGAAATGGTCTGTGGTAACCTTTTTTTTTTTTTTTTTTTTTTT
>NW_012098288.1:526307-526941 GCF_000951045.1 Mandrillus leucophaeus
CAACCAGGGTCATCACCTCGGACTTGCAAAACTCCAGGCTTTTTCTGGGCATTTCCTGCAGAGTTCAGCACCATTAGCTGAAAACACTGAAGGATTTTGTTCTACTCTCCATCCTGGCTCAAGTCAATCCCCTTGGGCAACAAGCTTCCACTTGTTGCTGCCATTTCAGTTGGTAAAACTAGACTTCTGAAATTCCTGTTGATGAAGCTAGGGTGAAAAAAAGCTGTTCCAGGAAAAAGGCCATAGACTTTTCCTATCTATTAGTACAAAGTGCACCACTTTGTAAGCCACTCGCCATTTTGTAGACCTCGGTCAAAGTGGGACATTCCACGGGGGTTGGGACTGTGAGAGACATCCTGCCTAACCACCTGACTACAGGGACATCCGTCTCGTCTTCTGCTGGACAGTTTGCCCAAGAAACATTCTTGTCACACCCTGCTGGGCAAAGGGTACAAAGAACATCCTTGGCATAACCGCCTGACCACAGGAATATCTTATCAACGTCCTGTGGGGCAGCAAGTCCTACTGCCCAGAACCCACCCGCCCATACCTGTAAGTACCCCAGCCTGTAAGCGGCAGTGGGTATTAAGCTAGTCCCCCACCTCCACAGTCTTGTGCTGGACATAAAACCTGC
>NW_012098288.1:530226-531099 GCF_000951045.1 Mandrillus leucophaeus
TTTTTTTTTTGAGATGGAGTCTCTATCACCCAGGCTGGAGTGCAGTGATGTGATCTTGGCTCACTGCAACCTGTACCTCCCAGGTTCAAGTGATTCCCCTGCCTCAACCTCCTCAGTAGCTGGGATTACAGGCATGTGCCACCATGCCTTGCTAATTTTTGTACTTTTAGTAGAGATGGAGTTTCACCATGTTTTTCGGGCTGATCTCGAACTCCTGATCTCCTGATCTGCCCACCTCAGCCTCCCAAAGTGCTGGGATTACAGGTATGAGCCACTGTGCCTGGCCCATGGTAACACTTTTAGTGTAAATTGGGTGACTACATATGTGCAGATCTGTATTTGGATTATCTAACCCATTGCACAGGGTTAAAGTCCTCACCCTTCACCAAATCAAAATACTTTAATTAGTGTTATTTGTAGCAGGGTTTGATATTGCCTGGTGTTATTCCTTTCATTTTGTTCCTTTTTTGTTTTTTGTTTTGTTTTGAGACCGTCTTATTATGTCGCCCAGACAGGAGTTCAGTGCTATGATCTTGGCTCATTGCAACCTCCGCCCCTTAGGTTCAAGTGATTCTCCTGCCTCAGCCTCCTGAGCAGCTGGGACTACAGGAATGTGCCACCATGCCTGGCTAATTTTTTGTATTTTTTTAGTAGAGTGAAGGTTTCACCATGTTGCCCAGGGTGGTCTAACTCCTGACCTGAAGCGATATGCTTGCCTCCCAAAGTGCTGGGATTACAGCATGAGCCACCATGCGTGACCTGTTATTCTTTTTCTCTCTTGAGATAGAGTCTAGTGCTGTTCCCCAGGCTGCAGTGCAATGGTGCAATCTTGGCTCACTGTAACCTCCACCACCTGGGTTCAAACGATTCTCC
>NW_012098288.1:531688-532114 GCF_000951045.1 Mandrillus leucophaeus
ATATAATATATATAAATATATAGCATGTGTATATATATAAAATACATATATACACTATATATAGTGTGTGTATATATAGTGTGTGTGTATATATATGTGTGTGTATGTGTGTACATATATATATAGTGTGTGTGTATGTGTATATATACTTTGTAGTGCTGGGATTACTGGTCTGAGCCACCGTGCCTGGCCACCATTGCTTCTTGAAGTAGATTTCATAGCACTTCTTTCGCTTTTCTCGTTTCCTAAACCATTATATCTTCTGATCTTTGAAAAGTTGTAGCTTAGACATGGATTTCCCATATTAGGAAAAACTTTCCATTTGGGTTACCCTACAATAGCTTCTCTTTTGTTGTATGAACCTGGACCAATGCTGTAACCCAGAGTCCTCATATGTAATGACTCTTTTATGAAATTAGGAGAGGC
>NW_012098289.1:0-1074 GCF_000951045.1 Mandrillus leucophaeus
GGCATGAACCCAGGAGGCGGAGCTTGCAGTGAGCCAAGATCATGCCACCGCACTCCAGCCTGGGCAATAAAGCAAGACTCCATCCCCAAAAAAAAAAAAAAGAAGAAAAGATACAGCATGCTAATATTAATTAGAGGAAAGCAAGAATAGCAATATTAATTTCAGATAAACTACACCTTAGAAGAAAGAAAATTATTACCAGAAACAAAGAAGGACATTATATATTAATAATAGGGTCAGTCACCCAAGATATAGCAATCCTAACTATGTATCCACCAAACATCAGGGCTGCAAAATTCATTAAGCAAAAGCTGATGAAACTGAAAGGAGAAATAAGTAATCTACAATTACAATTGAAGATGTCAACACCCTTCTCTCAACAATTGATAGAACTAGACAGAAAATCAGCAAAGACAAAGAACTCAACAATATCATCAAACAACAGGATCTAATCAACATTTACAGAACACTCCATACAAGTGCAGTAGAACACACATTTTTTAAAATTGCCCCCAGAATATAGACCAAGATATACCATATCCTGAGCCATAAAACAAGCTGAAACAAATTTGAAGTAATTGAAATCATAACACACTGTGTTCTTAAGCCACAGTGGGATTAAATTATACATCAGGAGCTTGAGACAATAGAAAACTCTTCAAACATTTAGAAATTAAATGACACACTTGTAAATAATCCATGGGTCAAAGAGGCTCATGGGAAATTAAAAAAATAATTGAACTGACTGAAAATATAATCAAATTTGTGGGACAGCTAAAGCAGGACTGAGAGGAAATTTTATAGCACCAAATGCATATATTAGAAAAAAGGGAAAGTTTCAAATCAATAATGTAAGTTCCTACATCAGACACTAGTAATAGAAGGGAATTTATCAGCATGACAAGTTGCATCTACAGAAACGCTTCTGCAAACATCATATTTAACAGTGGAAGATTCAATGCTTTCCTCCTAAGACCAGTAACAAGGAAAGGATGTTCACTCTTCCCCACTCTTAGTCATCATAGTAATGGAAGATCTAGTTAGTGCAATAAGGTAAGAACAGGAAATAACACA
>NW_012098290.1:0-980 GCF_000951045.1 Mandrillus leucophaeus
TGTGTGTGTGTGTGTGTGTGTGTGTGTATGTGTGTGTTTGTGTGATGTTTCTCTGGAGAACCTTGACTAGTACAGGTCCATAATCCCATATTCATAATTCCAAAACACAAGAAGCTCTGAGAAATTTGGTTTCATAACTTTTCAGCAGCACTTTGACCTGAACTAAAATTAGGTAATTTATAGTCTAGGTTTTCCCTACTAATCATAAATATTCATATACTGCTTTGAGAAAATGGTAACATGTTTAATAATGAGGTGCTGCTGAGGATATAACACTATATGTGGTATAGGCAGCATAAATAGATAGGAAAAGACTTTTATTCAAATCACATCTGGTCTGAAGGACTTTAGATGGGGAGTGTGTGGAACTGTCCACCTGTGTTATGACTGCAGAGTTCCCCCACTAGTGATGATTCCAGATGCAAACAGTGGTACATTACAAACACACATGTAGTGCTTACCACGGATCAGGCACTGTTTGAAGCCATTCACATGCAATAACTTATTTATGTATTGCTTACAACCCCCTAACATTTGTGTCTTAAATCATCACCAATATCGAACCTTTCCAGTTACAATCACAAGGGACTTCCAACATTGTGGGCAGGAAAATCTTCATGAGTTACAGGTTTTGTAAAAATTTAAAACTGGACTTGTGAAGCCAGCCCCTTTGTGATGAACTGGGAATAGACTATCTGCATCACACTGAGAGTGAGTCCAGGACAGAGAGAACCCCCTTCACTGTGGATGCAGCCGCTCATGACGTTTCATCATCAGCTCATGATGTTCCATCGCGGTGCAGAAGGCTGGCTCCACAGGTAACTGTGCATGACAGCTGTCAAGAGCCGACTTACATCCAGATGAGAAACCATTAGGCGCAGAGTAAGAAGAGTTGGGTGCAGGGAGGGAAAGACAGATGGCCAAGCAGGAGGGAGCTTGCAGTTTGGAAAGCTTGCCTGGCTTTTTTATTTTTTTACTTT
>NW_012098291.1:0-1725 GCF_000951045.1 Mandrillus leucophaeus
GGGAGGACACAAAGAGCCAGGAAAGGGAAGCAATATGCATAAGATCATACAGAACATTAGTGGTGGTATTGGGAATTGAATCTGGTTCACTTTTCCAAATTTCATCATTGCATATGGTTAAAGCATCTCATTGTCACTTTGGGAGCTATGCTCTCACCCTCTAGGGTAAAACTTCTGCTTTGCCTTCTGTTTTTCCCTCAGTCTTGAAGAAATGCCATGAATTAGAGAGGCAAGTGGTATTTTCCACCTTTATGTAATACTTCTATTTAAATCTCTAAGCTAAATTAAGTATGCCAGAGTTCTTGATTTTATAATTTCAATACTATTAATACTAATGATAATTCCCATTGTTTAATTCCTCAAAAAATGCTTACATATTAAATCACTTTATATATAATGTTATATTATATACTTAAATATATATCTATATCGATCTATCTATCTCTCTCTCTCTCTCTCTCTCTATATATATATATATTTTTTTTTTTTTTGAGATAGAGTCTGGCTTCATTGCCAGGCTGGAGTGCAGTGGCACAATCTTGGCTCACTGCAACCTTCACCTCCCGGCTTCAGGCGATTCTCCTGTCTCAGTCTCCTGAATAGCTGGGATTACAGATGCACACGACCACGCCCGGCTAATTTTTGTATTTTTAGTAGAGGTGGGGTTTCGCCATGTTGCTCAGGCTGGCCTGGAACTCCTGACCTTGTGATCCGCCCATCTTGGCCTCCCAAAGTGCTGGAATTACAGGCATGAACCACCGTGCCCTGCCTATTTTTTTTGTAGAAATAGGGTCTCGCTATGTTGCTCAGGCTGGCCTGGAACTCCTGGACTCAAGGGATCTGCCCATCTCAACCTCCCAAAGTGCTGGGATTAGAGGTGTGAGCCACTAAATTCTTTTTCCTTTTTTTTTTTTCTGACCGAGTCTCACTCCATGCCCAGGCTGGAGTGCAATGGTGTGATCTCGGTGCACTGCAACTTCTGCCACCCAGGTTCAAGTGATTCTCCAGCCTCCTGAGTAGTTGAGATGACAGGCACCTGCCACCACGCCCGGCAAATTTTTTGTTGTATTTTAGTAGAGAAGGGGTTTCACCATGTTGGCCAGGCTGGTCTCAAACTCCTGACCTCAGGTGATCCACCCACCTCGGCCTCCCAAAGTGCTGGGATTACAGGTGTGAACCACTGCACGCGGCCCTAAATTCATTTAAAAAAATACCATCAGAACCACAGTTGTGGCCAGATACAATGGCTCATGCCTGTAATCCCAACACTTTAGGAGGCCGAGGCAGGAGGATTGCTTGACCCCAGGATTTGAAGACCAGCCTGGCCAACTTAGTGAGACCCCATGTCTATAAAAAACTAAAAACTGAAAAAAAGAACCACAATTTCCTTAACTTGGGGAAAAATAATTCTTAAGGACTCATGGTTTATAAATGCCATATTATTCTGGGACAGTGAGTCTCCGTACTTAGCATAGATGTTATGTCCTTCAATTTTCTGAAATTCTGCCTTAGGGACAGATTTTTTTTTTTGAGATGGAGTCTCGAGCTGCCATCCAGGCTGGAGTGCAGTGGCACAATCACAGCCCACTGCAACCTTCACCTCCAGGGTTCAGGCGATTTCTCCTGCCTTAGCCTCCCAAGTAGCTGGGACTACAGATGTGCGCCACCACGCCTGGCTAATTTTTGTTTTTTTAGTAGAGATGGGGTTTCGCCATGTTGGCCAGG
>NW_012098292.1:0-1951 GCF_000951045.1 Mandrillus leucophaeus
ATAGTCATGAACCACTGTGCCTGGCCCCTTCTGCCAGTTTTTAGTATAGTAGTTTGAATATTTTAAGAAGATGGGTTGCGTGTCTAACTAAAACCTAATCGAATGATTTATATTAAAATTGTACCTATTCTCAATGGCCTGTCAGAACTGGGAATAAGCCCTTTAAAATAAAATCAGCTTTGATATGTATTTTCTTAAATGTGTTCACTGCTATCTTTTCTCTGCCCAAGAATTCTTTTAAGAAAACTCTCCAGCAAGGATAGCTTGTTTAAGTTTTTTATAGTTGCTCCCATTGTCTTTTCATTGTCTCTGTCACTCCTTAAGATGTCATCTGAGCTTTATTAACGTGTATTTGGTAATTGGAATTCGTGCTATATCAACATGAGAAATAAGATAGTCTCTCAGTTTTAGACTTCAGAGCCCCAAGTCACCTGAATGTATAGCTACCTAAATATGTTGTGCTCAGTATTGGGACTAAGCCCCTGCTGCTCACATTACACAATGGAGCGCCTTTCTGAGAGGCTAGCATTTACCTCTCCAGACATGTGTGCCATCAAATAGATCCACAGACACAGATCCTTAATCAAACTGCAAATATCTTCTCTGTGTTTGCCTTTTTATTCTCTTAGTAGTGTCTTAATGTGCCACAAATTCTTAATTTTAATAAGCTTCAATTCTTCTCCTTTATAGTTACTTTGTGTATGTATTTCCTTAAAGCATTGCTTGTCTTCATATTAAGTTGTATAATATTTTGTGTAAATTATTAAAATATTTCTTCATTTTACTATTTTATTTAAAATGTAGCCTCTAAATATCCAGCAATTTTCCTCCTTTGTTTTGTAAGTGTCTCACTCCACAGGACATATTACAAATTACTTGATTGTAATTAGTATTTCTATTTAATATTTATTATAAATTATTAGATTTTTTAAAATTTAGTTTTGAAGACAAGAAAGTATATTAGGTGCTAATAATACATTTCTGACCCTGACATCACCATGCTAGTTTTGCATTAAATAGAGTCTGGGCCCCCATTTGGAAATGCTAACTTTCAGTTTTCTTATTGAAATAAATGGTACATGCTTGTATGCACAGTCAACCCTCTGAATCTGTGGGCTCCGTGTCTGTAGATTCAACTAATCTTGGATTGAAAATATTAAAAAAATGGATAATGTGTCTGTACTGAACATGTACAGGCAATTTTCTTGTCATTATTCTCTGAATAATACAGTATAACAACTATCTACATAGCATTTACATTGTATTAGGTACTATAAGTACTCTAGGGATGATTTAAAGTACACAGGAGGATGTGCATAGATTATATGCAAATAGTATGCCATTTTTTATAAGGGGCTGGAGCATTGTGGCTTTTGGTATCCAAGGGGGTCTTAGTCTTAGAACCAGTCCCCTGTGGATACCGAGGGATGACTGTACACCATAAGAAGAGTGTGAAAACTGCATTATTTTATAGGACTACATCTTTCAATGTAATGTCAGGACTTGAGCTGTACAACAGTTAGGACACTCAATCTAGAGCACTGGAAAGTACATGAACTACATTGAAATTCTGTCAAATAATTATTATGTGATTGCTGTTTCACTTTTAGTCAAGACGCATTGAAAAAACGAGTAGCCTCATTAATAATCGAAAACATCAGAATGAACTTTAAGGATCAGGAATTTAGGGACATGCAGATCTGGTCACCTGACCATTATAAAGATACAAGCTAAAGGAAAGTCCAGCAGGGAAAATAATCCAGCTTGAATCCTGGGATCTATTCTTGTACCTTTGTGGCATACATTTATCAGACAACAGATCTAAAATGTAGTGTGTGTGTGTTTTACAATATTATATTAATATAAACTATATTAATAGTCTTTAAGCCAAATGATATGTGATACATCCTAAACTTTTGTTTGAAGAGTTGAATTTTTCTTTATTTTTTTC
>NW_012098293.1:0-1886 GCF_000951045.1 Mandrillus leucophaeus
TGCCAGGCTGGGCCAGGCTGGAGGTGCAGTGGCGTGATCTGGGCTCACTGCAACCTCTGCCTCCTGGGTTCAAGCCATTCTCCTGCCTCAGCCTCTCGAGTAGCTGGGACTACAGGCGCCCGCCACCTAGCGCCCAGCTAATTTTTGTACTTTTAGTAGAGACAGGGTTTCACCATGTTGGCCAGGATGGTCTCAATCTCTTGACCTTGTGATCTGCCTGCCTTGGCCTCCCAAAGTGTTGGGATTACAGGCGTGAGCCACTGCACCCGGCCGGCCATGCTTCTCAACCACTTAAGTCAAGCCTTGCCCTCATGGGTACTGGCACCAGGAACTTCTCAGCAAATAATTTTTTATTTGTATTTTTTTAGGGTTATACTTAATTTATAAAAATATTGAACTTCAGCTATACAAAATTGGATTACTTGAAATTCTGAGTTTGCAGAAAGCTATCATACATCCATGTATGACTCTCTTTTTATGCATTTTCTTTTCTTTTACTAATCATTCCTGGTCTCAAATTTTATCCACATTTGTGCTATTTAACTTACCTACATGTTGTCATGTTAAACACTTATTCTGCTTACTACTTTCTTTTTACATTTACTTATTATTACCCCATCACTTGTATATACCACATTTTGATTTCTATTTACTATTGGTAAACACCCAGGTAGTTTTGAACTCTTCGTTTTACAAAGAGTGCTGTGGTAAATATTTTCATTCATGTCTCCTTGTGTATATGTATTTTTTGTATAAAATATTATCAGCCACAGGATGTATACCTACTGTCTTTTGCCAAATATTTTCAGACTGGTCCTCAAAATAAGCAGACAGTCTTCCTCCAATATTTAAAAAAGATCCAGTAAACGCATTGTGTTTCGTTATATTGACAGAAGAAAGTATCTTGAAACAGGACTCTTATAAGTTATCTCAAACTGCCAACCCTGTCCATAAAATGCAGAAAGGTAGTAGTCTTCATTTAAACAAAGCTTCTAGAAAAAGAAAACATAAAGTTAAAATCAACGTATTTTAGTGGATAAAAATTTCCTCTCCAAATGAAAACATGCAGCAGAAGATTGAAAAAAAAAAAACTTGACAAGCATTACAGGAAATTAAAAAATATGTAAACTTAAAACTAAAACTGGCCAAAAAAGAAAAAAAGAGACAGATTAAGTAAGAGTTTATCGAAAAATTCAGGGGAGAAATAGAGGAAAAAGAAAAAAATATTAGAAACAAAGGTTAAATTATAAGGTGCCTTCCTCTTAAATAAACTCAAATGGAAAATTAATACAAACAACTGAAGAAAAGCAGAGAAACAGGAAAGTGAATGAACACAAGATAAATGGAAGAGTTATAAGGGTCAGAGAGAGTGAGTGCAATGGAAATTAGGCAAAGAAGGTCTAATGTATGTATGGTATAATTTACTTGCCTGAAAAGAAAAACAATGAAGATGACTAAAATTTGAAAAAATGGTTCAAGAAAAATTTCTAAAAAATAGAATAAATCCACATATGAAATGATTCACTCTCTGAAAATTCATTCAGAACAATGAATTGTGATACATATCTTAGTAAATCTATCAGACTTTAAACAGAAAGAAAAAGTCCTTAGGTTCTCAGGGCAAAAATAATCAAGTTAACTTACAAGAATAAGAGTTAAACTGGAATTTGATTTCTCAAAAATAACATACAGTTTGATATGTATTTACAAAGTGAAACGTAAATAGTTGGGTGTGGTGGCTCATGGTTGTATTCCCAGCACTTTGAGAGGCTGAGGAAGCAGGCAGATCACTTGAGCCCGGGAGTTTGAGACTAGCTTGGGCAACATGGTGAAACTCTCTCTTTAAAAAAAAAAAAAAAGACAAATTTAAAAAAAGAAAAAAAATA
>NW_012098294.1:0-1988 GCF_000951045.1 Mandrillus leucophaeus
ATCAGATTACAGTTTTCCTGAGACTGGGTAGAGGTCGATAGCTAAAGGGTACAGGTTTTCTTTTCAAAGTGATAAAAATGTTATGCAGTTGACAATGGTGATCACAGTTGCAAATATCTGTGATTATGCTAAAATTCATTATGCACTTGAATGGTCAAATCATATAGCATGTGCTACATTTCAATAAAATTATCAAAAATTAAATGATGAGTTGGGTTTTTTTTTGTTTTTTTTTTTTTTTTTTGAGATGGAGTCTCGCTCTGTCGCCCACGCTGGAGCACAGGGTTTTTCTTTTTAATTGCATCATTTATTCTTGTGTGATTTTTCTTTGTAACTCCAAAGAGCAGAGTTTGAGAGTTTCTATTGATTCCACTTGGTATTTTGTGTTTTTCTTTTTAAATATTCCTGGTGACTGTGCAGTATTATTACACTGTGATTTTAACTTCCATTTTTCTGATGGCAAATAAAATAAGCCTCTCTTTTACGTTTATTGTGTAATTTTGATACTCTCTTTTTGTGAAGTGCCTGTTTAAAGCCTTTATCCATTTTTCTGTTGTATTTTTTGCCTTTCTCTTAAAGATTCATAGAAGTTCTTTATATATTCTGAAGGCAAGACCTTTGTTTAAAATACATACTGCAAATATCTGTTTCCATTTTCTTGCTTGCTTTTACACCCTTTAGTAATGCCTTTTACTAAACAGAAATTATTTTAATATAGTCCACAATACAACATTTTTTTATGGTGAATGCTATTGATAGCCTAAGATATTTTGCCTAGACCAAGGTCATGAAGATACTCTCCCGTGTTTTCTCTTTGAAACATTAATGATTTTTTTTCGCATTTTCATGCAAATAAATATATAGCTTAAAATAGACATCAAGATTTTGTTTCCTTTTTCCATATGGGTATCCAATTAGCTCAGAATTAATTGTGAAAAAAAAGTACATCTTTTTCTCATTAAATTGCTGCGATACCTTAATCATAAATTAAATAACAATATATCTTCAGGTCTATTTCCTGGCTTCTGTTAATTTTGACTTGTAAAAGTTGTATATTTGGCAGTTGTTGGAAGCAGTAGTGTCCTACAAATATGGTTTTGGACAACATTGATAGTATTGATCAGGTTATTTATATCTTTACAGTTTGTTTAAATTATATGTTTTTTTAATTGCTCAGAAAACAGAGTTAAACTATCTGTGAAGATTAGAATTATTCTATTTTTCCATTTATTTTTTGAAAATTTCCGCTTTGTATATTTTGATGTTATTTATTTTTCAAGTGTAAAAAATAATAAGTAAATTATCTGGGATTTTCTTCACAGGCAGGTATTAATTTGAGATTTTATTTTTAAAAATGAATACAGGACTATTTTTTCTTTTTATTTTGCAGTTTATTCTTGGGTGATTTTTTGTAACTTGTATACATTAAGATGACTGTTCATTTTATCTAAGTTGTCAAATTAATTGAAATTATTTCTTTTTATTATCATATTATGATTTTATCATCTTTAAGTTGATAATTAAGTTGTTTATAAATGCATTGCATAATTTTGCAAATTTGGGGATTTTCTAGGTTATTTCAATGTGGTCAGAAACTATAATTTAAATTATTTCAAATCATTGCAATTGTTAAGGCTTATTTTATAAATCAGCATATTGTCAGTCTTGATGACTTTCTTATGTGCATTTGAATAAAATGTATTTTCTGTAATTGTTGGATGCAGTGTTCCATACATTCCAATTAGAACAAGTTCATTGATTTCAGTGTCCTCGTTTCACTTTTCTATTCTTACAGATGTTTTTATCTTTTGTTCACTTTCATCTATCAGCTACTGAAGGAGATATGTTAAAGTGTCAAACTATGAATGTTGACTATCTACCCCATTTGCTTTCACAAAATTTTGCTTTACATATTTTGAAGCTCTGTTATGGGGTACATGCAGGTTTTGAATCAAAACATGTTCCTCATGGGTTGATATCTTCATCTT
>NW_012098295.1:0-1756 GCF_000951045.1 Mandrillus leucophaeus
CGGCTCACTGCAGCCTCTGCCTCCTGGGTTCAAGCAATTCTCCTGCCTCAGCCTCCCGAGTAGCTGGGATTACAGGCGTGCAGCACCACGCCCGGCTAATCTTGTACTTTTAGTAGAGACAGGGGTTTCTCCATGTTGGTCAGCCTGGTCTCGAACTCCTGACCTTAGGTGATCCACCTGCCTCAGCCTCCCAAAGTGCTGGGATTATAGGCATGAGCCACTGCGCCCAGCCACGTGCATGTGTTTTTATAACAGAATGATTTCTATTCCTTTGGATATATACCCAGTAATGGAATTGCTGGGTCAAATGGTATCTATCTTTAAGTCTTTGAAGAATCACCACAGTGCCTTCCACAATGTCTGAACTAATTTACACCAATAGTGTATAAGCATTCTTTTTTCTCCACACCTCTCCAGCATCTTTTATTTTTTGACTTTTTAATAATAGCTGTTCTGACTGGTGTGAGATGATATCTTATTGTGGGTTTTTTGTTGTTATTGTTATTGTTGTTGTTTTTGTTTTTTGTTTTGAGATGGAGTTTCACTCTTATTGCCCAGGCTGGAGTGCAATGGCACGATATCATTGTGGTTTTGATTTGCGTTTCTCTAATAATCAACGATGTTTAGCTTTTTAAAATATGTTTGTTGGCCACGTGTATGTCTTCTTTTGAGAAGTATCTGTTAATGTCCTTTGTCCACTTTTTGATGGAACTGTTTGCTTTTTAAAAATAAATTTAAGTTCCTTATAGATGCTGAATATGAGACGTTTGTCAGATGCATAGTTTGCAAACATTTTCTTTCATTCTGTAGGTTGTTTATTGATAGTTTCTTTTGCTGTGCAGAAGCTTTTTAGTTTAGTTAGATCCCATTTGTCAGTTTTTCCTTTTGTTGCAATTGCTTTCGGAATCTTTGTCATGAAATTTTTGCCCATGCCTATGTCCTGAATGGCATTGCCTAGGTTGTCTTCCAGGGTTTTATAGTTTTGGGTTTTACATTTAAGTCTTTAATCCATCGTGAGTTAATTTTTGTGCAAGGTGTAAAGAAGGGGTCCAGTTTCAATTGTTTCCATGTGGCTAGCCCATTATCCCAGCACCATTTATTGAACAGGGAATTCTTTCCCCATTGCTTGCTTTTGTCAGGTTTGTTGAAGATCAGATAGTCGTGGGTACGTGGTCTTACTTCTGGGTTTTCTGTTCTGTTCCACTGGTCTATGTGTCTGTTCTTGTACCAGTACCATGCTGTTTTGGTTTGCAGTAATGTCTTATGGCATTGGGTGCTCATCTATGGAATGGAGATGGGCCATCAGTCCTCAGAAGATGCAAGGCCCAGGGCCCACAGTGAAGGGTTTTTTTGTTTTTTTTTAGATGGAGTCTCACTCTGTCACCCAGGCTGGAATGCAATGGTGGAATCTTGTCTCACTGCCACCTCCGCCTCCCGGATCCAAGCGATTCTCCTGCCTCAGCCTTCCCAGTAACTGGGACTACAGGCACCTGCCACCATGCCTGGCTAACTTTTGTATTTTTAGTAGCGATGGGGTTTCATCATATTGGCCAGGCTGGTTTTGAACTCCTGACCTTGTGATCCGCCCACCTTGGTCTCCCAAAATGCTGGGATTACAGGCGTGAGCCATTGCACCTGGCTCACAGTGAAGTTTTTAGGGGCTACATGGTTGGGTAAGACTCCTTTGATACTGGGTGCAATAACTGACAAAGCCCAACAATGTCAACTCCAGAAACAGTAAAAGAAATCCAAACAT
>NW_012098296.1:0-1067 GCF_000951045.1 Mandrillus leucophaeus
TTTAATGATCACCATTCTAACTGATGTGAGATGGTATGTCATTGTGGTTTTGATTTGCATTTCTCTGATGGCCAGTGATGATGAGCAATTTTTCCTGTGTCTGTTGGCTGCATAAATGTCTTCTTTTGAGAAGTGTCTGTTCATATCCTTCACCCACTTTTTGATGGGGTTGTTTGTTTTTTTCTGGTAAATTTGTTTGAGTTCTTTGTCAATTCTGGATATTAGCCCTTTGTCAGATGAGTAGATTGCAAAAATTTTCTCCCATTCTGTAGGTTTCCTGTTCACTCTGACAGTAGTTTATTTTGCTGTGCAGAAGCTCTTTAGTTTCATTAGATCCCATTTCTCATTTGTGGCTTTGGTTGCTATTGCTTTTGGTGTTTTGGACATGAAGTCCTTGCCCATGGCTATGGCCTGAATGGCATTACCTAGGTTTTCTTCTAGGGTTTTTATGGTTTTAGGTCTAACATTTAAGTCTTTAATCCACCTTGAATTAATTTTTGTACAAGGTGTAAGGAAGAGATCCAGTTTCAGCTTTCTACATATGGCTAGCCAGTTTTCCCAGCACCATTTATTAAATAGGGAATCCTTTCCCTATTTCTTGTTTTTGTTAGGTTTGTCAAAGATCAGATGGTTGTAGATGTGTGGTATTACTTCTGATGACTGTGTTCTGTTCCATTGGTCTATATCTCTGTTTTGGTACCAGTACCATTCTGTTTTGGTTACTGTAGCCTTGTAGTATAGTTTTAAGTCAGGTAGCGTGACACCTCCAGCTTTATTCTTGTGGCTTAAGATTGTCTTGGCAATGCAGGCTCTTTTTTGGTTCAATATTAACTTTAAAGTAGTTTTTTTTCCAATTCTGCGAAGAAACTCATTGGTAGCTTGATGGGGATGGCGTTGAATCTATAAATTACCTTGAGGAGCATGGCCATTTTCATAATATTGATTCTTCCTATCCATGACCATGGAATTTTCTTCCATTCGTTTGTGTCCTCTTTTATTTCACTGAGCAGTGGTTTGTAGTTCTCCTTGAAGAGGTCCTTCACATCCCTTGTAAGTTGGATTCCTAG
>NW_012098297.1:0-1203 GCF_000951045.1 Mandrillus leucophaeus
CCACCTGGGCAAGAGGGATCCACCCGCCTCACCCCAACTCCCATCCCCTAACAGCTGGGACTACAGGTGTACTCCACCACACTCAGCTAATTTTTTTATATTTTTAGTAGAGACAGAGTCTCACCATATTGCAGAGGCTGGTGTTGAGCTCCTGAGCTCAAGTGATCCACTTGCCTTGGCCTTCCAAAGTGCTAGGATTACAGGTGTAAACCACCAGCACCTGGCCTCATTTATACATTTTTTAAAAACAAGTGGATTTAAATAAAAATGTTAGGTTAACAATTGATTGTACAGGTGGTAAGTAGCCATTATGGAAAAAATAGTGAAAGTGGCATTTGAAAGACTTAAGTTTCTGAAACACTACTCTGGGTCGGTGGCTCACGCCAGTAATCCTAGCACTTTGGGAGGCTGAGGTGGGTGGATCACAAGGTCAAGAGTTCAAGACCAGCCAGGCCAACACGGTGAAACCCCGTCTCTGCTAAAAATACAGAAATTAGTTGGGCATGGTGGTGCGTGCCTGTAATCCCAGCTACTGGGGAGGCTAAGGCAGGAGAATGGCTTGAACCCAGGAGGCGGATGTTGCAGTGAGCCAAGATCATGTAACTGCACTCCAGCCTGGGTGACAAGCAAGACTCCATCTCAAAAAAAAAAAAAAAAAAAAAAAGAAAGAAAGAAAATAAATGAGTTAAATTGAGCAAAGTCACATGTGGCATGCTTAAAGTAGTGCTTGCTTACCAATAAGCATGTACTGTCAGCTGTTTGCTACAGTATTGAGAGCCTCCTATGTGCTGGTGGGTTTTTAAAAACAGCTTTATTGAGGTATAATTTCTTTCTTTTTCTTTTTCTTTTCTCTCTTTTTCTTTTTCTTTTCTTTTTTTTTTTTTGAGACGGAATCTCACTCTGTCGCTCAGGCTGGAGTGCAGTGGTGCCATCTCGGCTCACTGCAAGCTCCGCCTCCCGGGTTTACGCGATTCTCCTGCCTCAGCCTCCCAAGTAGCTGGGACTACAGGCGTCTGCCACCACGCCTGGGTGATTTTTGTATTTTTAGTAGAGATGGGGGGTCTCACCATATTGCCTAGGCTGGTCTTGAACTCCTGAGCTCAAGTGATCCTCCCACCTCAGCCTCCCAAGTAGCTGGGACCACAGGCATGCACCACTATCTGTGGTAAAGTTTTGCATTTTTTGCAGAGATGGGGGGTCTCA
>NW_012098298.1:0-1170 GCF_000951045.1 Mandrillus leucophaeus
AAAAAAAAAAAAAAAAAATCGGCCGTAAGTCTTGGCGTCTTCCTGAGAGATTGTCTGTTTGTTTGTATTAATAGAGACAGGGTCTTGCTCGGTTTGGTTGCCCAGGCTGGAGTGCAATCTCAGCTCACTGCAGCCACCAACTCCCGGGCTCAAGTGATCCTCCTGCCTCAGCCTCCAGAGTCGCTGGGACTACAGGTCAACCACCACAGCCAGCTGTTTTGTTTTTGTTTTTGTTTTTGTTTTGTTTTTTGTAGAGATGGGGTCTCTCTTGTTGCCTAGACTGGTCTCCAACTCCTGAGTTCAAACAATCCCCGCCTTGGCCCCTCAAAGTGCTGGGATTGCAGATGTGCACCACTATGTCTGGCCCTTCCTGGGAGATTAAACAAGAGGCTGTAGGTGAAGGTGGGCGACTTATCCATCTCCAGGAAATGGCCCTAGGGTCAGAGAGAGAGAGAGAGAGAGTAGTGGTCGCCCTGTGCAGCAAAAGGAATACTTCAGCTTCACTGAGCGCTGACTGTGGGGCAGGTGTGGTTTGAGCACTTGATCCCTGTCCAGGGCTCCTGGAAGGTGAGGACACTGAAGCATGGACAACCTGCGTGACCGCAGAGGCCGGGAATGGGGGACAGGTTCTTACGTGATGGGGCCGTGGCACTGCTCTGCCACCTCCTCCAGCAGCCTCGGCGGTGCCACCTCCTTGCAGAAGAAGTGCTGGGAGTCCGTGGTCAGCCGGAAGTAGCCGTCCACGAGCGCCACGAAAGACAGAGCCTCGGGCAGCCCCGGGAACTCGGCCTCCTGCGAGGGACAAGCGTCAGAGCCCAGTGCAACCAGAGGGTGCCGGTCCCGCCCTCGGGGTAAGGCTGGAGGGGAGGGGGATCCTGCACCCACCAAAATCTGGTTGTCTGTCCTGGTGACAGTGACCAGGCGGTGCTCCCCGGCCGGGCCAACGCGCGGGGCCTGCTTGATGCTAATGTCTACGATTTCTGGAAAGTCGCAGAAGGGCTGGAGGACCTGGGAAGGAGGGGGATACCGAAGTGGGGGCCCTGCTGGACCCCACCAAACCATGCCCATGAGCCCCCCAAACCACGCCATCCCCTTCCTTACCCCTTTCCCACTCAACCCTTCCAAGCCGCGCCCCCTCCTATCAACTCCAACCCTCTCAACCCCTCCCCT
>NW_012098299.1:0-8781 GCF_000951045.1 Mandrillus leucophaeus
AAGTAGCTGGGACTACAGGCGCCTGCCGCCACGCCCGGCTAATTTTTTGCATTTTTAGTAGAGACGGGGTTTCACCATGTTAGCCAGGATGGTCTCCATCTCCTGACCTCGTGATCCGCCCGCCTCGGCCTCCCAGAGTGCTGGGATTACAGGCTTGAGCCACCGCGCCCGGCCCCTCAGGTTGATTTTTCTGCTTATTGGACTGCTATTTGTTTTCTGTGCCTCCCCCATGCCCCCCACCCCACCCCTGCCGTTAGAATGCAAGCTCCACAAGGCAAGGACTTTATGTGGTTCACTAGAGCCCGCACTGTGCCTGGCACACAACAGGTGCTCAGTAAATTGCCGTTGAATGAGTGGATGGTGAATGAGTGGGACTCCAGGGGCCGCTCTCACAGGCATCTTCCATTGCAGTTCTGATCGGATCCAGCTGATGAACTCTGGGATTGGCTGGTTCCAAGTAAGTGTTAACAGGTGGTGCCTGAGGGCACAGGGGATGGCCTGGAACGGTCCACTCTCAAAAGAGATATTGCCCAGGACTTGCTTCAAACAAGGTCCCCACAGAAGCACCAGGGGGTGCTGGTCAGTCTCCACCAAAGTCCAACTTCCTGGCTCGAGTTTTCTGTTTTACAGTTCTCTGTTTACAGAGAACCCATTGTGTGTCAGACACAGCTGAGAACACACACATGCACACACAAATACACTCACAGATACACACTTTCTTTCAGTGAAATTTTGATCCTGAATTAGAACACAAGTGCCCTTGACTCACAGTCTCATTCTGCGTACATAGACACGCCTCAGTGCCCTAGACAGCCCCTGCCTGCTGGGAGTTAGACCAAACCGGAGACCTCAGTCCAGCATGTGTTCTCTGGTTTTTATGACTTGTTTTTCACTGTTTTCGACTTTTTTTTTTTTTTTTAAGATGGAGTCTCACTCTGTCGCCTAGGCTGGAGTGCAGTGGTGTGATCTTGGCTCACTGCAACCTCCACCTCCTGGGTTCAAGCAATTCTCCTGCCTCAGCCTCCCAAGCAGCTGCGACTACAGGCGCCCGCCACCACGCCCGGCTAATTTTTTGTATTTTTAGTAGAGACGGGGTTTCACTGTGTTAGTCAGGATGGTCTCGATCTCCTGACCTCATGATCCACCCACCTTGGCCTCCCAAAGTGCTGGGATTACAGACGTGAGCCACCGTGCCTGGCAACTAGTATTTTAAAATAGGGAGAGTTCCACATGCAAATCAGGACTTCAGGCTTCCCTCCAGAAGTCAGAAGCTCAGGCAATGCAGGGCAAAATTCCCTCAGGGCAAATTTGGCTGCAACAGAGTGGTAGGGCCCTGAGGATGGCACATCCTCCAATGCACCCCAATCCCCTCATCTACCAGGCCCCAGGGGCAGCTGAGTTCGTGCCCACCCCAGCCCATCTGGTCCCTGGGAGCTCCCACAGCTCTGATCAGCAGGGGACCTGGAATTCCTACATCTCCACCAGCCGCCTTCACCCGTGGGGAGGAGCCATACCCACGCAGAATGAGGAGGGGGACTTCGGATTCTCAGCCAGGGTGACAGTCCCCCTTCTCTCTCTCACAGCCTGACGTTCTGAAAAACATCATCACTGAGATCATCCTCTCCGTTCTGCTGCCAAACCAGAATGGTGCGTACCTCTGCCGTCTGTGCCCCCTGTCTCCCCAGGGCCTGGCTTTACTTCCCCTGCCCTCATCTCCATGAATGGGGCCCCTTTCATTCATCTCCCAGCCATCCCTGAGAGCCTGCTTCAAAAGCCACCTCCTCCCAAGAATCTTCTCAGCCCAATTCCTTTGCTAGTGCCAGAGGCTGGGCTTGTAAAGATGAACCAAGCAGTGGGCCAGCCTTGCAGGGCTGGAAGGAGACAGAAGTGTAAGCAGACAATGCAACCAGAGAGGTGAAAGAGACAACTGGAGGTGCCTCGGCAGACCCTGTTCTCCGTCTTGCTAGTGCCTGGCCTTGGTCAAGTTGCACGATCCTTCTGAGCCTCAGTTTCTCCATCTGTAAAATGGGGACACAGAAGTACCTTCTTCAGAGGCACAAATCAGGAGGTGTCTGGCACAGTCACTGCCCAACACTCTAATTCAGCCCCAGGTTGAATGAGGGGTGGGAAGAGTTTGTAACCTATACCAGCTCCATCTTTTTAATTTCTTTATTTTATTAGACTGGAAAATCTCAAAGTATAGAAACCTCTGCTGGCGATAATGGGAGCCCCTGATGGTTCTTGAGCAAGAGTGTAAGAGAATGCGAGGATTGCATTTTGTGAGGAGCCAGAAGCCAGTGCCAGAGGCAAAGGGAGGGTAGATGAGGCTGGGTCGATGCTGGGGCCAGAGAACACGCGAACAGAGGTATAGAGGGCTGTCTGATCAGGCCTGCCAGGCCGGGGCTTCCCTTCAGGAACCCTGAGCCTGCCCCTGGCTGCCCAGTCTCACCCCAGGCCCATCAGTTTCTGACCATGTTTGTTATTTCAGGCAAATTAAGATCTGGGGTCCCAGTGTCAGTGGTGAAGGCCTTGGGATTCGAGGCAGCTGAGTCCTCACTGACCAAGGTGAGTGGGTGTGGGCCTAAACATCGTGCCCCAGGGAGGGCACAGCTGCTGAGAGCCCTGTCTGGCAGGTGGGGCCTGCACTCCAATCCCAACCTGCAGGTGACCCTGGGCAAGTCCCTTCCCCTCTCAGGGCCTCACCTCCTCATCTGCAAGTGAGAAGGTTGGCTGTGCTGAGGATGGAACCCTCCTAGCCTGCGGTCAGTATACTTTTTCCACCTCCTTGTCATTCATTCATTCAGTAAATATTTTTCGAGGGTCTTCCATACACAAGGCATGCCTCTGAGTGCTTGAGGCCACTGAAATGAACAATTGGAAAACACTCCCATCTTTTTCAAGCCTACCTTCTAGCAGAAGAGGCAGATACATAAGTCTAAAGATATGACATCAGGCTGAATGGAGGAAGGCTGAGAAGAAAAATAAAGCAGGTTCAGGAGGAGAGAGTGATGTCAGGCGAGGGGTGCTGTTTCAGATGGGGTGGTCAGGGAGGGCCTCTCTGAGGAGGTGACATTTGAGCCAATGCCTGAGGAGGTGAAGGGTGAGCCCTGTGGGTAGCTGGGAGAAGTGTCCTGTCAGAAGGACAGGGTATTAGGCCATTCTCGCACTGCTATAAGGAAATACCGGAGGCCAGGCTCAGTGGCTCATGCCTGTAATTCCAGCACTTCGGGAGGCCAAGGTGGGTGGATCGCCTGAGGTCAAGCGTTAGAGACCAGCCTGGCCAACATGGGGAAACCCAGTCTCTACTAAAAATACAAAAATTAGCTAGGCATGATGGCAGGCACCTGTAATCCCAGCTACTTGGGAGGCTGAGGCAGGAGAGTTGCTTGAACCCAGGAGGCAGAGGTTGCAGTGAGCTGAGATCGTGCCATTGCACACCAGCCTGGGCAACAAGAGGGAAACTCCATCTCAAAAAAAAAAAGAAAAGAAAGGAAATACCTGAGACTGGGTAATTCATAAAGAAAAGAGGTTTAATTGGCTCACAGTTCTGCAGGCTGTACAGGAAGCATGATGCTGGCATCTGCTCAGCTTCTGGGGAGGCCTCAGGAAACTTGCAATCACGGCGGAAGGCGAAGGGCAAGCACGCACATCACATGGCCCAAGCAGGAGTAAGGGGTGGGAGGCGCTACACACTTTTAAACAACCAGATCTCACAAGAACACACTCACCATCACGAGAACAGCACCAAGGGGATGGCCCTAAACCATTCACGAGAAACCAGCCCCATGATCCAGTCAGCTTAGGCCCCACCTCCAACATCAGGTGCCACAGTTCTACATGAGATTTGGGCAGGGACACAGATCCAAACCATATCAGATGTCAAGTGCAAAGGCCTTGAGGTAGGGATTGTTGGTGTTCTAGGAAAGATGAGGAAGGAGGCCCAGGATCTGAGGCAGCATCCAGGGCAGGTACCTCATAGGCCTGAGATGCACTTGCACACACATACACATACACACACATGCACACCTTTACACACCTATACACATACACACACATATACACACACACCCCTTTACACACCTATACACATACACACACACACACGTACACATTATACATACACACACACCTTTATACACCTATACACATACATACACACATATACACATATACACTGCACACATACACACACACACCTTTATATATCTATACACATACATACACACATACACACACCTTTATACACCTATACACGTACATACACACACACATATACACTGCACACATACACATATGCATACACATATACACACATACACACATACACACACCACACATATACTACACACATACACATATACACACATACACATACACACCACACACACACACACACTACACACGCGTATACACACACACACACACACACACCATGTGGCCAGATGGTCTCAGCTCAAGACCGGGATCATGTCCATCTTGTCCATGCCTCTGTCCCCAGTGCTTGGCATGGCTTGGCACACAGTAGGTGTTCAATAAATGCTTGGTAAGCAAATGACTCTCCATGGCATCTGCTGGTGGGGAAAGGAACTATGGCAGTGTCACCCTCGCTCCCAAATACTATCCTTGAAAAGAACAACCCACAGTCACTGTGTGCCAGGCTCTGGGGCATCTCTCCCCCGCTAGAGTAGAGCCGAAACTCCAGGAAGGCAGGAGTTTCTGTCTCCTTTGTCCTCCGTTGTGGTCAGTGGCTGCACACAGTAGGTGTGTAGTAAATGCCTGCTAACTGAGATGGGCACCTTACTGTCATTAGGTCATGCAGAGGAGGGGCCCAAAGCAGGGGGTGATCAAGGCAGGTGATGAGTGCAAATCCCACTTCTGCCACCTACTGAGTGCGTGACTTTGGAAAGGGGATTGCCACCTTCAAGTCTCAGTGCCCCCATCTGCAAAATGGAGATGACATGAGGACCCAGTGTGGTATTAATGTTCACACACAGACCCTCCACCCTTGACCTTTCCAAGAATTCTGTATTTGTGGGTTCAGGGTCATGGTCCCCCAGTGACAGCAGTCACCTTACGGAGGACAAAACCAGCATAAACCACAAGGCAAGAGGTTAAAGAAACCTGTTTTCTGACTTTTCCCCTCCAATTCCAGGATGGCCTTGTGCTTACCCCAGCCTCCTTGTGGAAACCCAGCTCTGCTGTCTCCCAGTGAAGACTTGGATGGCGGCCATCAGGGAAGGCTGGGTCCCAGCTGGGAGTGTGGGTGTGAGCTCTACAGACCATCCCACTCTGCAATCAATAAACACTTGCCTGTGATGCCTGCAGTCTGGAGTCTTTTTGTCCTGGCACAGGAGTCATTTTGCCCCTGGCAGGCTTAGGGACTGGATAGCTGAGCCACACCTGGGTCACATTCAGGCACATCTGAGCCAATCTGGGTGATGTCTGAGCTGTCTGGACCACATCGGGCCACATGTGGATGATGTCCACGGTCTTGACCACCTCCCCGTGCTTCGGGAATCAGAAAGCCAGCTATTCCCACCTGCCTTCATGTCAGCCTCAAGACCATCTTCAGTGGGATGTCTTTTAGGGTAGGGGACATATATTTTGTTTATCTTGGCAGTGTGGACAGAGGACTCTGATCAATGTGGATCTGGGGGCAGATGAACTAGGCTTGGAGCTCTGGCCTGGCCTCTTAATGCTTCTTTGACTCTGGGATGTAGTTTCCCCTCTGTGGGCCTCAGTTTCCTTCTCCGTAAAATGGGAATAGTCATTGTCCCCACCTTGGAGGGCTTTGGTGAGGAGTAAATTTTGAGAGAACAGTTCCAGGTACATGGTAGGTACTCAGTTAATGTCGTCTGTGGGTGATGTCATCACTGCTGTTGCCTGGCCTCTGGAGTGTTCAGCCTTATCACCAAAGCGCCATCCTGCTCAGACAGTGGGTGACCGCCTTGTCTTTCTGGCCTCCCTGATGTCAGGATGCTTGGGACAGACAATAGGGCCCATGTTCTCCAGACCTCAGGCCTGCCCAGTACCCAGAGCCCTTTAGTTACACGAGGGGCCTCGTAGGAAGGGATGGGGTAGTCATGCCAGGAAAATGATTGCTCATCAAGAGAGCACAAACAGGCATAAGAACAGTTCACAGCCCGGAAGGGCAGCCAGGGAAATCGGACAGGCCAAGAGGGACACAGAAGGGCCAGGCCACGATCTTGCACAAGGTGCTTACGCCATTGTCAGTGACCACTTACCCAACAGCTGCCGAGTGCCAGGGCTGGGTGGAAGCTCCCCACCCATCCCAGCTCCCAGCCACACTTTGGGCACGATTTTGTTCCCCACATATCACATTCCATTATTTTTCTAAATCATATTAAATCTGCATTTGAACTCCAACTCGCAAAGAAGGTGAGAAAGTCTATCTCCATCTTACTCAGGGTCGGTCTCTTCTGGCTCCCTGGGGTCGTAGAAGGATCTACTGGAGGCTTCCAGGGAGCCTGGAGGGTGGGGCAGCCCCTCTCGGCTGGGTTCCACCTGGTCCCGATGAAGGGATCCCTGTCCCAGCCCACATGACCCTGTCAGAGGCAAGCAACTCCTCCACCCCAGCCAAGTGGGGCAGAGGCATCCTTCTCCAAAAGAGCCCTAGATGTGTATCCTCCAGGTCCCACCACCCACATCCTCTGGGGCTTCCTAGGGGTCGGCGGATAAATAACCCTGGCTTCCTCACCCTTTGGGGCAGGGAACAACTCTAGGGCACCTGCTATAGACGGGCTCCCAGCTCCCCAGCGGGACTGGGCCCCAGTTGCCCATGCTGGTAACCAGCTTGCTGACACAGTTTTTTGTTTGTTTGTTTGTTTTTTGTTTTTGTTTTTGAGACAAGATCTTGCTCTGTTGCCCAGGCTGGAGTGCAGTGACACAATCTCAATTTACTGCGGCCTCAAACTCCTGGATTCAAGTTATCCTCCCACCTCAACCTTCCAAGTAGCTTGAAATATAGGCGTGCACCACCATGCCCAGCCCGATGTGCTCTTTGTAGGTTGCCTTGCCTCTCCGCCTCACTTCCCCACTCCCCTACCACTGTTCCCTGGGGTCATCTCCCAAATCAACTCCCTGCACTCCAATCTTGTTCTCAGGGTCTGCTTCTGGTGAACCTGAACCAAGACAGCCATTTGCTCCATGCAGGCACTATTCGAAGGATCTTCCAGACCTCCGCTCACGCCACCACCCTCCATGAACTGCTGAGGCTCCCCCAGTCTGGCAGCTCCATGACTCCAGTGCCTTGCTGGGCTGTGGGAGGAAAACTCCTCCATTTCCTGCTGTCTTACCAGCGGCAGCAAAGAGAAAACACCAAGAGCTCTCATTCAATCATCGTGCCTTGCAGGAATTAGTACTGTGTTTGTCTTACAGACGGGAGATGAAGTAGCAAACAGCTGGTGATGTGATGGGGCTGGGGCGGGAACCCAGGCCTCACCCACTTTGCCCTGAGCCTCCCACCTGAATCCACAGCATGTTTAGATCCAGTTTTCTTTCTTTCTTTTCTTTCTTTTTCTCTTTCTTTCTTTTCTTTTCTTTTCTTTCTTTCTTTCTTTCTTTCTTTTTCTTTCTTACCCCTTCCTTCCTTCCTTCTTTCCTTTCTTTCTTTTTTTTTTTTCCTTTTAGACAGGGTCTCACTCTGTTGCCCAGGCTAGAGTACAGTGGTGCAATCCCTGCTCACTGCAACCTCCGCCTTCCCGGGCTCAAGCAATTCTCCTGCTTCAGCCTCCCAAGTAGCTGGGATTACAGGCATGCACCACCATGCCCAGCTGATTTTTGTGTTATTAGTAGAGATGAAGTTTTACAATGTGGGCCCGACTGGTCCCAAACTCCTGACCTCAAGTGATCCGCCCGCCTCGGCCTCCCAAAGTGCTGGGATTACAGGCGTGAGCCACCGCACCTGCCCCTAGTTTTCTTATTCCTCAAAATAACGGTAACAAGTAGCAGCCTCTGCTCCCAGCACAGTGTTATTCACTTCCTGTGGGATGAACATTCCCCTTTTACAGATCAATAAACTGAGGCTCAGAGAGAGGCAGTAACAATGTCTTGCCCATCTCCATGTCCTGCCTAGGGCTTCCCTTTTGTGGAAGACACCCCCACGAAACCTCGCATCTCTGCAGAGATTAGTCAATGAGGTAAGCATATGGAGGCCATGGGGCTCCAGTCTTTTACATTTAGAGACCGGATTTGGGAAGGAAAGAAGACCTCAGTGCCTCCACTAACATCCTGCTCCTTCCTGGTGACTCAGGTGAGCGGTTAACCCCAGAGCCTTTCTCTGCCCTCGGCAGAAGGAAGACAGCCCTTCACAATAATGTTGAGACCAAGTTTGCAGAAATGAAGGGGACCTGTCAACTCTTACAGCATCTTGTAACCCAAAAAATCTGAGATTCTCAAATGAGAATATCCCATTTAATCTATGCTGCTAAATCATATTAGGTTGATGCAGCAACCTAATACTAACACTAGTCATTTGCTTTTGACGTTAGCCAAAATGGGAACTTCAGAGCTGTCATTGACTTTGTGCTTTCTGCATAGCTGCTGTCTTCTAGAACCAGCCCTTCAGGCTGGGAGCGGTAGCTCATGCCTGTAATCCCAGCACTTTGGGAGGTTGAGGCGGGCAGATCATGAAGTTAAGAGATTGAGACCAGCCTGGCCAACATAGTGAAACCCCATCTCTATTAAAAATACAAAACTTAGCCGAATGTGGTGGCGTGCGCCTGTAGTCCCAGCTACTCGGGAGGCTGAGGCAGGAGAATC
>NW_012098299.1:9471-23975 GCF_000951045.1 Mandrillus leucophaeus
AAGTAGCTGGGACTACAGGCGCCTGCCGCCACGCCCGGCTAATTTTTTGCATTTTTAGTAGAGACGGGGTTTCACCATGTTAGCCAGGATGGTCTCCATCTCCTGACCTCGTGATCCGCCCGCCTCGGCCTCCCAGAGTGCTGGGATTACAGGCTTGAGCCACCGCGCCCGGCCCCTCAGGTTGATTTTTCTGCTTATTGGACTGCTATTTGTTTTCTGTGCCTCCCCCATGCCCCCCACCCCACCCCTGCCGTTAGAATGCAAGCTCCACAAGGCAAGGACTTTATGTGGTTCACTAGAGCCCGCACTGTGCCTGGCACACAACAGGTGCTCAGTAAATTGCCGTTGAATGAGTGGATGGTGAATGAGTGGGACTCCAGGGGCCGCTCTCACAGGCATCTTCCATTGCAGTTCTGATCGGATCCAGCTGATGAACTCTGGGATTGGCTGGTTCCAAGTAAGTGTTAACAGGTGGTGCCTGAGGGCACAGGGGATGGCCTGGAACGGTCCACTCTCAAAAGAGATATTGCCCAGGACTTGCTTCAAACAAGGTCCCCACAGAAGCACCAGGGGGTGCTGGTCAGTCTCCACCAAAGTCCAACTTCCTGGCTCGAGTTTTCTGTTTTACAGTTCTCTGTTTACAGAGAACCCATTGTGTGTCAGACACAGCTGAGAACACACACATGCACACACAAATACACTCACAGATACACACTTTCTTTCAGTGAAATTTTGATCCTGAATTAGAACACAAGTGCCCTTGACTCACAGTCTCATTCTGCGTACATAGACACGCCTCAGTGCCCTAGACAGCCCCTGCCTGCTGGGAGTTAGACCAAACCGGAGACCTCAGTCCAGCATGTGTTCTCTGGTTTTTATGACTTGTTTTTCACTGTTTTCGACTTTTTTTTTTTTTTTTAAGATGGAGTCTCACTCTGTCGCCTAGGCTGGAGTGCAGTGGTGTGATCTTGGCTCACTGCAACCTCCACCTCCTGGGTTCAAGCAATTCTCCTGCCTCAGCCTCCCAAGCAGCTGCGACTACAGGCGCCCGCCACCACGCCCGGCTAATTTTTTGTATTTTTAGTAGAGACGGGGTTTCACTGTGTTAGTCAGGATGGTCTCGATCTCCTGACCTCATGATCCACCCACCTTGGCCTCCCAAAGTGCTGGGATTACAGACGTGAGCCACCGTGCCTGGCAACTAGTATTTTAAAATAGGGAGAGTTCCACATGCAAATCAGGACTTCAGGCTTCCCTCCAGAAGTCAGAAGCTCAGGCAATGCAGGGCAAAATTCCCTCAGGGCAAATTTGGCTGCAACAGAGTGGTAGGGCCCTGAGGATGGCACATCCTCCAATGCACCCCAATCCCCTCATCTACCAGGCCCCAGGGGCAGCTGAGTTCGTGCCCACCCCAGCCCATCTGGTCCCTGGGAGCTCCCACAGCTCTGATCAGCAGGGGACCTGGAATTCCTACATCTCCACCAGCCGCCTTCACCCGTGGGGAGGAGCCATACCCACGCAGAATGAGGAGGGGGACTTCGGATTCTCAGCCAGGGTGACAGTCCCCCTTCTCTCTCTCACAGCCTGACGTTCTGAAAAACATCATCACTGAGATCATCCTCTCCGTTCTGCTGCCAAACCAGAATGGTGCGTACCTCTGCCGTCTGTGCCCCCTGTCTCCCCAGGGCCTGGCTTTACTTCCCCTGCCCTCATCTCCATGAATGGGGCCCCTTTCATTCATCTCCCAGCCATCCCTGAGAGCCTGCTTCAAAAGCCACCTCCTCCCAAGAATCTTCTCAGCCCAATTCCTTTGCTAGTGCCAGAGGCTGGGCTTGTAAAGATGAACCAAGCAGTGGGCCAGCCTTGCAGGGCTGGAAGGAGACAGAAGTGTAAGCAGACAATGCAACCAGAGAGGTGAAAGAGACAACTGGAGGTGCCTCGGCAGACCCTGTTCTCCGTCTTGCTAGTGCCTGGCCTTGGTCAAGTTGCACGATCCTTCTGAGCCTCAGTTTCTCCATCTGTAAAATGGGGACACAGAAGTACCTTCTTCAGAGGCACAAATCAGGAGGTGTCTGGCACAGTCACTGCCCAACACTCTAATTCAGCCCCAGGTTGAATGAGGGGTGGGAAGAGTTTGTAACCTATACCAGCTCCATCTTTTTAATTTCTTTATTTTATTAGACTGGAAAATCTCAAAGTATAGAAACCTCTGCTGGCGATAATGGGAGCCCCTGATGGTTCTTGAGCAAGAGTGTAAGAGAATGCGAGGATTGCATTTTGTGAGGAGCCAGAAGCCAGTGCCAGAGGCAAAGGGAGGGTAGATGAGGCTGGGTCGATGCTGGGGCCAGAGAACACGCGAACAGAGGTATAGAGGGCTGTCTGATCAGGCCTGCCAGGCCGGGGCTTCCCTTCAGGAACCCTGAGCCTGCCCCTGGCTGCCCAGTCTCACCCCAGGCCCATCAGTTTCTGACCATGTTTGTTATTTCAGGCAAATTAAGATCTGGGGTCCCAGTGTCAGTGGTGAAGGCCTTGGGATTCGAGGCAGCTGAGTCCTCACTGACCAAGGTGAGTGGGTGTGGGCCTAAACATCGTGCCCCAGGGAGGGCACAGCTGCTGAGAGCCCTGTCTGGCAGGTGGGGCCTGCACTCCAATCCCAACCTGCAGGTGACCCTGGGCAAGTCCCTTCCCCTCTCAGGGCCTCACCTCCTCATCTGCAAGTGAGAAGGTTGGCTGTGCTGAGGATGGAACCCTCCTAGCCTGCGGTCAGTATACTTTTTCCACCTCCTTGTCATTCATTCATTCAGTAAATATTTTTCGAGGGTCTTCCATACACAAGGCATGCCTCTGAGTGCTTGAGGCCACTGAAATGAACAATTGGAAAACACTCCCATCTTTTTCAAGCCTACCTTCTAGCAGAAGAGGCAGATACATAAGTCTAAAGATATGACATCAGGCTGAATGGAGGAAGGCTGAGAAGAAAAATAAAGCAGGTTCAGGAGGAGAGAGTGATGTCAGGCGAGGGGTGCTGTTTCAGATGGGGTGGTCAGGGAGGGCCTCTCTGAGGAGGTGACATTTGAGCCAATGCCTGAGGAGGTGAAGGGTGAGCCCTGTGGGTAGCTGGGAGAAGTGTCCTGTCAGAAGGACAGGGTATTAGGCCATTCTCGCACTGCTATAAGGAAATACCGGAGGCCAGGCTCAGTGGCTCATGCCTGTAATTCCAGCACTTCGGGAGGCCAAGGTGGGTGGATCGCCTGAGGTCAAGCGTTAGAGACCAGCCTGGCCAACATGGGGAAACCCAGTCTCTACTAAAAATACAAAAATTAGCTAGGCATGATGGCAGGCACCTGTAATCCCAGCTACTTGGGAGGCTGAGGCAGGAGAGTTGCTTGAACCCAGGAGGCAGAGGTTGCAGTGAGCCGAGATCGTGCCACTACACTCCAGCCTGGGCAACAGAGCAAGACTCCATCTCAAAAAAAAAAAGAAAAAAGAAAAAAAGAACTCACCCTTCCACTGTCAGCCTCTCTGCCCCAGGTCTCCAGCCAAAGAACACAGTGTAACACCTGCTCTGTCCATGCCTCTGAGTTGTGAAAGGGAAAGACATTAACCCCAGGAAGAAACCCTATGAAAAATCTAAAAGCCACCTAGAGACAAGTCACACCTGCCATTGGGGTGACCACACTAGACAGCAGTGAATGAAGCTGTCGATGCTGACGCAGCCAGCTGTGCACACTCACAGCGGGGACGCCAGGATTTCCACATCAAAAGACACTGGCACAGCAGTTTGGTTGGGAGCGAGGTCTCCGAGTCTTGGAGCTGCGTGGCATAGTGACACCAAAGTTCTCTGTCACTGAGTGGTCGGACCCCTCTCTGGGCCCTGATTTCAAATCCCGTCTTTATCATGGACATGCTGTGTGACCCAGAGCAAGGTACTTGACTTCTCTGAGTCTCAGTTTTCTCATCTATAAAATGCAAGTTAAAAGAAGTAACTTTTTGAACCCTTCCTATATACTAGGCCCTGTACTGACATCTACATGAGTTGCCTCAACGAACCTTCACCATGCCCAAAAGACATAAACGGATTTATCATTCCCATGTTACAGACATGAAAAGTGAGGCTCAGAATAGAAAGCCACTTGCCCACAGTCACACAGCTCCTGACTGAAGATGGCGGTTTGAACCCAGGCCTGTCTGGCTGCAGAGGCCATGCCATCGGTGACCACATTATAGCAAAAACCGATGGCATGGACAACATAGAAAAGGCATAGGTCCTGAGACTTGGCAGAGCTTGAAAGTAATTTTAAAATTTAAAAAAAAAATTTAAAAGACTATAAAGAATGGCCACCAGAAGGTAGACCCCAGAGCCTCCCTGCCTGGCCCCTGCCACCTGCCTGCTCTCCTCCCTCTGCCCCACCCCCACACAATCACTCCCTTGGGCTCTGTGACTGCCATACCCTATACTAGGAGCCCCCTCAGGGCCCCTCCTGAGAGCTGGGGACCTTGCCAGGGCTCCACAGCTCCAATGACGTTCCAAAGGGAAATGACCCCTCCTCAAAGCCACAGGGCCCCACCCACCTCCTCCCTAAAGCCTGTTGGTCCAGGGCTCAGGGCCTGCCCCTCAAGCCTCAATTTTGGCCAGAAGCCCCTTGCCACCCAGTGCCAAGAGGACCTCTCCCTCCACTGAAGAGCTCCTCTGAGCCGCAAGCCGGGCCAGGGGGCTGGACTTCCTGCCCGGGCTTCCGAGCTCAGGTTAAAAGAGTTGTCTTTCTGGGAAGCTGGAGACAGAGGCCAGGGAGAGACTCCAGATAGTCCCATTCTTGGAGAGTAAGGCCAAGGGGGTCAATGGGGCATTTCTCAAATATTTCTTGAGCACCTATAATAATCTTGTGAGGTGGCACATAGATGTTTAGCACCAGGCGAACCTGGGCCGGAATGCTGGCTCTGCCGCTCACTACCTGTGTCACCTTGGGTAAGTTACTTCTCCATTCTGAGCCTCAGTTTCATCATCTGTATCTTAGGCCTCATATCAATGATCTCAGACCATTGGGGCGAGGACTCAGTGATGCGATGAGGCTTGTACAGCTCTCAGCATGGTGCGTGGCACATAGTATGGACTCCAGAAGAAGTCAGGGCTGGTATGGCTGGCTCAACCCAGGAGGTGGAGAGGGTGGAAAGATGAGTGTGCTGGGCTGAGAGTAACGGGGGAGAGAGACCTGACTTGAGTGAACTGATAGAGAAAAGTGTCTGCCATGGAGACTGACTAAGTGCTGGTTGGATGAATAGTGGATGCATTTGACATCAGCCTGGAAGAGCTAATGCCACAAGCACAAATTTCACAGGCCAATACAAAGCACAGTTTGTATATGCAAACAAACGCAAAACCATTCTCTTTCTGTTATCCGATTTGGTCACTGTTTTGAACTCCTGTGCCACCAAGTAGCAAAAAACTGGATATTCAAGGCAATGCCAGGATATTCTAAGGCACTCCAGAGTAGGCTTAACCACTTTGGGGGTCTCCTCGCCTTGCTCAAGGGCAGCATCTACCTTCTGGGAGGCTTCTTCATGGGCGCGGCATGGGGGGCAATGGTAGTTTCTCTGCGGGCCCTGACATCTGCCCTAGAGATGTCTGCATCTCGGCTGGTCCCTGCCTAGAAGTTCCAGGGGCTTCGTTTCCTAGTGGAATGCTCCTGCCCACCCAGAGAGCCACCCAGACAGCCCCTGCCTGCAATTCTGGGGTTCCAGCTATGCCCTTTTGGACACTTGGCAGAGCTGAGGTTCTGCTGCTAGGAACTGGTATAAATGCAGTGTCTGGAATATTTCCCTGCTAGCTGGTAAAGATCTGTAGCTTTAAACCCCCCAGATGCCTACCCCTACCACCCCTCTGACACCTCCCCCAGGACCCCTATCCCGTAGCATCCTCAAGATCCAGAAGCCTCCAGTGTTAAAAAGGAGTGCTAGGCTATGAGGAGTGACTCAAACCTGTAATCGTGGCGCTTTGGGAGGCCAAGGCAGGAGGATCTCTTGAGTCTAAGAGTTCGAGACCAAACTGGGCAACATGGTAAAATGTCGCCTCTGCTAAAAATAAAAAAATTAGCTGTGCATAGTGGCACGCTCCTGTAGTCTCAGCTACTTGGGAGGTTGAGGCAGGAGGATTCCTTGAGTCTGGGAAGTCAAGGCTGCAGTGAGCCAAGATTGTGCCACTACACTCCAGCCTGGCTGACAAGGCGAGACCCTGTCTCAAAAAAAAGGGGGAAGTGATACATCCTTTAACCTCTCACAATGTTATCCAGTCATATGAACAGCTGTTGGACACTGACTGCTTGCTAAGTGCTTTGCACATATTATGGAACATATTCCTCACAACGACCTAGAATTGTCCCTATTTTACAGATGAAAAAACTGAAGCATGGAGCGGTCCTGTGACTTGCTCAGGTCCCACCCTCAGGAAGTGGCAGTGCCCACACTCTGGAGAAGGGCACTGCAGGCCAAGGGATCCGCAAGCACAAATGTACAGTGGCAGGAAGCCCAGGAAGTGCAGGCTGTGTTCGAGGACTAGCGGATCTGGAGCTGGGGGCAGAGGCAAGGGAAAGCTGGAGAGATGGTCCTAGAAGAGGCAGAGTTGGGAGACACAAGGTGACAGGTCCCCAGTGAGGACATCAAGATTCCCACCTCTGCGTCTGCAGGTCCTGGCCAAGAGGATGCTGCTGCTCTGGATGTCACTGCTTGCTGGACGTTGCTGCTCCAAGCCCAGGGGAAGGCCCAGCACCTACTCCACCTGCAGAGCCACAAGAATCAGCGGGAAAAGGTAAATGTTAAGGGGTGAGTGTCAGAGGCAGGAACTCAGGAAAGGCCAGGGGTGGGAGACGGTACCATCTCCCTGCTCAATGATTCTCCTCTACGGGCCTTCCCCTTGCCACAGAATTCACCTTCCTTCACCCAGAGCTGATCTTGTGTCTCCCTTGCTCTAACACTTGCCATGGCTTCTCAGTGCCCTCGGGAGAACCTCCGAGGTTGCCCCTTACGCTGGCATTCAAGGCCCTGTATCTCCAGCCTCTTCCACTGCCTCCTTCCACTGCCTCTTCCACTGCCTCCTTCCCTGAGCACCCCCACAGATTTCACAGCTCACTCCTTTGCTAGGCTGTTCCTCTGGCCTGAAATGTCTTTTCCTCCTGCTCAACCTGGTGCATCTGGGCCCATCCTTTAAGGCAAAGGCCTAACCACCTCCTCTGGGAATTCCTCTCGATTTCCCCAGGCAGAAGGAATCTCTCCTTCCTCTGAGTTCCCACCGCCCTTTGGTAAGGCCTCCTCTGTGACCTTATGCTTGTTCAAGTGTGCTGTGCCTGCTGTCCCGTCTGCCTGCTGGGCTGCTTGCCTCTGTCCCTAACTCCTGACTAAGCTGCTTGTCATCCATCCAGCCCCATCCCCGCTCACCACACTCCAGCCTCACTTCACTTTCTGTGTCCTACTGCGCCAGGCTCACCAGCACCTCAGGGCCTTTGCACGTTCTGTTCCCTCTGCCGCCATGGCTCTCCCTGGGATCAGCCTGAGTGATGGATTCCTCCACCTCACTCAGGCCTCAGCTCAGAGGCCTCCTCCTCAGAGAGGCCCTCCCTTATCACCCCATCGGAAACAGATCTTCGTCCCGGTCATGCTCCGACTCCGCTGTATTTTTTCTTTCTGCAGCGCAGATCACTCTGGAATATTGCCTTGCTTGCTGATCGGAGTGCTCAGCTTTTGTCTCTCTCCCTAGCAGGAAACTCCGTGAGGGCAGAAGCCACACTGCTCCTGTCCCCTGAGCCCAGGAGAGAGTAAGAGCTCAGTAAGTGCCAGCTGCCGAATGACTGAGTGAATTTGGTGAGGCGGGGCTTGTGTCCTCAGACAGTTCAGACCTGTTCTCAGAGCACGGCATCCTGGGCTGCATGCTCAGCCTGCCTGTGACAGGGGCCAGGAGCAAAGGTGTCCCTGTCCTGGACCACCTGCCCTTTGTAAGCAAATGTCTTTCCAAGAAGAGCAGTGGGCTGGACCTGTCGCAGGTCGATCGGGGACCTGCTTTCAGGGAAGAGCCTCCCCCTGCTGTGGGAGCTTCTCTGGGTAGGTGGGTAAGTGGAGAGCCAGGACTGCCTCTGGCCTTTCCTGGTGCCCTGAGCGGCTGTGTTCTCAGCACGGTGTCTTTGGAGGTTCTCTATAGCCTGGAAAGTGCTAAGCGAGTCTACTTTTCTTGACCTTATGTCTCTCCAAGCCGCTGGCAATCTTCCTAGGAAGAAAGTAGGGTCTCAATCTGGGGCCTCAGCCCAGCAGCCCTCCTGCCCTCTACATTCAGCCTACAACTGGGTTTTTTGCAAATCTGCATAGGTTTTTGAAAAGTATTTTTAATGAATTGCCAACATATAAAAATCTAGAAGGTTTTAATCAATATCTGGGTTTCCCAATTGTATTAGATTGTGAGGACTGCCATAACAAAGTATTGTTAATGCAAACTGAGGGGCCTGGACAACAGAAACATATTGTCACCAGGCACAGTGACTGACACCTGTAATCCCGGCACTTTTGGAGGCCAAGATGGGCAGATCATTTGAGCCTAGGAGTTCAGAACCAGCCTGGGCAACATGACAAAACCCCATCTCCACAAAAACTACAAAAATTAGCCAGGCATGGTGACGCATGCTTGTAGTCCCAGGAACCCTGGAATCTGAGATGTGAGGATCACTTGAGCCCGGGAGTTCAAGGCTGCAGCAATCCATGATTGTGACACTACGACTCCAGCCTGAGCAACAGACTGAGACTCTGTCTCAAAAAAAAACCTCCAGGTCAGGCGAGAGGGCTCACACCTGTAATCCCAGCACTTTGGGAGGTCAAGGCGGGTGGATGACTTGAGATCAGGAGTTTGAGAACAGCCTGGTCAACATGGTAAAACCCCATCTCTAATAAAAATTCAAAAATTAGCCAGGCGTGGTGGCACACACCTCTAATTCCAGCTGATTGGGAGGCTGAGGCAGGAGAATCACCTGAACCTGGGAGGCAGAGGTTGCAGTGAGCCAAGATCTCACCACTGTACTCCAATGTGGGCAACAGAGCAAGACTCCATGTCAAAAGCAAACAAACAAAGCCCACTGGAGCTGGCACAGTGACACAAACTTGTAGTCCCAGCTTCTCAGGAGGCTGAGGAGGAGGATCGCTTGAGCCCAGGAATTTGAGGCTGTAATGTGATTGCACCTGTGAATAGCCACTGTATTCCAGCCTGGACAACATAGCGAGACACCATCTCCAAAACAAAAAAAAAAAAAAAAAAAAAAAATCCATGCTAAACGCAGATATACAGCAGGGAGCCTGACCCAGCCAAGCTTTCCTCCGGCATTTGAATTTGTTGCTGCCTCTTCCAGTGGGCACCAGATGAGTCACCAGCTTGTACCTAATGTTCAAAAAATACCTAAAACTCGGCTCCTCTCAGCTCAGGGAGGTGCTGGTAGCTGAGGGTGCAGAAGGGAGCACAGCAGATGGGTCCTGAGCAGATGGCAGAGGGCTCACCTGCCACCTTGCCTTCCCTGACTCTCGCTGGCCTGCTTCTCTTTCGCAGATGCTTACGCTCCTCTATTGTTCCCTCCCCCGTTTTAGAGAGGCTGACACTGAGGCCCAGAGAAGGGAAGGGACTTGTCTGGGTCGTCAAGCCTTGGAAACTAGAACTAGAGCTCAGTGTTCTACAGCTGGGCTAGGGGCAAGGGAAGGGGTTGTCCCAAAGCTGCTCCCACCCCTCCTGGGCTCTGCCCCTACTCCAGCAGATCCAGATACCCACACCCCACAGAGTCACAGAGGTCTGGCCAGGCCACACCAACATCCTCCATGCCTCTCACAGGTTGATCACAGAAGACACCAAAAGACCTGACATCACCCTGCAAATGCTAAGCAATAGCCTGTTGCAGGTCACGTCGCGCTGCAAACTGTACCTCTCGCTCAAGGAATAAGTACACATGGGCACTTCTGCATCACCCATTTGGGTGCCAGGCAGACCAACCCCTCACTGCCATGAATCAAGAGGCAGCCATGTAGGGCTAGCAAAAGTCATGTGCTTCATGTCACCACATGATCTTTTCCACTTGGGCATGTTTCAAAGCCATTTTTACTGGTAAGGAAACTGAAGCACAGAGTGGGAGAGGAACCTGCCCAGGAACACACAGTAAGTCAGTGGTGCAGGTTGGATAAAACCTTCCGACTTTCATGCCAGGGGACATGAGCCTACCTGAGCAAATGGGCAGGACAGTGTATTAACAGGATGACCCGAGGTATGGTTCAAGCACACCTTGGAGTCTGACACTCCTGGGCTGGGTAACTTGGGCAAGGGGTGTCCATTCTCTGGGCTTCAGCTTCCTTATCTATAAAATGGGTATAATTTTTCTTATTTTTTATTTTTTTCAGACAGAATCTTGCTCTGTTGCCCAGGCTGGAGTGCAGTTGTGCAATCTGGGCTCGCCACAACCTCTGCCACCCAGATTCAAGCAATTCTCATGTCTCAGGCTCCCGAGTAGCTGGGATTACAGGCACACACCACCACACCCGGCTAATTTCTGTATTTTTAGTAGAGACAGGGTTTCATCATGTTGGCCAGGCTGGTTTTGAACTCCTGGCCTCAAGTGATCCACCCGCCTCAGCCTTCCAAAGTGCTGGGATTACAGGCATGAGCCACCACGCCTGGCCAAGCTTCCCCCTTTTAATAGAGATGTGAGTACAAAGAAATATTTATTTGATAGACACATGGACACAGAGAAATATTTCTCTGCTAAATGATACATATATTATTCCCCTTGTAGGGACAGTGCAGTAAAAATGGAACCTGACCACTGGCCTGGTGGGGACCCCGGCAAGCTAGAGAACATGTGGCCCATCTCAAGGTCACCCTCAGCCCCAGATGTCTGCCACTCTGTGAGACCAGGGGATCCAGTGTTGTCAGATCTTCCAGGTTTTCCATATTTTTAATGAATCCTCCTAGTTTTTAATTTGAGCCCTTCAGGCAACGCAGGCTATCAGCTTGTGACCTCTGGCCTCAACTTTGGGCTCTGCACTTTCATCTGCCCAAATAGACTGCCCCTACAGCATCCTGCGGCTCAAAGTCATCAAGAACATTCACATTGCAGTACGGCTGGAACAGACAGGGAATAACACCAATGTGGCTTTCGCGGAGTGAGGAGTACCACAGCCCACCTGGACACCTGAGCACTGAGGCTCTGTAGCAGTGAGTACACGCCTGCTCCAGAGCTTCCACTGGGCAGGGCTGGATGCCAGGCCGTTCTCTTTTTCTTTCTTTTTTTTTTTTTTTTTTCCTTTTGCTGGCTGTTTTTTCTCCCCCTACCACACAACATTGTGTGTGTGTGTGTGTGTGTGTGTGTGTGAGAGACAGAATTTAGCCACCTCCATAATTTGGAATTTTCCTTCAGATTTGATCATCAGATACTTGATCAAACCCAATGGGGAAAAGACCAAAACAACAACAAAAACAGAAACAAACAAACAAAAACAGTTAAGCAGAACAAACGATGTCACAACTTACACAATTACTGAGCGCTCTAACGGTAAAGAGGAATTAAGACCACCTGGTTGTTAATCTTAACTTTAGCCAAGACAAACCCCAATTCAGTTACTTACCTAGGGGTGTCTCAGGCTGAAAACTGCTCTCTACCATACTAGAGGCAGGAAAAACTCAAATTTGTCTTCCCTGTTGGAAGTGAGCTTAAACTCCATAAAGTCTAAAAAAAAAAAAAAAAAAAGAGTAGAGCATAACGTTCTACTTCTTAAGTTTCCACTGCACTAGTGACTTTCCTCCAAAGACCGTAGCGTGAAAAGGGAGAAGCACAAAAAAACACACAACTTTGCAAATGAAGAAATCTGACAAACACTACCGTAAGACAGGTAATCAACGTTAACATGAACAGTGATAAGTCATAATAATAATATGTATCCTTATTATGATGTGAAGAGAACGTCACAAAACATGATAGAACTGCAAGGAGGAAAGAGACAAATACATGATTACTTTCAGAAATGTCAATATCCCCCTCTCAATAGTCAATAGAACAACCTGACAGATAATAAGCAAGGATATTACAGACTTAAACAACCCGAATTGACTCATTTATAGAACTCTCTCCCCAACAACAGAATACTCTTCTCAAATATGCATAGACTACTTACCTAGACAGATCGTAACCTGAGCCATTAAACAAGTCTCAATATATTCAAATGATTAAAGTTATATAAAGTATGTTCTATGACTACAATGGAATTAAATTAGAAATCATTAACATAAGGATCTCAGGAAAATCCCCAAATATTTGGAAATTTTAAAATCTAGTTCTAAATAACCCACTGGTCAAAGAAGAAATCAAAGAAAATTTTGATTTGGCGATGGTTCCACAGGTGTATGTGGGAAACTTACCTGTGTCAAACCACCTGTGTCAAAACTCATCAGGCCAGACACTGTGGCCCACGCCTGTAATCACAACACTTTGGGAGGCCAAGGCGGGAGGATCCCTTGAGCCCAGGAGTTCCAGCTTGCAGTGCGGTGGTGATCACACTACCACACTCAAGCCTGGGAGACAGAGCAAGACTTTGTCTCAAAAAAAAAACAACAAACTTATCAAATTGTTCACTTTAAAAATGTACACATCAGCCGGGCGCGGTGGCTCACGCCTGTAATCCCAGCACTTTGGGAGGCTGAGGTGGGCAGATCACCTGAGGTCGGAAGTTCGAGACCAGCCTGACCAACATGGAGAAATCCCATCTCTACTAAAAATACAAAATTAGCTGGGTCTGGTGGCACATGCCTGTAATACAAGCTACTTGGAAGGCTGACGCAGGAGAATCACTTAAACTCGGGAGGCAGAGGTTGCAGTGAGCCAAGATCGATTGCACCTTTGCACTCCAGCCTGGGCAACAAAAGCAAAACTCCATCTCAAAAAAAAAAAAAAGAAAAAATGTACACATCAATTGTATGTAAATTACACATACCTCAATAAAGCTTTAATAGTATGTATAGTATACAACAATTTGTGTAAAACAATCACAAATATAAATTATTTTATACACAGAGATTATCTCTGAAAAGATACATTAGAAAATGATGAATGTGCTGGATTTTGTAAGAGAGAACTAGGGGATTAGTAGGAGTGAAACTGATTGATTACAGATACCTACTGTATTGTTTGGATTATTTACCATATGTATGTTTTACCATTTGTTTGTTTGTTGTTTTTGAGACAGGGTCTCACTCTGTCACCCAGACTGGAGTGCAGTGATGCAATCTCGGCTCGTTGCAGCCTCCACCTTCTGGGTTCAAGTGATTCTCCTGCCTCAGCCTCCCGAATAGCTGGGATTACAGGCATGCACCACCACGTCCGGCTAATTTTTGTATTTTTAGTAGAGATGGGTTTCGCCATGTTGGCCAGGCTGGTCTCGAACTCCTGATCTCAAGTGATCCACCCACCCTGACCTCCCAAAGTGCTGGGATTACAGGCATGAGCCACCACCACACCGGCCTGTTTTACCTTTTTATAAAAACTGAAATAATTTCAAAACCTGCTTTAAGGGCCTTTTGAAGAAAGGACTAGGGTAAAGAACCATCACAAATGTTCTCAGTAGAAGATGGACCCTAAGAGTAGAAACCAATCCTTGAGCGCCAAACCAGCACCTGAGGAAGAGGTTCCTATTGTGCAGGTAAATGGAGAAGGTCTAAAGGACATCATGGCCAGACACAGTAAAAGCCCCAGCATATCCTAATACACCCAATCTGCTTGAGAAGCAAAATCTTTTGATGATCTCTCCCATGATAAGAGCTCGTAATGTTCCACGGACTGTGCTAAACTCTCTAGAAGGATGATTGTGTCACTGAATTCCACGTGAGATATGCATGTTACTATCTTCATGTTTCACATTAAAAAAGCAAGCCAGGCCAGGCGCAGTGGCTCACACCTGTAATCCCAGCACTTTGGGAGGCCGAGGCAGGCGGATCACTTGAAGTTAGGAAGGAGTTCGAGACCAGCCTGGCCAACATGGTGGAACTCTTTCTCTACTAAAAATAAAATAAAAAATTAACCGGGCGTGGTGGCAGGCACCTGTAATCCCAGCTACTCAGGAGGCTGAGGCAGGAGAATCGCTTAAACCCGGGAGGCAGAGGTTGCAGTGAACCAAGATCGTGCCACTGTACTCCAACCTCGGTGACAGAGTGAGGCTCCACCTCAAAAAAAAAAACCAAAAAAAAAAAAACCAAGACAGAGAAGAATAAATTAACTACTCAATTTCAGACAACTCTCAAGCAATAAAGTGGGGACATGAACCAAAGTCCTCTAACTCCAAAAATTCCATGCTACCATCTCTCGGATTTTTTCTCATGATACCCACAGAATGAAATAACCTTGGTGGTGGTGAAGGGGCTGAGAACCACTACTTGAAATCTACTAATAGGTCCAAGGGAAAAGATACATAATTTTTTTAAAGCCTAATAAGTAATGACATTTTCTTTT
>NW_012098299.1:25084-27896 GCF_000951045.1 Mandrillus leucophaeus
CTTCCCCCAGGCTGGAGGGCAGTGGCATGATGTCGGCTCACTGCAGCCTCCACCTCCCAGGTTCAGTGATTCTCCTGCCTTACCCTCCTGAGAAGCTAGGACTACAGGCGCCTGTCACCACGCCCAGCTAACTTTTGGAGTTTTTTTTAGCAGAGTCAGGGTTTCACCACGTTGGCCAGGCTGGTCTTAAACTCCTGAGCTCAAGTGATCAGCCCACCCCAGCCCCCCAAAGTGCTGGGATTATAGGTGTGAGCCACCATGCCCAGACGATATTGTTTCATCTCAAGTAAAAAAACCATGTTTTTCCAACAAATAATTTTTTTTGTTGTGGGGGTTGTAAAGGAAAGCAGAGTGTTTTATCAAGTTTTTTGCTTCAGTGGCTTTAGAACAATTTAAAAGTCAACTTTGGTGTCAGAAAAAAAGAGGACCATGAGGGAAATCCTCAGGTAAAACACATAAAATAAAGTGCAGCGATAGGCAGCTAAGTTAGTGGCATCCAATGCAAATGTCAGGAGGGTCGAGAGCAGTTTTCCCAAGCAAATGGTTCTCCCCACCTTCCTCTCCTTCAGTCTCTACCTCCTAGGCCCAGGGGAGAAAACCAGAGACGTAGCAGCGTCCACAGGAGAAACTGGGTTGGAAAACACTTAACACAGACTGCAGGGAAAACTCCAGAAACACTAACCAAGGTAAAAATGAAGTAAAATTGAGAGACAAAGGGTTAACTTTAGTTTAGGTAAATTTAATGACTATAAAAGCTGTTCACATAGCAGCTTTAAAGAGACACGTTTTCCACTGACATAAAGTTGCTTCACCCCTTGCAGCTTATCTCCACAGCTTCATGACCTCTTTCCTCAGCGACTGGCAATGTCTCCCCTTCCTGTTGGGGAGGACTGCCCAAGTCAGCTCTGAGGCCATCCTCTCAGGTCAGCAATTTTCAGAGGAGTCCTTCAGGGTGGTCCTGCAGAGAACATGTCCCCTAAGTGTCTGAGAGCTGGCCGAGGTGATCTGAAAGAAAACCAGGCAGAAGAAGGCGGCAAGGTAACTAGGACTGTACCACTGGGACTTCACATGGAGCCTCTAGAGGAGAAGCCCCTAAAAGGAATCTGATGGAGGCGACTGGCTGGCACAGACCACATGGCTCCTGTGTGCCCCTGATCCTGGCAGGAAGAGAGGCCTCATGGAATGGCAATATATATAATTTAAGAAGTCAAAGCAGGTCAGACCCAGACATGTCTCCCTTTTCTCTTGGAAGATGGCTCCTCCTCAACTCTAACCATAAAATTCAGGTGAAACTGCCCATCACAGACCCTGTCCTCCTAACTCCAAGGCTGAGCCAGTCAAATCCTTCCTTAGGATATTTACAGCCAACAATTGGTGAGAAATGTTCTCTCTCCTCCAACCGAGAGCTGAAAGAATGTGACCCAAAGTTATCTGTGGTCACATTTCTTACCATAAGAACAAGTCAGTCCATTAGTAAATACTTACTAAGTACATATTTTGTACCCAGAATTGCCCTAGGTGCTAGAAGATAAAGATAAATAAACAGAAACAAAACAGGCATTTTCCCTGCCCTTAAAGGAACTTCTGTGGATGCTCTAGGGCATCAGTCTGTGTCCTGCCTAACCCATTAGTCCGTGTCCTGCCAGCTTCTGGTTCTGAGGCGAAGTGGACATGAGAACAAGACAGGGAAGGTGGCAGTAGCAAAACTGGGCAGTGTGAGAAGAGAAGGCAGAAGAAAGGAAGAAATGGAAGGAGAGAATAAAAGAAGCATATCGCCAGTGAAAGAGAGAAAGAAAGAGAGGGAAAATCCCACAGCCATATAGCTGATCTACAAGTCCAGGGAAGAGACCCAAGAAACTTGAGCACATGTACGTTAGAGAGGCCTGATCCGTCAGAGATCACAAAGAACACGTCGATCTCCGTCAGGGAACACTCTCTACTCACTGGAAATCACTTACACCTCCTGGCCTCTCTGCAGCAAGAAACTACATGCCACTGCTTACCCCAGACTCACCGAATTCCCACAAAGAACCCTTCCAGGGCAGGGCAGGAGAAAAGGTAAGAAGAACAAGAAAGCATTAGTAAGGAGCAGTCTAAAATACAATCCAAAGTGCCCTTCCATTGTACTGGTTGAGAGGAGATTTTTATTTTACTAAAATGTGTCTCTAGGACAAAACTTTATTACCACAAATTATCCAAACCAACACTCATTTCACAGTACAAGCCGACAGCCCAAAAGGACTCCTCACCTTCACCAGCACATAGTCCCCAGGCTGGGCTCTGACCCTGAGCCCAGGGTTATTGACATCCTCCATCTCTGCATCAGGGAAGATCACCTTAAGGTTTCCATCATTCCTGCCGCACAGGTCAGTGGCAGAGCGTTTACTGAGCTGCAGAAAGAAGAGAGAAGAGTTTATGGATTTGTCACAGTCGTAAGTTCTTGGAGGGTAGAACTTGTGCCTTCTCTGTCTTGGATCCCCAAGAGTCCGACCCACAGAGCAATCCTTAACCAAGGAATCACTGAAGACTCAGTGTTTGCTGCTGCTTCACCAGCAAGGGCAGTGTATGGCCCACAAGAGAAACACTAAAGTTTTGCTAACTCTATTGTAATGAATCAATTAATCAATGAGTCTGTAGAGAACTGCCTTCTGCAAGAATGGACCTCCAACAGGCCTAAATCCAGAGACATATGAGTGATGCATTTGAAAAACCAACTGTCGCCGGGCGCGGTGGCTCAAGCCTGTAATCCCAGCACTTTGGGAGGCCGAGACGGGCGGATCACGAGGTCAGGAGATCGAGACCATCCTGGCTA
>NW_012098299.1:30411-40732 GCF_000951045.1 Mandrillus leucophaeus
TTTTTTTTTTTTTTTTTTTGAGACAGTTTCGCTTTTGTCACTCAGGCTGGAGTGCAATGGCGCGATCTCAGCTCACTGCCACCCCCTGGGTACAAGCGATTCTCCTACCTCAGCCTCCCTAATTGCTGGGATTACAGGCACCTGCCACCAGGCCCAGCTAATTTTTTTGTTATTTTTAGTAGAGACAGGGTTTCGCCATGTTGGCAAGGCTGGTCTCGAACTCCTGACCTCAGGTGATCTACCTGCCTCAGCCTCTTAAAGTGCTGGGATTACAGGTGTGAGCCACTGTGCCCCACCTGGTAATGACATTTTCTAAAACTCCAAGTGCTGTCAGACCTCACAGGCTAAAAAATGCTGGTGGCAAAGGCCAGGGAGGCTTTGGAGGGCAACGAGGCTTCCAAGGAGGCAGAGGAGGAAGAAGAGACCACAGCTACAGGAGAGAATATGAAGTTTGAAAAGCTTCTTCTATCCTTGTCTTTTCCTCATCCATTTGAAAGGACTTGGGTTTTTACTCTGTGCCTGATCTATCACAGAGCCTTCTGAGGACATTCCAAGACAGTCTACAGTCCTGTGGTCCACTTGGAAATTCAGACAGATAACATTTCAAGGGGAGAGTTGGTTTTGACTGAACACTCATGAAAACTTTTAAAGAAGTGAGTGACAGAGGTAAACCACATCTCTAAGTTTTGTTGGTTTTCATGTTTTTTATTTTTTTGAGAAAGGGTCTTGCTCTGTCACCCAGCCTAGATAGAGTGTGGTGGTGTGATCACAGCTCACTGCAGCCTCTATCTCCTGGGCTCAAGTGATCCTCCCATCTCAGCCTCCCAAGTAGCTGGGACTACAGGACTGCACTACCACTGTCTCTTATACACATCTAGATGTGTATAAGAGACAGACTTTACCCAGTCTCATACTAATCACTCATGAATGTTCTGGGATTGTCTGGCCTGGATTACTTGCCGTTACTGAATAGACAGACTGAAAGGCAGAATCTCCATCACAACACCCAGAAGACAGAGCCAGGAAAATACTAACATCACTATGATGGGATGAACTTCTAGAGTCTACAGAAACCCTTCTCTTCCAGCCATGATAAAGAGAGAGAAACAAGTTTACCCTTCAGCCTTATAAATAATAACCAGCAAATTGGGCAAAATACATGAAACAACCGTTTTCGGATACTGGACAAGAAAGATCACACAAGACTGTGAACTGCGAGAGAAGGAAAACAAAGTGAGCCCCCCAATCACCCCTGCTTTCTGCCAGAAGGCAATGCCAGACGGGAGCCTGTGAAGCAGGAGGGGAGAGCCCACGCACAGCACAGCGGTCCTCCCTGCGCTGAAGAGAGAGGGATCAGGCTCCAGGGAGCCTGAAATAGTTAGAAACTGTAAAGCAAATTCTAGAAAGGAGGGAGCGAAGCAGAAAAAGAATTTCAGAAATATGCAGGGGGTCCTTATGAGTCTTCACTGAACACTAACACTCGCACAGGTAGCATAAAACTCCATGAAGTCAGGCAAAGAGAGTAACCTGGGAACTGTCCACTGAACAGTTCTGAGAACTCACATGTGGCTTGGAATCCACCACCAAATAGAAGAGTTTATGGATTTGTCACAGTCGTAAGTTCCTGGAGGGTAGAAATTATGCTCATCGGTTCCTTGGGATATATTTACTAGCAACTCCTGACAGAAGGCCACATCTTAGTAGTGAGGCCAAACTATCCAGAGAATAAAAAAGTTTTTTTGGCTAGGCGCGGTGGCTCACGCATGTAATTCCAGCACTTTGGGAGGCTGAGGCGAGTGAATCACCTGAGGTCAGGAGTTTGAGATCAGCCTGGACAACATGGCGAAACCCCATCGATACTGAAAATACAAAAATTAGCCAGGCATGATGGCGCACATCTGTAGTCCCAGCTATTCGGGAGGCAGAGGTTGCAGTGAGCCGAGATCATGCCACTGCACTCCAGTGTGGGCAACAAAGTGAGCCTCCGTCTCAAAAATTAAAAAAATAAAAAAATTTAAAAAAAAAAGGAAGGAAGGGAGGGAGGGAAGGAACAATCTCTGTGATCTCTGGGACAGTATCAAGTGGTTGGACATACGTGTAATTGAAGTGCTGAAGTGGTGGAGGTGGGTGGAAGAGGAAGCAGAGCAAAAAAAATCTGAAGAGTAACAGGTGAAATTTTTCCAGATTTGATGAAAACTATAACTCCAGAAACTAAGAAGCCTCTAAAAAATCCCAAAGAAAACACAAAGGGGTAAACACAAAGAAACCACCCCCAGCCACATCAAATTCCTAAAAACAATGATAAAGCAAAATCTTAAAAGCAGCTAAAGAAAACGGCATAGAGTAAAGAAGAACGACCACAAACCTGTCAGAATCATGTATGTCAGAAGTCAACAGAATGATACCTTCAAAATGTCAACCTAAAAGTCAACACTCGGTGAAAATATATTTTTAAAAGGAAGGTGAAATATAGATCTTTTCAGACAAACAAAACCTGAGCGGCATCACTGCCAAAAGACCTGCATTACAAGCGATGTTAAAAGAAGCCTTTCAAGCACAAACAAAACGATGCCCAGTGGAAACGTGAACGTACACAAGGGATGAAGAATGCCAGAAATAGTAAATGAGTGGGTAAATACAGACTTTTTTCTCTCATTTATTAAAGTTCCTTTAAAAGATAATTGTTTAAAGCAAAAATAACAATGATTTAGGGATACAAAAGTAAAACTCTGGAACAATAGCACAGAAGGAGGAGGAAGGGACAGAAGTATATCATTATAAGAATCTTACATTAAACACACTGAGTGGTACCCAGTCCGGGGTTAAAATAATGAGCCAAAAAGAATCCAAAGGGCACATAATCTGCCATTAGAAAATCAAGTTCTGACTACATGCTATATTCTTAAGTAATCAAAGACACAGGAAGGAGTTCAGTCTTTAAATGAATACCGCTTTAGGGAAACAACCTTCAGCTGAGGTTTAGAGTCTCTACTATTTCCTACAAAATACTTACTAGTTACAAAAGGAAAAAGAGTAACTTTACAGTCAAGAAGGCTGGGAGACAGTATCTTCCATGTTTTCAAAGTTAACATCATCAGTAATGAGACAAATCAAAACTGTACGCCACCTCACAGGATACGATTAGAATACAACGTCCTCTCTCTGGTATTCCTGCCAAAGAATGCATAACCTGAATCTTATCATGAAAATACATCAAATTAGGGACCTTCTACAAAATAACTGGCCTGTAATCTTTAAGTGTCAAGGTCATGGAAGTCAAAGAAATAATGAGGAACCATCCTAGACTAAAGGAGACTAGAGAGACATGACAGTTAAATGCAACATGTGGTACTAAACCAAATCCTTTTCCTATAAAGGACAGTTTGAAGACAACTGGAGAAACTTACATGGGGTCTCAGGATTGGATAGTAGTAATCTAACAAGGTTAATTTCCTGATTTTCATAGTTGTACTACAGTTATCTAGGAGAATGTCCCTGTTTGTACAAGATACACATTACAGTATTTGGGGGTTTAGGGACATCAGGGCAGCAACTTACTCTGAAATGATTCAAGGGTCTTTGTAATACACTGCAACTTCCCTATGGGTTTGCAGTTGTTTTACAATAAATTTTTTTAAAAAAAGAGAGTTCAGGCCAGTGCAGTGGCTCATGCCTGTAATCCCAAAACTGTGGGAGGCTGAGGTAGGAGGATTGCATGAGTCAAGGAGTTTGAGACCAATCTGGGCAACACAGCAAAACCCGATCTCTACAAAAAATTTGAAAAATTAGCCAGGCATGGTTGTACACATTATAGTACCAGCTACTCAGGAGGTTGAAGCAGGAGGGTCAATGTGAGCCCAGGGAGTTCAAGGATATAGTGAGCTATTGTTACACCACCACACTCCAGCCAGGGCGACAGAGCGAGAGACCTTCTCTCAAAAAATATAAAAAATAAATAATAAAATCAATTAAATTGAGAGTTCAGGTTCTATGATTTGAAAAAAACCAAGTGTAAAAGAACATTCATGAGACAAACAGGGAAATTAGAACACTGAGCAAATATTTGATAATATTAAGAAAGCTGGAAGTGCTCTGGAAATCTAAAAAGAATATTAAGAAACTGTTGTCAATTATTGTCAGATATAATAGCACTTTGTTTATAATTTTTTTAAAGTCGTTATCTTAAAGGCATATATACTGAAGTATTTACTGAAGAAATATCTTTTTTTTTTTGAGATGGAGTCTTGCTATGTCACCCAGGCTGGAGTGCAATGGTGTGATCTTGGCTCACTGCAACCTCCGCCTCCCAGGTTCAAGCAATTCTCCCACCTCAGCCTCGTGAGTAGCTAGGACTACAGGTGTGCACCACCATACCTGGCTAATTTTTGTTTTTTCAGTAGAGACGGGGTTTCACCATGTTAGACAGGATGGTATCGAACTCCTGACCTCAAGTGATCCACCCACTTCAGCCCCTGAAAATGCTGGGATTACAGGCGCAAGCCACTACGGCCAGCCTCCATGTCTACATATGTTTAAAATTCTCCATAATGTAAAAAAAAAAAAAAAGGCAGAGCGATTATAGATGCTGGAGATAGAGCTGTATCAAATACTGACTCTGCCACACACTAGCTGTGTAACCTTAGGGAAGTTATGCTCTGTCTCTGAGGTCAGTACCCTCCTGCACAAAAGGGAGCTAATAACAGCACCTTTCTCCAAGGACAGTGGTGGCATTCTGTGCTGATGGCCATAAAGTGCACAGTTCCTGGCAGACAGTAAATGCTGAGTGATGTGAGCCACTATCATCTTTTCTGCCACTCTGGACATAGCAACTTGGTGTTTTAAATTGGCCATGTCTGGAGGAAAGAAAGTCTCCTCTAAGAGAAAGCAATGACTCCAACTGCTAGCCTTGAAAAACCTATTTATTCTCTAGCCCCAAGTAAGTAATGGCTATGTTGGATGTTTAAGAGCTTTGTGGTCGAGAGCAGTGGCTCACACTAGTAATCACAACTCTGGGAGGCCGAGGTGGGTGGAGTACCTGAGGTCAGGAGTTTGAGAGCAGCCTGGCCAATATGGTGAAATCCTGTCTCTACTAAAAACAAAAATTAGCTGGGCATGGTAGTGGGTGCCTGCGATCCCAGCTACTCTGGAGGCTGAGGCAGGAGAATTGCTTGAGCCTGGGAGGCAGAGGTTGCAGTAAGCCAAGATCGTGCCACTGCACTCCAGCCTAAGCGAAAGAGTAAGACTCCGTCTCAAAAACAAAAACAAAAAAAGGCCGGGCATGGTGGCTCGTGCCTGTAATCCCAGCACTTTGCGAGGCTGAGGTGGGCGGATAACTTCGAGACCACCCTGGTCAACATGATGAAACCCTGTCTCTACTAAAAAAATGCAAGAATTAGCCAGGCATGGTGATACACACCTGTAATCCCAGCTACTCAGGAGGCAGAGGCAAGAGAATCGCTTGAACCTGGGAAGCAGAGGTTGCAGTGGGCTGAGACTGTGCCACCGTACTCCAGCCTGGGCAAAAGAGCGAGACTCCACCTCAAAAAAAAGGCCGGGCCTGGTGGCTCACACCTGTAATCCCAGCACTTTGGGAGGCCGAGGCGGGTGGATCACGAGGTCAGGAGATCGAGACCATCCTGGCTAACACGGTGAAACCCCGTCTCTACTAAAAAATACAAAAAACTAGCCGGGCAAGGTGGCGGGCGCCTGTAGTCCCAGCTACTTGGGAGGCTGAGGCAGGAGAATGGCGTAGACCCGGGAGGCGGAGCTTGCAGTGAGCTGAGATGCGGCCACTGCACTCCAGCCTGGGCGACAGAGCGAGACTCCGTCTCAAAAATAAATAAATAAATAAATACTTTTTTTGTGTAAATCTAACAAAACATGGACAAAATCTGTATATTGAAAACTACAAAAACTTTGATTTAAAACATCAGCCTGTAGTCCCAGCTACTTGGGAGGCTGAGGCAAGAGGATCACTTGAGCCCAGCAGTTTGAGTCCAGCCTAGGCAACATAGTAAGGAAAAAAAAAAATCAAAGATCTAATGTTCTGAAACATAAAAAACAACAGAATAACACAAATACATATGGCCTCACCCCTTCCACTAGCACCAGCTGGGTACAGCCCACAGAGATCTGATTGGCTTTTGTTGCTTCTTCACGGAAGACAGTGATAAGTTCCTCCAAACGCCTTAATTTTACTTCTTCCGGGACATCATCCTTCAGCCTATGATATGCCCGTGTCTTCTATTAAAAAAAAAGAGGAAACAGAGGTCACCCAGGACTTGTAGAATCTATTCTTAATGCACAGAGGGACACCATGTTCATTCTACCTACAAGTTACAGACACATGTACAGAAACCCAAGCCAGAGCCAAGAGCTTTCTCTGGCTCTGGGAGCATTCCAAGATAGAAATGTAGTGGAGTCACATTTTTGCAAGGGTTAAATTCTAAATTTAGCACATGAAAATCACAGACTCAAAATTACTCTTCATATTTATCCTAACATTACACTTATACATATACCAAATGGCTCATATACACTAGGTTACTCAGCAGCACTATTTATAAAGACATAAGATGCAATGCAGCCTAAATGTTTCATTAGGCAAGTAGTCACAGAAATTATGGTTTATCTATACAATGGAATATTGTGCAGCTATTAAACAGAATGATAGTTCTATATGTACTAATGTGGATTGTTCTCCAAAATCTACTGTTACTTGAAATAAGCAAAGTACAGATGAACACATATAACTTTGGTGTAGACAGAATACATACAGGCATGCTTATGAAAACATGAAATATCCTCAGAAAGTTATAAAAGAAATTGCGAAGAGTAGTTGCCTTAAGGGAAGGAACTAAAACATTAGGCAACCTAGGAAGAAGGAAGAACTACTCATGTACACCACTTAAACTTTTGAATTTTATACTACAAGCATGTATTACCTAGTCCAAAAGAAAAAAGGGAATTTATCCTTAAAACGCCTTTAAATCATTCAAAACCACAGTGTGTATATATATCTTTATGGCATGAGCTCATGCTCAGTACAGCTGGAGAACCACTGAGCTAGACAAAAGTATGGAATAAAAGGAGTATCTATATACCAAAGTCTGGACATTCAAACCAGTCTGCCTTGAAGAGAAGATCCACAGAGGAAAATGGAGAATCCTAAAAATATTGCAGAGTTTACTCCATTCTGTCTACTAACAACAATAACTTACCTCTGTTGTGCATTTACTATGCATGAAACACAACTGTAACTGCTTTAAACATATTATCTTACTTAATCCCCAGAACAACCCTATGAGGTTGGTACTAATGTTATCCCCATTTCACAGATGAGGAAACCAAGACATTTGCCCAATGTCACACAGTTTTTGTTTGTTTTTTGTTTTTGTTTTTGAGACAGAGTCTCGCTCTGTAGCCCAGGCTGGAGTGCAGTGACACGATCTCAGTTCACTGCAAGCTCCACCTCCCGGGTTCACGCCATTCTCCTGCCTTAGCCTCCCGAGTAGCTGGGACCACCATGCCCAGCGAATTTTTTGTATTTTTCGTAGAGACGGGGTTTCACCGTGTTAGCCAGGATGGTCCCGATCTCCTGACCTCGTGATCTGCCCACCTCGGCTTCTCAAAGTGCTGGGATTACAGGCGTGAGCCACCGCGCCCAGCCAATGTCACACAGTTATTAAGTGGCAGAGGCACAATTTGAGTGCTTGCTCTCATTCACTAGGTTCTTGATTAAGTTCCTGTAACCTTAACCCTAACTTAGGAATTCAGTCCCAAAGTGAACATTCATATTCACTGACCATAGGATGCTTCTCCCACACGCTGAAAACCCATTTCCCATCCCTAGGATTTTTTTTTTTCTTTTTTTGAGATAGGGTCTCACTCTGTTGCCAAAGTGGAGTACAGTGACACAATCTTGGCTCACCACAGCTTCAACCTCCCAGGCTCAAGTGATCTTCCCACTTCAGCCTCCCAAATAGCTGGGAACACAGGCATGTGCCACCACGCTTGGCTTTTTTTTTTTTTTTTGTAGAGACAGGGTCTCCCTGTTACCCAGGTTGGTCTGAAACTCCTGGGCTTAAGTGATCCTCCCACCTCTACCAATCCTAGTATTAAAAAGGTTTTCTCAGGCCAGGTGCAGTGGCTCACGTCTGTAATCTCAGCACTTTGGGAAACCAAGGTTGGCAGATCACGTGAGGTTAGGAGTTGGAGACCAGCCTGACCAACATGGAGAAACCCTGTCTCTACTAAAAATACAACATTAGCCGCGCGTGGTGGCACATGCCTGTAATCTCAGTTACTCAGGAGACTGAGGCAGGAGAATAGCTTGAACCCAGGAGGCAGAGGTTGCGGTGAGCTGCCATGCCATTGCACTTCAGCCTGGGCAACAAGAGCGAGACTCTGTCTCAAAAAATTAAAAAAAAGAATTTATCTTGGGAGGCTGAGGTGGGTGGATCACGAGGTCAAGAGAGCAAGACCATCTTGGCCAACATGGTGAAACCCTGTCTCTACTAAAAAATACAAAAATTAGCCGGGTATGGTGGCATGCACCAGTAATCCCAGCTACTCAGGAGGCTGAGGCAGGAGGATCGCTTGAATCCAGGGGTGAAGGTTGCAGTGAGTCAAGATCACACCTCTGCCCTCCAGCCTGGCGACAGAGCGAGACTCTGTCTCAAAAAAAAAAAAAAGAATTTCTCTTGCATATTTGTGATGTCCATGGAAAAAAAGCAAAATAGAAACTAACAGTTCCTCTGAAGCTTCATCTCTCCAAAACAATAAAAGAGACATGAATAGATACATACATCGGCACAGTTACGCTGTCCACAGAACACTATGCAGTGGCTTTAAAACAAATGAATTAGTCGAGGTGTCATGACTCACGCCTTTAATCTCAGCACTTTGGGAGACCAAGGGGGAAGGACTGCCTGAGCAAGACACTGCTTCTTAAAAAAACAAAAAAAATAGTTTGGTTGATGGCAGCTCAGTAACAATGACAATGAAGTCATGGGTTCAGTCATTCGTCAGCCAGCTTTTCTGAGACCCCTGGCCACAGGGGCCTTCAATCTCCTGCCCAAACACAAGCACACTGCCACAAAGGTGACTGAGGGAATGAGGAGTGAACCATGCAAATCCATGACTACAATCAAGAAAATGACAGTCAGCCAGGACTATCCTTCTCTGCAGGAAAAGTGCACTAATCTCTCCTTTCCTAATCTCCTTCTGCTTTGTTTTCCTGGGAATCTGTTTTGTTTCTTGGGAAGCTTCCAAGTGAGTTCACTTGCCTAGGAAAACAGAAATGAGGAACCACTGAGGATGGTTGCGAAGATGACCAGGGGCCCCGGTAAAATAAATCACACCTGCAAACCAAAAAGGAGTTCTGCATGTTAAGAAACAATCTTAGATTTCTTATAAAGAAAAGGTTTTCTCCTTCCATATTCAAATTGTAAACAATCTAAACATAATGTTAAAATATTTTAATGAAGAGGAATACTGGCACAGTAATCATGTATCACCAAACTGCTGAACTATTTCAAAGAGTAGACAGAGTGGACTAGAAAAATGAAAGGAAGTGAATCGTAAGAGCCTGTGGTTTCTCAAGGACTGCCTTGCCACCACTCTCTCTTCTGCCCAGATCTCTACAATCACCTCCAAACTGGTCAGGAATGATGTCAGTGCTCCCCAACCCCAGGACTCACCTGTCTCATGCTGTAGGCAAAGAGGAAGCCCATGTTGTACTGAACTTCCCGGAGCAAAGAGACTGTCTGGACGTGATCTTCCTCCGTCTCACCACAAAAGCCAGCAATGAAGTCGCTGCTGAGGCTCACACCTGTGACACACAGCAAAGGATGACAGGTCACTGCTGTTTACCTTCAAGGGAGGCCTTTGGCATATGTGGATTACAAGGGAGGGATAGCAACTGTAAGGCCCTCCCTAGGACTATTCAGCCCATGCATAAGTAAAACAAATAGTCAGTACAGAGTAAGGCAGGATGGGCCTCTTCATCCACAGCATTCCATGACAGAGACTAGCTTCTTGGCCTACATTTCCCCTCAGCACTAGAAAAGGTATTTCCACTTCCAGTGCTGCATTTAGGGACACAGTAGGAGTCCACATTTTCATTTTAGTCCTTTAGTTTTTACCAGTGAAAAGCTTGTGGTGTTTCATACAAAAATATATTTCTGAATTTGGTTTCATACAACAATCATTTAACACAGTAGTAGCAGCTGGGTGCAGTGGCTCACCCCTGTAATCCCAGCACTTTGAGAGACTGAGGTGGGCGGATCACTTGAGGTCAGGAGATTGAGACCAGCCTGGC
>NW_012098299.1:40782-41132 GCF_000951045.1 Mandrillus leucophaeus
ACCATTGCACTCCACCCTGGGCAACAGAGTGAGACTGTGTCTCAAAAAAAAAAAAAAAAGAAAAAAAGAAAAATCTACGCAAATGTACTCCTTCTATTACTAAAACCAGGATCAAATGACTAATTTTATTTGACTATATGTGATAACTGCTTTCAAATTCATGACCATCATTCACTCTGCTTCTCCTTAGGAAATTTTTGTCTCATGGCTGATATACATTTTGTAGGAGTTTGTGTTTTCTTTTTTGCTTTGGCTTCCTGGATGCTCAGGATCAAACTTGTAACCCAATTTAGTAAACTCCAATGGCGTTATGCCTTGCATTCTCCATAATATATTTTCTTTTTTCTTTT
>NW_012098299.1:41774-42989 GCF_000951045.1 Mandrillus leucophaeus
ATCATTTAACACAGTAGTAGCAGCTGGGTGCAGTGGCTCACCCCTGTAATCCCAGCACTTTGAGAGACTGAGGTGGGCGGATCACTTGAGGTCAGGAGATTGAGACCAGCCTGGCAAAACCCCATCTCTACAAAAAAATACAAAAATTAGCCAGGCATGGTGGTGTTCAACTGTAGTCCCAGCTGCTCAGGAGGCTGAGGTGTGAGGATCACCTGAGCCCAGGGAGGTCAAGGCTGCAGTGAACTGTGTTCATGCCACTGCACTCCAGCCTGGGCGACAGAATGAGAGCCTATCCCCCCCAAAAAAATTATTCCAATGACCCAATGAGGTGAGTACTATTAACTCCATTTTACACATGAGAAAGCTGCAGCCCAAAGAAATGAAGTCACTTATCTGCTACCACACAGCCTGTAACAGTGGAGCTTCACCCATAGTCACATACCTAGACTCCACATTACCCTGCCCCATCAAAATGAAAGTCTTTGTGCATAAAAGTTACAATAATTAGGCCGGGTGCAGCAGCTCATGCCTATAATCCCAATACTTTGGCAGGCTGAGGCAGGCAGATCACTTGAGATCAGGAGTTCAGGACCAGCCTGGGCAACATGGTAAAACCTGTCTCTACCAAAAAAAATACAAAAATTAGCTGGGCGTGGTAGCCTATAGTCTTGGCTACTTGGGAGGCTGAGGTACAAAAATCACTTGAACCAGGCAGGCAGAGGCTGCAGTGAGCCGAGATTGCACCACCACACTCTAGCCTGGGCAATAGAGCAAGATTCTATCTCAAAAAAACAAAAAACAAAAAAAACCAGTTATAATTAGAAATTTTGGGAAAAATGTATACACCTACAACCAAATCTAAACTAAAAGACTACAGACTATTTTATTAGGAGGAAGAGGACAGAGGAGAATATAGAATAAGATAATACGAAAGGAATTATCTTTAAAATTTACAGTAATAAGTTGCCATAAAGCTAGTTAGAAAAAGTACACATTTTGGCCGGGCGCGGTGGCTCAAGCCTGTAATCTCAGCACTTTGGGAGGCCGAGACGGGTGGATCACGAGTTCAGGAGATCGAGACCATCCTGGCTAACACGGTGAAACCCCGTCTCTACTAAAAAAAATACAAAAAACTAGCCGGGCGAGGTGGCGGGCGCCTGTAGTCCCAGCTACTCGGAAGGCTGAGGCAGGAGAATGGCGTAAACCCGGGAGGCG
>NW_012098299.1:43261-44164 GCF_000951045.1 Mandrillus leucophaeus
CAAAGTGCTGGGATTACAGACATGAGTCATTATTCTCGGCTGGGTAGTTTTCATGATGGGAGAAATCTATCAAGAGACTCAGTGCTGCCCGCTGTCTAGTCATTACCACAGAGTACGGGGCTGTCAAAGGTCTTGTTTTAAGTCTGTTTCCCTGAAAATTATCCCTGGCCATTTGCCTTGAACAATTACATTTCAAAAATAAGATCTTTATTGAAGAAAGCAAAGATAAAAGTGAGAGGGACTGAATACGAATGCCAGATATCACACTGGTAAAACTCATAGAATAGACAGAGTAGCACAACCGTTGGCTTTGTAGGTTTCCTGACTCTTTTCATGGTCCTTGGAATGGTTTTTACCCTACAGTCAAATTTCACATTTAGGGTGCCATCATCAATAGAGTTCTTTGCTACAAGTCAATTAATTAAACTGGTGGGTTCTTTAATATCTTAGACACTATCAATTAAATATGCACATAATAAAAGACCTGTATATTCCTATGAAATACCTACTAAAATGTTTAAAAATTGGCTGGGCGTGGTGGCTCATGTCTGTAATCCCAACACTTTTTGGGGCCGGGGCAGGTGGATCACCTGAGATTGGAAGTTTGAGATGAGCCTGACCAACATGGAGAAACCCCATCTCTACTAAAAATACAAAATTAGCCGGGCATGGTGGCACAAGCCTGTAATCCCAGCTACTCAGGAGGCTGAGGCAGGAGAATCGCTTGAACTCAGGAGGCAGAGGTTGCAATGAGCTGAGATCGCACCATTGCACTCCAGCCTGGGCAACAAGAGTGAAACTCCATCTCAAAAAAAAAAAAAAGAAAAAAAAGTTTAGAAACTGGCGATACCATGGAATACTATGCAGCCATAAAAAAGGATGAGATCATGTCCTTCGCAAGGA
>NW_012098299.1:44275-45541 GCF_000951045.1 Mandrillus leucophaeus
AAAAAAAAAAAAAAAGAAAGAAAAAGTACACATTTTAAAAGATATCAATTGCTCTCAAATCAGAACTAATTTAGACATAACTTTGTCACCGTACAAGATGAGAGAAGGTCTTTCCTCTATGTCCAGAAATACAAAGACCATAGAAAAGGAGTTTCTATAGCCTCGAGACCACAAGGTCATCCATACCTGAGTATTTCCAGCAGGACTAAGACAACAAAAAGTCAGAAACACATAAAAGAAAGAATACAAAGAGAGAGAAAGAGAAAGAAGAGGAGCACAAGAAGTATGAAATTGTGTCACAGCCAGGCGCAGTGGCTCAAGCCTGTAATCCCAGCACTTTGGGAGGCCGAGACAGGCGGATCACGAGGTCAGGAGATCGAGACCATCCTGGCTAACACGATGAAACCCCGTCTCTACTAAAAAGTACAAAACACTAGCTGGGCGAGGTGGCGGGCGCCTGTAGTCCCAGCTACTCGGGAGGCTGAGGCAGGAGAATTGCTTGAACCCAGGAGGCAGAGGTTGCAGTGAGCCAAGATCATGCCACTGCACTCCAGCCTGGGCAACAGACTGAGACCTGGCTCAAAAAAAAAAAAAAAAAAACAAAGAAAAAAAAAAGTTAATTTGGGAAATGAGAGGTCTTGACTAGCAACTGTGGATATGGATATTGCAGTAGTCCACATCTGATTCAACCTTCACTGCAACTATAAAGTTTGTGAGATTTTCTTCCCTCTCATTGAACCTTATATATCCTCAAACCCTTTCCACAATCCAACCTTATCCCCATCATCCTCTGTCCGATACTGTAACCTACTACATCCCATCCTGTAGAGTCAAACATGGGAAGGAATTTTTATACTTAAAGCGTTTAAAAAATTTCCTGGAGACAAAAATCCCACTTAAGATGTGCCAACATATGAATCACAAGTATGAAAATCTCTTACTATAAAAACAGTCACTCACTTGTCACTTACTTTGTCACTGTTGTTGCAAGAGACAATGCACTGTGACCAATAAGACTTGCGAGGTCCCTAATCTGTGAAGTCTTCACTTCTCAGGGAGGAGGCCAAGTGACCACTGCAGACCGCTCACTTAGAAGGAATTTGAAAAGCGCAAACTCAAGCAGTGAAAATGCATTCTGGTGCCTCTGTTGCATGTCTGATAAATGGTCTTTTTCTCATTTCCCAGTGAGAAATCTTGTCTAGAAACTTAGCTCTTCTTGCACTAATGTGCTGCTCTGCCTCAAAAAAAAAAAACAGATTCCATCCT
>NW_012098299.1:47327-50469 GCF_000951045.1 Mandrillus leucophaeus
GAGCCACCACACCCAACCTATAATATTTTGTAGTTTGTTTTATCTTGCTAATGAATGTAGATTTTTCTCTGGCCTTGATTTTTTAAATTACTCTCACGTTATATATACCTTTTAAACCTTCATCAAAATTTGTGTAGAGTAAATGAAAGTATACACCTATGTATACATATAAATGCATATTATTTATACATGGAAATTATGTGTATAAACTTATAAATAAGTCCTTCAGTTGTAGAATGCCGTTCAGAAAATCAGAGGCATTTTTAGGAGGGTACAACTAAGACAAAAGATTAATGCCTCTTTAGGAAAATACGTCTGAAATAAAATAGCATCATGCCTAATAATTATCCTCTAGTTATTTTCCTGCAGCCTTACCACACTCTAATCCATCTATCGTCTTGAAATTAATTATCTGTCTTAAACACAGATTAAATCACATTACTTATATAATTTACATAATCATAGTACTTACATAATTATCTGTCTGAAACAAATATTTGATCATATCACTTTCCTGCTCTGGAACCTTAGATGACACGATTACAGAATAAGAGCTGAGTTCCTAGGTATGGCATTCAAAATCCTTATAAGATACCACCCTCTTGGTTTGGCATGGTGGCTCACAGCTGTAATCTCAGCACTTTGGGAGGCAGAGGTGGGTGGATCTCCTGAGATCAGGAGCCTGGCCAACATGGTGAAACCCCATCTCTACTAAAAATACCAAAAATTAGCCAGACGTGGTGGTGGGCACCTGTAATCCCAGCTACTTGGGAGGCCGAGGCAGGAGAATTGCTTGAACCCAGGAGGCCGAGGTTGCAGTGAGCCAAGATCATGCCACTGCACTGCAACCTGGGCAACAAAAGTGAAACTCTGCCTCAAAAAAAAAAAACAGATTCCATCCTCTTACCTGTCAAGACTTTGCTCTCTACCTAGATCTAACGTATCTTCCTCTCAAAAAAATTTGGACTACGTGTTTCTGGACATGACCAGCCCTTTTTTCTCCATCTTTAAAACTTTTTTTCCTCCCCTCTTTCCAAAGTCTACAGAAAATAACTCTTGCCTTCCTTCCTTCTGACCTAACATACGTCCCAGGCTGGGTTAATTTTAAGAACGTCAACATGTTAACGATCCTCTTAATGAACATATGATTTTAGAACAACAAAACAAATTGGTGTTCTCTTTTGTATTGACATTGAAAACTTTCTCTATCATTGCCTCTTCTCAAGCTCACCTCAAGAAATATATCTTGTAGCCCAGTATGTTCTTCCTTCTGTGACTCGTGCTTATTCTCTAACATATTTGGAAGCAATAGACCTTAATAATTGAGAGGTGTGGCTTTGAAGTTAACTCAACTTGGGTTCAGCCCACTTACTTCACTTCACCTGCAAAAATAAGATGATAATACACAAAACTCTGAAAGACGTCCATAAATTATTTGACAACGCTCCCACGAAGAGGCAGAGACTATGTGCCCTCCTGTTGAAACTAGGTACACTTGTGGCTTGTTTGTAAACAACGAAATGTGGGAGAAATGACAGTAGGTAACTTCTAAGACTAAGTAAAAAAAGAAGATATGCAGCTTCTTCCCTGTTCACTGAGATATTTACTTGTGGAGGCTTAAACTAGCATTTAAGAAGTCCAATTACTCTGAGGCCACCAGGCTCTAAGGAAACCTAGGTCATACAAAAAGGCCCTTGGCTAAATGTCTGGTAGGAAGCCTCAATTGAGTTCCCAGCCAACAGCCAGCATCCATTGCTAAGCATGTGACCGAAGACCTCTCCAGGTGATGCCAGCCCTCAACTGTCAAGTTCCCGCTTGTTCATTGAGTCTTCCCAGTTGAAGACCACCCTTCATGTGGCAGAGACGAGCTATTTCTGTTTTGCTCTGTCCAGATTCCTGAGCTGCAGTCTACAAGAGCATAATAAAATTGTTACTTTAAGCTACAAACTTTGGGGATAACTTGTTATGCAGCAAAAATAATTAGAACAGAAATTTGGTACCTAGAAATAAAGTGCTACCATACCAAAAAACCGAGAGCACGAGGCATTGGCTTTGAGATCACTTTCTAGCAGCAGCTGAACGGGCTTTGAGGAGACTGTTATCATCTTAGGCTGGAGGAGGCTATTGGTGGGGACTTGCAGACAAACAAAGAAAATGTCATTAGAAGCTGGAGGAAAGCAAAATCATTTTGCCTAGTGGTGAAAGTCTCGCCACACTGTCACATGTGGTAATGTGAAAAAAAAAAATAGAAAATATTGGATTAAAAATGTGGTAAATATACACCATGAATACTACACAGCCATTAAAAGGAATGAAATCATGTCTTTTGAAGAAACTTGGATGGAGCTGGAGGCCATTATTCTATGGAAGTAACACAGGAGTGGAAAACTAAATATCATATGTTCTCACTTGTAAGTGGAAGCTGAGCTAGGAAGATGCAAAGGCATAAGAATGATATCCTGGACTGTGGGGACTTTGTGGGGGAGTTGAGAGGTTGGTGAGGGGTAAAAGGCTACATATTGGGTACAGTGTACACTACTCTGGAGTTTGGTGCACTGAAATCTCAGAAATCATCACTAAAGAACTTATCCATGTAGCCAAAAACCAACGTACCCCCAAAACTATTAAAATCAAAAAAAATTAAAAACACACAATGAAAAAATAATAATTACAAAAAAATTTTTAAAAATACAAAATAAACCTAAGGAATTCGATGATCTAGCTAAGCAAATTTCTCCATAAAATATTAAAAGAGCCACTTGACTTTTTCTTTCTGTCTGTGATAATATGCAAGAGAGATGAGCTCAATTCTTGACCCACAGAAGCTGCGAGCATGATAAAATGGTCATTTTCAGCTTCCAAGTTTTGGGGTTATTTGCAGCACAGCAGTAGTAACTGGATCAATACCTCAAAGGATTATCGAGAGGATTAAATGAGACATGCACATAAAGCAACGAGCATGGTGTTTGGCAAAATAAATGGTCAATGAATGAATCTTAAGGTTAACTCTTCAACTTATTTGGCTTTGCTTAAAATATTTAGCATGACCCTGGAGTGTGCAAGAGGTGCTTAACATATGCTCGTTGACTTGAATTGAGGACAGACTCGAGGACAGAAAAGATGTTTGCAAAAAAAAAACCCA
>NW_012098299.1:56634-57717 GCF_000951045.1 Mandrillus leucophaeus
AGGAGAATTTAAAAAATTAAAAAGGAAGAAACACTTCTACACAAAGACTGATCTCCTACTTGTTTTTAATTCAAGAAGTACTCTCTGAGGAGAAGGGGTGGGGAAGGTCCATCGTCCTATTCCATTAGGAGAAAACTCTGAGAGATAATGAGACAAAAAGGCTCAACAGGTCTCCCCAAGGACAAACTCAACTTGTTGCTTCAAGCAGCAGCTCCCAAAGTGCAACTAGAAATTTCTGAGATCTCACACCCATTAAAATTCTAGGAAAAGGAGGCTAATTTTGCAAGGAGTCAACTCGAACTTCCTGTTATGTGTGCCTCTTATAAAATGACGAGAAGAGGATTATATGACGGGAACAGTTGAATAGCTACAGGAAAGTTTCCAGGTTCTCGTAAAGACTAGGTAAATAGATTTATCTTGAGATGTCTACAGTTTTTTTAAATAATTAATTAGATTTAAGCACAAAAGGATCTATTTAAATAATTACCAAAGGTACTACCGATGCGATTATATAAGCAATATCTCTGCCGATGTACCCACTGGTACTCCTATGCCCTGTGGAATATGTATAAAAGAGGCATATTATCAAGCGAGAACTAGCTTTGGTGGATTCAAGACCCAATGAAAATAGGAAGAAAATCTCTGGCCAGAGTAGTCAAAGTAATTAGGAGAGGAGACAAAACAAGATGTTGACCACCAATGAGCGTGATTAGGTGCAACAGTAGATCATTTCCAAAGATGGCTGCCAATAACTGCCACAGTCCCTGAATGTGCAAGCCACTCCTTTCATCCAGATTCATCAATCTATCTCTCTCCCCTTGAATCAGGGCTGGTCCATATCTTGCTTTGACCAAGAGAACGTAACGGAAGTGATGGGACATCGCTTTACCCAGACTTCTGAGCCAAGGCCTTAAAAGAACTTGTAGCTTCCACTTTCCCTTTCTCGGAAGCCATTTATCATAGGCTAGACTATAACATGGTGAGAAACCATGTGGAGACGGTGGCCCATGCCTGTAATTCCAGCACTTTGGGAGGTCAAGGCAGGAGAATTGCTTGAGGCCAGGAGTTCCAGACCAGCAAGAC
>NW_012098299.1:64667-65705 GCF_000951045.1 Mandrillus leucophaeus
CTGCAGTCCTCGCTAGCTATGACATGCTTCTCTAACAGTTCACAATCAGGGCTCCACAAATTACTTGTGCCAGCGATCTCCATCACCAAGCCAGACCAGTGTTTCGGAGCACTCTTCTACTTTCACCAGACCCCCCAATTAATGCTTGCCCACTTGGCCAATGGCATCCCTTCAGAACATCTGCCTTTACATAGACATTTCCTGGCATCTGCCTTATCTGGTGAATGAGACTAGTTTTGTTCTGGCCAAGCAAGTCATGTGAAATCAAACGATAGTAACGTGAGGATGAAAAGCTTCCCCGTTATTTATGTATTTATTCTTTTAGAGACAGGATCTCACTGTGTCATTCAGGCTGGAGTGCAGTGGCTGCCGTCATAGCTCACTGTAGTCTCAAACTCCTGGGCTCAAGTGATTCTCCTGCCTCGACCTCCCAAAGTGCTGGAATTACAAGTGTGAGCCACCATGCATGGCCTCTGTTCTTTAAATGGTTCTATTTCATAGCTATAAAAGAACAAATTAAATAGGCAACTTCCTTTGCTCCTTGAACTGCTCCTTTAGAGAAGCAAAAAGAGGTTTCAAAATATCTGTAAAATGAGGTGAAAGGCCATACCTTTCCGTCATCTGAATAATGATATTCCTGCTGAGAAAAGGGCAAATAGTAAACAATTTCTTTTCATACTAAAGATATGTAAAACATGACTTTAATATTTATCTCTGCAACGCTGTCCCAAAATTCTCTTGGTGCTAGGGAAAATCTTTTCCTAGAACTTAAATAATAACAAAAAGGAAGGGAAATAGGCCAGACATAGTGGCTCATGCCAGTAATCCCAGCACTTTGGGAGACCAAGATGGGTGGATCACCTGAGGTCAAGAGCTCGAGACCAGCCTGGCCAACATGGCAAAACCCCGTCTCTACTGAAAAATACAGGAAAAAAACCAATTTAGCTGGGCATGGTGGCGAATGCCTGTAATACCAGCTACTCGGGAGGTGGAGACATGAGAATTGCTTGAACCCGGGAGGCAGAGGTTTCAGTGAGC
>NW_012098299.1:66703-74486 GCF_000951045.1 Mandrillus leucophaeus
GAGAAACCATGTGGAGACGGTGGCCCATGCCTGTAATTCCAGCACTTTGGGAGGTCAAGGCAGGAGAATTGCTTGAGGCCAGGAGTTCCAGACCAGCAAGACTCAATATCCACAGAAGATAAAACATTAGCCAGGCATGGTGGTGTGTACTTGTAGACACAGCTACTTGAGAGACAGAGGCAGGAGGATCACTTGAGCCCAGGAGTTCACAGCTGCAGTGAGCTATGACTGCACCAATGCACTCCAGTCTGGACCACAGAGCAGACCCCTCTCTCTGAAAAACAAAAAAAAAACCTTAAAAAGAAAAGAAAGAGAGGCCGAGCCAGTACCATCACCCAGCTGAGGTACCAGACGTGTGAAAGACCAACCTCAACTTGAATGTTGCTGCCGCAGCAGAGCTCCCAGCTAAATGCAGCTACAGGAGTGACCACAGCCAACACTCAGTGGAACAGAAGAACATGTCAACTGAGCCCAGCAAATTATGAGAAATAACAGTCTTTACTAATAGATAGATGGAGAACTGAAATAGGTTCTCTGTCCCCAGTGACAATGAAGAACTAGTTCGATAACATATGTGCCTTGAGTGGTGAGTAGACCAGATGTGTGGACAAACTTCTGGGTAAGTCAGTGGCTTCCTGAAAGGTGGGCAGTTTACTAGTCCATTTTCATGCTGCAGATAAAGACATACGCGAGACTGGGTAATTTATAAAGAAAAAGAGGTTTAACAGACTCACAGTTCCACATGGCTTGGGAGGCCTCACAATCATGGTGGAAGGTGAAAGGCATGTCTTACACGGTGGCAGACAAGAGAGAAAAACAAGAACCAAGTGAAAGAGGTTTCCCTTATAAAACCATCAGATCTTGTGAGTCTTATTCACTACCACGAGAACAGTATGGGGGAACCACCCCTATAATTCACCTCTCACCAGGTCCCTCCCACAACACGGGGGAATTGTTGGAGCTACAATTCAAGATGAGATTTGGGTGTGGACACAGCCAAACCATATCAGGCAGTAAAGAGGTATCCATCCAAGCCACCAGAAAGCCATTGCCAGTTCTGACAGGATGAAGAAAGAGCAGACAAACTAGGATTGAGTTGAAGGGTTTTCTGGACACTTCTAAACTTAGACCATATGGCAGAATCCCAGAAAGCCGAATGATACAACACAGAAACAATAGCTCATTCTGGTTTGCAGGATTGGGGGAAAGGGAATAAAATGGCAGTCTATTGAAAGGTGCAAGGAATACAGATAGGTGACGGGGGAAACTGATACAGAGACATGAAGGCAACCAAAGCTAGTAAGCCAGTCATCAGAGGGGCGATGGGGAGTCTCTGGGAAATCTCTGGAAATACACCACAGAATGATGCAAGCTATCGAAAGGAAACCAGAATGAATGACTATGTTTATGCATACACAAACATATAAACATATGCATGGATGCTGATGGTTTTCTGGGAATGCTGCAAAAGGAGTAGAATGTGCCCCTTGGTATATTCCAGGAAACTAATTTCCCAGGGAAGGCAAAGTAAGAAGTGCATGGAATAGGCTGGGTGTGGTGGCTCACACCTGTAATCCCAGCACTTTGGGAGGCCAAGCGGTGGATCACGAGGTCAGGAGTTCAAGACCAGCCTGGCCAAGATGGTGAAACCCTGTCTCTACTAAAAATACAAAAAATTAGCCAGGTGTGGTGGCAGGCGCCTGTAATCCCAGCTACTCGGGAGGCTGACAACTGCTTGAACCCAGGAGGCAGAGGTTGCAGTGAGCTGAGATCACTCCACTGCACTCCAGCCTGGGCAACAGAGCAAGACTCTGTCTCAAAGGAAAAGAAAAAAGGGCATAGATTAAAGTTTACAGGTGAGATCCACAGACATTCTTGGTGAAACCAAATTCACAAGCTGTGATCATTGCCAACTAAGCAGTCAGACATGAAGCAATCTTATCTCAAAACTGCAGAAAATTTCCTGACAGAAAAGATAAGGCCAAGTCTAACGGATGGGAAGCTTTGCAGTAAGAAAGCCACATCTTCTCACTTCTGCATGTTACACCGTTCTATGGGCTAGTCAAGTGACAAGCTAATTAATGCATCGGAGTTCCCCAGAAACTGCTAAGACACTGAAAACTGTTTCATGAGGACACAAATTTTATTCAGTAATGAGACTAAATATAATAACTGAGAAGCGTGTTATTGCAAAACATCAGGCAAATGAATTATTGTTTTCATGACAAAGGTCTTCAAAGTGACAAGAGAGAGACTGATATTAAGCAACTTTAGCAAAATATCCTGTATGAAATGAAATAAAAAAATTTAGATTGGGATTTTGCACATCCTTATTTTTGTATCTAGATCACGTTCTTGATAAACCAACTTAATTGTGTATATAGTTGATATTAAAGTATAGATTTTAAAATATTACCCTATTAAGTTGTTCACAATGTTGAGGCATTTCCACTGCTGTATTGTCAAAAACACATGTCTAACTTCTAATAATTCCTTAAAAGTTTCCATTATTTTACTTTCTCTTCTATATTTCCACACTAGTGAACAAATTCATTTGGTAGAAATGGTATTTTAGAGATGAGATTCAAGTACGTATTATACTTGGATGAAAATGAACAAAGTAATGACAACTTGTTTTGATTCTTTAAATTTTTTCATTCTTACTGTGTCTAGAGTATGACTATTCTAATAAAAACATCCTGTTTTAAAGAATCAAAACATAGCAACTGTGTCACATTATATCGAGATTTGAATGTAAGATAATGAAAATTATTGCAAATAAAATAACAGCTTGTATTTGGCAATCTGTAGCCAGAGACTGTGATATGAAGAACAAAAACATTTTTAATCAGAGAAAAAAATCTTGGAGAAGAATTTCCTTCTGTTAGCACAATTAATTTATAAAATGCTGCTAAATATCTACCCTTTATAGAGTGATGCTATCTATAAAGCTTTGCAGTTATTTAATTCATAAAGCAACTCTCCTTTTACAGGAAGCAAAAAAGAGATACTAAGAAACTGGCCTGTGGTCTCACAACCCACAAGAAACTTGGGACTCTAAAGTTTAACCTCTCATAGCACTAACCACAAACAAGAGTTTTGGTGGCCTTTGTGACACCAGAGAAGAGCTTCTCTTTTCTGTTCTAGTGCTTCAAGTTGACAATGTTGCTAATGATTTAGGATCAAAATCATTAATTCTATACATTTTACTACATTAAAAAAAATTTTTTTTGAGACAGGGTCTCACTCTGTCACCCAGGCTGGAGTGCAGTGTCACAAATACAGCTCACCGCAGCCTTGATTTCCTGGGCCCAAGCAATCCTCCTGCTTCAGCCTCCCGTGTAGCTGGGACCACAGGCACGTGCCAACATACCCATCTGATTTCTTTCTTTTTTTTATAGAGTTGGGGTCTTGTAATGTTATCCAGGCTGGTCTCGACCTCCTGGGCTCAAGCAATCCTCCTCTCTCAGACTCCTAAAGTGCTAGGATTGCAGGTATGAGCCACTATGCCCAGCCCATTTTTAACACAACATATGAAAACCAGAGTTAGGTTAGCAAAAATTCTTAAGTTTGTAATTGCAACATTTCAGCAATTCTTTAGCTGGGAGAAAAAAAAAGAAGTACTAATAGTGCAAATTCTTGGTTAAATAATTTTAACTAGCAGTAAATTCTCATTGTATAATATTTGAAAAAAGAAGGGAGTGTTAAAAGGCAATAATCCTGCCCAGTGGCATCGTACAAAATTTTAACAGCTGGATAGAAGTACTGCTCTCTTGCCATGAGCCTAAGAGATTATTTGGTCCAGTTCCCATCTTGAGTAGCGAAGGCATTTTTTATACAGTAATGTTAAGTGACTCATCCAGAGCGCGTGGCCGCTAAATGGTGGAGAGAAGACAAGAACCTCAGTCTCTTGCTTCTCCATGTACTTTTCCTTTATGTGCTTGACGACATCCTTTTAACTTCTGTACGGAGAGGGCACCCAGCCTGCTGGAGGGAAGTCCCAAGAGAAGTTGCTGATCCCAGCTAAGGGAAGTAGACATGTAAGCCCCAAAGAGGATGCTTGCGATATACAGACTAGTCAGAAATGTATAGCTTTTATCATACGCATTCAAATACGTTTGAAAAACAAGAACATCCACAGTCCGGATGGGTGACCACGAGTTATATCAGCCCATCTTCCTGATCATCACACTTCTGATATGACTCACTGTCACTTCAGAAAGTATTTGTTATGGTTTGAATTTCTGCATGTGTTTCTGGAAGTTGTAGGGGGAGAAGTTGAATTAATTTTGAATTATCAATACTACTGCAGAACACTAGAAAATTATTTGCATTTATTTTATCTTATTGTATTTTATTTTTGAGACAGGGTCTCACGCTGTCACTCAGGTAGGAATGTGATGTGGTGCCATCACAGCTCACTGCAGCCTCAACCTCCTGGGCTCAAGCAATCCTCCCACTTCAGCCTCCTGAGTAACTGGCGCAACAGGCACGCACCACCACATCAGGCTAATTTGTCTTTTTTTAGAGATGTCTCATTATGTTGCCCAGGCTTGTCTCGAAGTCCTGGGCTTGAGCAATCCTCCCATTTTGGCCTCCCAAAGTGCTGGGATTACAGGTGTGAGCCACTGTACCTGGCCAAGGTTTGTGATATTTTAAAACAAGGGCTAATACAAATTACTTGTAAAACAAGTCTCAAGTATATTTTTAAATTCTAGATTGGTTTTCTCCTTTATTCCCCAATCCTAGTGCCACTTCCAAGGCTACATATACTCACAGAATTAAAGTAATTATAATATCTATCTAAAGAATATTTGTAATAGCATGACTATCTGGCCACATTCAGACACAAACAAGGTTATCACACATCTTTAATTGTATTATTTAAATGCCCACTTGCCCAGAATTGCCCCCAAGAATTCTGGAGGTTTTTCTAAGAGGAGAGAAAACTGTGAATCTGATGAGTCCTGACTTTCATTGTCATTGTTTAATCCTGCTGCCAGATAGTTCCTTGAAGAACCTGTGTCATTGTCTACTCAGGTTTTCAATGATCCTACTGCTCAGATCATGAAGTTTCTTAAAAGGAGAAAGATCCCTCTCTCTGTGGTACTTCATAGCAGGGCCCTTGTGACTACAGTTCTTTCATTTGCATTCACCTACTCAGTGCCCTAAGCCCACGCAGACTAGCAGAAGCAGGAGCGATTTCCAGCCTCATCTAAAGGTTGCCCTGAAACCAACAAGCAAGGTCCTATGTTGATCCATGGCCACGAGCCCAGACAATCCCTTCCTGATATGAGTTCCATCTTGGAAATTCCTGGTATCCATGCAAGCCCGCCTCAGACATTAGTCAGCACCACCTCAGTTCTCAAAGCAGTTCTTTAATAATAGAAACAGTAATGACACTAATACTTAAAAGCCTGTTCTAAGTACTTTGTCCATTTAATTCTCATAGGAATCCTGTGAAGTAAAGATCAACTTCTGTCACATTTTTCTGATGAAGGAATGGAGATATCGAGAGTTTAGGTAGCAGAGCTAGTAACTGGCAGGGACGGGATGCTTTGAACCTAGGAAGGCTGGCTCCAGAGGCTGTGCTTGTAACCACAGCTCCCTTAAATTCCAAAGGGAAGAGATTGAAGTCTCTGCTTCCTCGGAGGTTCCCTGAGCCCTGTGTAAGGATGTCCCTCCTCTCTACTTCCCCAAACCCAATACCTTAAAGAGTATAGAGAAGAGACCTTGTCAAACAACAAAAGGTATTGCGTGATCCACTCCACAGAGCAATGAGGCACCTACACATCTGGGTAGACAGAGGCCACCCGAGTGATCCTTCCAAGAATAAAGAATAAAAGTCACTGTCAAAGGTGATTTTTGGTCTCCATCTGGGTGAGAAGTGTCTGGAAACTTTTAAAACAATGGTTTAGGTTTTGTTTGTTTTTGTGATTTTTTTTTTTTTTTTGAGACGGAGTCTTGCTCTGTTGCTCAGCGGGTTGGAGTGCAGGGGCGCAATCTTGGCTCACTGTAAACTTTGCCTCCTGGGTTCAAGCTTTTCTCCTGCCTCAGCCTCCCAAGTAGCTGGGATTACAGGCATGAGTCACCACACTTGGCTAATTTTTCTATTTTTAGTAGAGACGGGGTTTCATCATGTTGGCCAGGCTGGTCTCAAACTCCTGACCTCAAGTGATCCTCCCACCTCGGCCTCCCAAAGTGCTGGGACTACAGGCATGAGCCACTGCACCCAGCCCAAAACAAAGGTTTTTATATGGCAATCATAAAACTTGCATCGGGGGGAAATGACATCTTTATTTTCACTATCTGTTCACTGAAATCTAGCATTTTCTTCAGCTATAAATATTGGTAGCAAACTTTAATAGTATTAGCAATGTCTGTGGTTTTATGACCAATTGAAATCACACATATTTTCATATCACAGCAATTTGCAGATATCTCAAAAGATCACCTCTGCCTACTCACTACTTTGAAATTCTGTTAGTCACAAGACTAACATAACTAGGTCTTATGTTCAGACGCCAATAAAGAAGCATCTATATTGCTACATTGCAAATATATTTTTAATAGTTTCGTAACTACATTTCAATAGAATTGGTTTGCTTTGTAATCCTATGAATCCTGTTTAATGCATTTTAAAACGTCATTCTGAGAAGAGATCCATAGGTACAAAAAGATTCAGATCCCTGTTTAAAATGGATTTCTCTCTCATGCTGCAGAGCTTTAATCCCTTTCAAACAATCTCCGTGTGTCCTCCAGGCATTGGTTTCACTCATTCAACACAGCAGTTCCTGTCTTCCATCTTTCAGGTCAACTCTAGACCCTCCCAGAGGGCCCAGAAACAGTGGATCTAATTTGGAGGTCCTGCCACAGAAAGTTCTATTACCTGGGCTTAGAAATCAAGCCAAAAGATAGCTTTCTTTGAGGGGAGAGGAGGAACTGGACAGGGCAGGTATGTTTTCTGGGCCTCTTGAGAAGACAGGAGGACACACAGGCCAGGGCTCCCTGGCCTATCTGGGTGTGGAGGGAAGACACCAAGCTGAGCAGAGGAGACTGGTGCCTTTCCAGCAGGCGCCACTGAAATGTAGTGAGCGTCATGTCATGTCAGGTGTGGCTGCATGACAGGCCATAGAATGCCACGGTTAAGACCATGGACTCTTGAACTTTACCACCTCGATTGGTCTTCTACCTCCATCACCTCCTAGCTGTAGATCTCAGCCATGCTACCTAACTTCTCTCTACCTCAGTTTTCTCATGCATAAAATGGGAGCAACTATGCTCACTTCATAGCGTTGTTAAGTGCAGATTCAAAGCGTTATACACGTAAAGTGCCTAGCACTTAGTAAGTGCTCCGAAAGAGTACTCTGACTACAATCTCTCCCTTTCCCAGTACTCTGATCAGTATTATTTACAGTTTTCCCCATCATTAGGAGGATGCACAGGGTTGGCAGATAAGGCGTTTCAATGTAATCTACCAAGTACTTCAATTCATCACGATTTAGGATTGTGCACATTATGACTCCTGACTCTTAGGAGGCTGTATCAGTCAAGGGTTTCCAGAGGAACAGAACCAATAGCATGGTGTATCTACATGGGAGAGGGAAGGAGGTTTATATTAAGGAATTGGCTCATGTAATTATAGGAACTGGCAAGTCTGAATTCTGCAGAGTAGGCCAGCAGGTAGAGATCTATGGAGAAGCTGATGTTGCAGCTCAAGTCCAAAGGCAGTCTAGAGGCAGAATTCCCTCTTGCCCAGGACACTGCAATCTTTCTTCTCTTC
>NW_012098299.1:77106-80197 GCF_000951045.1 Mandrillus leucophaeus
TCTCATGCTGCAGAGCTTTAATCCCTTTCAAACAATCTCCGTGTGTCCTCCAGGCATTGGTTTCACTCATTCAACACAGCAGTTCCTGTCTTCCATCTTTCAGGTCAACTCTAGACCCTCCCAGAGGGCCCAGAAACAGTGGATCTAATTTGGAGGTCCTGCCACAGAAAGTTCTATTACCTGGGCTTAGAAATCAAGCCAAAAGATAGCTTTCTTTGAGGGGAGAGGAGGAACTGGACAGGGCAGGTATGTTTTCTGGGCCTCTTGAGAAGACAGGAGGACACACAGGCCAGGGCTCCCTGGCCTATCTGGGTGTGGAGGGAAGACACCAAGCTGAGCAGAGGAGACTGGTGCCTTTCCAGCAGGCGCCACTGAAATGTAGTGAGCGTCATGTCATGTCAGGTGTGGCTGCATGACAGGCCATAGAATGCCACGGTTAAGACCATGGACTCTTGAACTTTACCACCTCGATTGGTCTTCTACCTCCATCACCTCCTAGCTGTAGATCTCAGCCATGCTACCTAACTTCTCTCTACCTCAGTTTTCTCATGCATAAAATGGGAGCAACTATGCTCACTTCATAGCGTTGTTAAGTGCAGATTCAAAGCGTTATACACGTAAAGTGCCTAGCACTTAGTAAGTGCTCCGAAAGAGTACTCTGACTACAATCTCTCCCTTTCCCAGTACTCTGATCAGTATTATTTACAGTTTTCCCCATCATTAGGAGGATGCACAGGGTTGGCAGATAAGGCGTTTCAATGTAATCTACCAAGTACTTCAATTCATCACGATTTAGGATTGTGCACATTATGACTCCTGACTCTTAGGAGGCTGTATCAGTCAAGGGTTTCCAGAGGAACAGAACCAATAGCATGGTGTATCTACTTGGGAGAGGGAAGGAGGTTTATATTAAGGAATTGGCTCATGTAATTATAGGAACTGGCAAGTCTGAATTCTGCAGAGTAGGCCAGCAGGTAGAGATCTATGGAGAAGCTGATGTTGCAGCTCAAGTCCAAAGGCAGTCTAGAGGCAGAATTCCCTCTTGCCCAGGACACTGCAATCTTTCTTCTCTTCCGGACTTCATCTGATTGCATGAAGTCCACTCACATGATGGAGGGCATCTAATCCGTTCTGACTGCTACAACACATTATCATAGCCTGAGTAAGAGAGTCTATAATAAACAAACACCAACATTTATTTCTCACAGTTCTGGGAGCTGGGAAGTCCAAGATCAAGGTGTTGAGAGGGGTGGTGTCTGCTTCCTGTTGAGCAGATGGTTGCCTTCTCATTGTATCTTCTCATGGTGGAGAGCAGACAGAGATATTTTGTGTCTCTTCCTCTTTTTTGTTTTTGTTTTTTTCTGAAACGGAGTCTAGCTCTGTTGCCGAGGCTGGAGTGCAGTGGCACGATCTCAGCTCACTGCAACCCCCACCTCCCCGGTTCAAGCAATTCTCCTGCCTCAGCCTCCCGAGTAGTTGGAATTACAGGCACCTGCCATCACGCCCAGATAATTTTTGTATTTTTAGTAGAGATGAGGTTTCACTGTGTTGGCCAGGCTGGTCTCAAACTCTTGACCTCGTGATCTGCCAGCCTCAGACTCCCAAAGTGCTGGGATTACAAGCATGAGCCACCATGCCTGACCTCTTTTCGTCTTTTTATAAGGGCACTAATCCCATTCATGGGGGTGCCCCTCTCATGACCTAATCATCTCCCCCAGGCCACACCTCTAAATACCATCACAGTGGGGACTGAGATATCAATATATGAATTTGTGGGGGTGCAAACACTCGTTCTCTAGCAGAGAGTAATCTGCATTCTTCAAATCTACTGATTTAATCACATCTTTAAAAATACCTTCACAGCAAGATCCAGACTGGTGTTTGAGCAAATATCTGACTACTGTGGCCTAGCCAAGTTGACACATGAAATTAACTGTCACAGAGCCATGATCACAATGGATTTATCATAGACAAATGCTACTTTTTGTTCTGCTGAATGAAAATCCATCTTCACCAAGGCCTAACAGTTGTAGACGGGGACAGAGCAATCTACCAGATACGTCACCAATTCTGATGAGACATAACATGTTGCTGCAGAGAGCACACTGAAGTCCCTGAGAACTGTGTTTCAACACTCACGTCAGGGCCTTGAATTCAAACAGTTGAAATTCTGCTTTCTCTTCTCCATACTGGAATTTCCCAAGAATGGGAATCATCCATGTAACCACCGACCACAGAACCAGGACAGTCCTGCTACCGTTACAAAGCAGCACATCTATTGAATACTATTTCATTGGAAGCCAGGCTACAAACAAGCCCAGGATGGAATCCTCTCATTGATTCATGAAGTGTTTCTCAGGATGAAATACGTCTTTGTGGGTAATCTGACAGCTCGTCCACTGAATGCCTGCTTGGAGAAGGAGGAATCTCCCAGTTGTGAAGAAATGCCTGCCTATTCTTCCACTGGGCTGTGGGGACCTAGCCAAGATGCAACTTCCAGAGTCAAACAATAGGATTGAAATAAATATAACGGTAATTCAGCAAATACTATTTTGTCCTTTCACAGGTTAACCATGGTGGTAGCTACAGAGGTATGCCTCTCAGATTTCCTTCGAGAGAGTCTACTGCAGGGAGCCTCTGCTTGCTGCCCCTTGGGATCCATCACGACATTCATTCTGAGGACAAGAATCCTCTGTGTTGCTACCAAAGTGGGGATACCAGAGCAGGGCCTATGCGGGACTCCTCCAACAGGTGGCCTTGCTTGGGGTTCTCCTCAACCTGGTCAAGTCTCTCAGAACTGTGCTGAAATCTGGGCCTGGCGCGGGAACTCACACCTGTAATTCCAGCACTTTGCGAGACCAAGGTGGGCGGATCACTTGAGGTCAGGAATTCGAGAGCAGCCTGACCAATATGGCCAAACTCCATGTCTACTAAAAGTACAAAAATCAGCCAGGCATGGTGGCATGCGACTGTAATCTCAGCTACTGGAGAGACTGAGGCAGGGGAATTGCTTAAGCCCAGGAGGCAGAGGTTGCAGTGAACTGAGATTGCACCACTGCATGCCAGTACCTGGGTGACAGAACAAGACTCT
>NW_012098299.1:80247-87763 GCF_000951045.1 Mandrillus leucophaeus
AAGAAATGCCTGCCTATTCTTCCACTGGGCTGTGGGGACCTAGCCAAGATGCAACTTCCAGAGTCAAACAATAGGATTGAAATAAATATAACGGTAATTCAGCAAATACTATTTTGTCCTTTCACAGGTTAACCATGGTGGTAGCTACAGAGGTATGCCTCTCAGATTTCCTTCGAGAGAGTCTACTGCAGGGAGCCTCTGCTTGCTGCCCCTTGGGATCCATCACGACATTCATTCTGAGGACAAGAATCCTCTGTGTTGCTACCAAAGTGGGGATACCAGAGCAGGGCCTATGCGGGACTCCTCCAACAGGTGGCCTTGCTTGGGGTTCTCCTCAACCTGGTCAAGTCTCTCAGAACTGTGCTGAAATCTGGGCCTGGCGCGGGAGCTCACACCTGTAATTCCAGCACTTTGCGAGACCAAGGTGGGCGGATCACTTGAGGTCAGGAATTCGAGAGCAGCCTGACCAATATGGCCAAACTCCATGTCTACTAAAAGTACAAAAATCAGCCAGGCATGGTGGCATGCGACTGTAATCTCAGCTACTGGAGAGACTGAGGCAGGGGAATTGCTTAAGCCCAGGAGGCAGAGGTTGCAGTGAACTGAGATTGCACCACTGCATGCCAGTACCTGGGTGACAGAACAAGACTCTATCTCAATAAAAAGAGAACTGTGCTGCAATCTGAAGCTCTTCTTAACCAACCAACCCTCCCTTCCTGCCTTCCTCCTTTCTCTCTTTTCACAGGTATCAGACCTACATTACCATCTGAAGCTCTCTCCATCCCCTTCTGTTCCCTCTCCCTGTATCCTTCACAGAAGTTTCACACAAAAAATCTATTGCATGTCTACATTCATTTTGGTACCTGCTTTCCTGAACTGACTCAACCTACTCTGTTCTGTTGCTTTTATATTGATGTACAGAGAATAACTGCTGTTGAGACATCCCTTATTAGCTATAACTAGGAGAATCACGCATCCTGATTTGCCCAAGATAATCTCAGATTATATTTTCTATCAAGCATAATTATTAACAGCCTCCTGCATACTCTCAAAGTCTCCCACTTTGGATAAAAAAATATTGTTAGCCCAGCTTTAGGCTATATTCAAAGATTAGTTTAATAAAATGTTTCCCAAAGTATATTTCGTGGACCATAACTCAGAAAATGCTCTAGGCAAAAGAGCTCGCTGGACAAATAAACTTGGGAAATACTCTTGTAAATTCACCACTCACATTAGTGTGTTCAAATCTTGGAGTAAATCTTAGAGTAGTATATCCTGCAGTAGAAAATCTCGTTTAACTTGGTTGTTACTCGGTGTTTGCTAAGCTTATTTGACTACAAGGCTTTTTTAAAATCTTGAATCCATAATACCATTGAGTGAACCACTGCCAAGGCTGAATTCTCTCTACTCGCCTCTACCCTTGAAAACAGCTCAAAGTATCAGCGGTTTCACAGTGCAGCAGCTTGTTCACTTAGAGGTGCTGGCTTGATGCAAAAAACAACTGGGCCCCAGTCTGTTCTGGCTATGGATTCACCTCCGAGTGCAATTCACATTAGCAACTGTGATCCACAAAGCCATGTGGGCCCTTGGTTAAGTGAGGTCATTTGGATTTAAATGTTGTTTTTTAATGGCTTCTAATTTTGCCCATAAAATTTTTCAATCATAAAAATCCTCATTTTTAGTACCAAATTGGAAATGTTGTCAACAAATCACTTCATCTACAGTCACTGAGGTGATTTCAAAGAGCCCGTTCCATCTGGCCAGTTCTCCTGCTCTCAGCCCTGCCAAGACCACACCATAAACCCAATTTTTAAATTTGGAATGCTAGAGTTGGCTGCTTCCAAATTTAGTGTGCACTTTCAGCTCATTCAGTCTCTTGGTTTCCCCTCTTACATTACATACGTGTATATCTGTCCACCCCAACGAGATGTAGGTATTTTAAGGGTACACATGTACCATAGGCATCAACATACCACCGACATGGTAGGGTTTGAATGTAAATTTTCCTCCCACACTCAATTGTTGGAACTTAAAGCTCAATATGATGGTATTAAAAGGTGGGACGTTTTGGAAGTGATTAAGTCATGACGGCTCTGGCCTCTTGAAAGGGATTAATGTCCTTATGAAAGAGGTTTCCGAGAGGGCCTCGCCCTTCTATCTCTTCCGCTGTGTGAAGACACAACATCTGTCCCTTTTTCCCTTCCATCTCTTCTACTCTTTGAAAACATGGCATTTGTCCCCTCTGCAGGATGCAGCAACGAGGCGCCATCTTGGAAGCAGAAAGCGAGGCCTTGCCGGACACGGAATCTGCTAGCACCGAGATCTTGGACTTCCCAGGTTCCAGAACTGTAAGCAATAAGTTTCTATTATTTAAAAATTATCTAAGTCTAAGGTATTTTGTCATAGCAGCAGAAATGGACTAAGGCATGACATATTTTGGGAAAATGGTTTTGTCTAGTGCTTTGCGGAAAGAAAGGAAGCAAAGGAGAGAGGAAGGGGGAGAGAGAAGGGGGGTGTGAAAGGGAGGCCGAGAGAGGGAGAAAAAGAGGAAGGAGGGAACGAAGGGAGGGAGGAAAGAAGGAAGGGAGGAAGGAGGGAAGGAGGGAAGGAGGGAGGGAAGGAGGGAAGGAAGGAGGGAAGGAAGGAGGGAAGCAAGGAGGGAAGGAAGGGAGGCAGGAAAGGAGGAAGGAGAGGGAGCAGGGGAGGGAGGGAAGGAAGGCTTTTACCAGCACAAAAGAAAACTATAAAAGATGGCCTTATGTTTGTACTGAAAAGACTAACTTGATAACTTGATATTTGGTCAAAATAGTGTTTATGTTCTGTTGACGCCCTGACATATTTTATGTATTACAGTTAAAATATATTTCTTTAAGTGTTCATAAGGTGAGGAGCCCGGGGAAACAAAGGAAAAGAATAAAGTGCAAGGGTCTACTGTATTTTCATTAAAGAAACCCTGATTCAATTTATTTCAGCCTTATGTTATCTTTTTCCATCTTCCAATTGACTGAATTAGTTAGTAACTTAATTCTTGAGTACTCTTGATATGCAGGAAAGAACGAGAGCCTAAATAATGTATATATTTTAAATCCTTAGGTAAGGATATAATTCTCTTGCCACTCTGTAAATACCAAGACCCTTATTTTTAAAATGTAACACCAAATTCCCTGACTGGGAAAAAACATAATGATCCATTGTATTATCATTGTATTTTTTATTCTGGGTCCTAAATCATTCAATGGGATAAAACAAAATGCCCTATTTATGTTAAATATTGATCTATTAAAGTATATATTTTAAAAACTAGAGGACTTGTTCAGTTCTTACCATCACTTTCAATTTTCTGCCTTTAAAAATTGGGAGAGTCTGGGTGTGGTGACGCATACCTGTAATCCCAGCACTATGGGAGGCTGAGGTGGAAGGATCGCTTGAGCTCAGGAATTTGAGACTAGCCTGGGCAACATAGTGAGACCTCGTCTCTACTAAAAATAAAAATTTTTAAAAATGGGGGAAATTATTTAATGTAATATAGTACCATTTTTATACATGGTCTGGTTAGATTTAAAGGGAAATGTCCTAAACAAGACATTGTTTAGGTAGACTCCACTAAATCCAATTATTATTATTTTTTAATCAGAAAGCAAGAAATTTAAAATTAGCCAGGTGAGGTGGCTGGCGCCTGTAATCCCAGCTACTCGGGAGTCTGAGGCAGGAGAATCACTTGAACCCAGGAGATGAAGGTTGCAGTGAGCAAAGATCATGTCGTTGCACTTCGGCCTGGGCAGCGAGAGTGAAACTCAGACTCAAAAAGAAAAAAAAAAATAGAAAAGAAAGAAAGAAAGAATTTTAACTACCAGTCTGAAATGGTTTTTCTTGAGTAACTTCTGGTATAGCATTTTGAACTTCCATTAAAATATGGTACACAACAACAGAAAGAAAAAAAAAAAAAACAGTACCACCAGGAAAATCTAGTATTGGGGATAATTTCAATTTAATATAAGTTCAAGAGAATTGCAAACAAAATGAGCCTGACTAACTGAAGAGAATAAGGGAAGACTGTCTTCCTGCTCCAGTATTATTTTCCAGGTCTGATATACAAGACCTGGGCCATGGAGAAGACTGAGCAGCTGCTCCCGTTCTGCATGTGTGGACTTTCGAGACACTCATGATGCTATCAGTCTTTCCTCGCCTTCACTGCACCTCTTCAACCAGCTCCTCTCTTTCAAAATTCATTTGGAGGCTGCAGTCGCCATAAAATAAACTGATCAGAAAAGTCAGTGGAGGTCTGGAAGTAATGCTTTTAGTTCTAAAAAATTAGTCTGCCCAGATTCAATCAAAGACAAAACATCTTATACAGCAACAGCTCAGCCCACGCTCCTCACTCCACACTGTCTACCTAATATTGCTCTCTTTGCATGTCCTGCTGACATAGTGAGTCCAGAGTGGACTCACAATCTTCCTCCTAGAATACACATGCTCTCTCCCAACAAAAGGCAATGTCACTCACCCAGTTAATTAACCTACAGGTTGCTGGTGGTTCTTACTCCTCCTTCTCCCTCATTCATATCCAAGTCTGTCATTTCTGCTTCTTATTCATTTGTCAAAAGCATTCATTACTTCCCATCACCACACCACTTCCAGCCTTCACCGTCTCTTCTTTTTAGGAGTAGTTGTGTGATGGTACCTCTTTTAAATTTTATTTTATTTTTTTGAGACAGGGTCTCACTCTGTCGCCCAGGCTGGAATACAGTGGTGCAATCTCAGTTCACTGCAACCTCTACCTCTGGGGTTCAAGAGATTCTCCTGCTTCAGCCTCCCAAGTAGCTGGGATTACAGGCATGCACCACTATGCCCAGATAATTTTTATATTTTTAGTAGAGACGAGGTTTCACCATGTTGGCCACGCTGGCCTCAAACGCCTGGCATCAAGGGATCACCCACCTTAGCTCCCAAAGTGCTGGGATTATAGGCGAGAGTCACTGTGATTACCTTTTTTTTTTTTTTTTTAAATTTTACTTTAAATTCTGGGATACATGTGCAGAATGTATAGGTTTCTTACATAGGTATACATGTGCGTTGGTGGTTTGCTGCACCTACCAACCCATCATCTAGGTTTCAAGCCCCACATGCATTAGGTATTTGTCCTAATGCTCTCCCTCCCCTTGACCCCTACCCACCGATGGGCCCCGGTGTGTGATGTTCCCCTCCCTGTGTCTATGTTTTCTCATTGCTCAACTCACACTTTTGAGTGAGAACATGCGGTGTTTGGTTTTCTGTTCCTGTGCTAGTTTGCTGAGGATCATGGCTTCTAGCTTCATCCATGTCCCTGCAAAAGACATGATCTCATTCTTTTTTATGGCTGCATAGTATTCCATGGTATATATGTACCACATTTTCTTTATCTAGTCTGTCATTGATGGGCATTTGGGTTGGTTCCAAGTCTTTGCTATTGTAAATAGTGCTGCCATAAACATACGAGTGCATGTGTCTTTACAGTACAGTGATTTATATTCCTCTGGGTGTACACCCAGTGATAGGATTGCTGGGTCAAATGGTATTTCTGGTCCTAGATCCTTGAGGAATCACCACACTGCCTTCCACAATGGTTGAACTAATGTATATTTCCACCAGCAGTGTAAAAGTGTTCCTATTTCTCCACAGCCTCGCCAGCATCTATTTCTTGACTTTTTAATAATTGCCATTCTGACTGACATGAGATGGTATCTCACTGTGGTTTTGGTTTGCATTTCTCTACTGATCAGTGATGATGAGCTTTTTTTCATATGTTTGTTGGCTGCATAAATGTCGTCTTTTGAGAAGTGTCTGTTCATATCCTTTGCCCACTTTTTGATGGGGTTGTTTGTTTTCTTCTTGTAAATTTATTTAAGTTCCTTGTAGAATCTGGATATTAGACCTTTGTCAGATGGGTAGATTGCAAAAATTTTCTCCCATTCTGTAGGTTGCCTGTTCACTCTGATGCTAGTTTCTTTTGCTGTGCAGAAGCTCTTTAGTTTAGTTAGATCCCATTTGTCAATTTTGGCTTTTGTTGCCATTGTTTTGGTGTTTTTGTCATGAAGTCTTTGCCCATGCCTATGTCCTGAATGACATTGCCTAGGTTTTCTTCTAGGGTTTTTATGGTTTTGGGTTTTACATTTAAGTCTTTAATCCATCTTGAGTTAATTATTATATAAGGTGTAACCATGGTTACTTTTGTGTGTCCACTTGCCTGGGCCACAGGGTGCACAGACATTTGGTCAAACAACTCTGGGTGTCTCTCTGAGGGTGATTCTGGGTGAGATTCATGTTTCAATAGGCATATTCACCAAAGCAGATTGCTCTCCCTCCTGTGAGTGGACCTCATCCAATCAGTTGAAGGCCTGAATAGAACAAAAAACCCAACCGTCTTGTGAGTAAGAGAGAATTCCTCCTGCCTGAATGCCCTAGATAGGACATGGGTCTTTTCCTGCATTAGGACTCAAACTGAAACCTCGACTCTTCTTGGATCTCAAGCCTACAGGCCTTTGGCCTGGAACTTACACCATTGGTTTTCCTGGTTCTTGGGCTTTGGGACTGAGACTGGAGCTACATGCTCAGCACTACTGTGTCTCCATCTTGTCAATTGCAGATCTCAGGACTTGCCAGCCCCTATAATCACACAAGCCAACTCCTTAGAAGAAATTTCTTTCTCTCTGTCTCTCTCTGTCTCTCTCTCTCTCTCTCTATATATATATATGTGTGTATATATATACACACACACACACACAGATGTATACATCCTATTGGTTCTGTTTCTCAGTAGAAAACTGACTAATACGAGTAACCCCCTAATCATCTCCTCAGGGTCACTGCCTCCCCTCCCTATCCCATTTTCCACAGAGCATCCAGGGTGATCTCAGACTACACATCTGATCATGGCACCACCCTGCCTAAAATCCTCTAAAGGCTTTTTATTCATCTTAGGAAAACACCCCAAATCCTCAACAAAGGCTGCATGGTCTGCCCAACGGGGCCCCTGCACTTGGCTTTAGCCACTGTAGGCTTCTTTTATTCAAATGCCCTATACTCTTTCCTGTCTCTGCAGCTTTGTACATTCCATTTCCCTGCCTGAAATAGTTTTTCTTCCACCGTTTATGATGCTAATTCTAATTCATCCTTTATTGCCTCCACTTGAGGAAATTTCCACAAGTTTCCCAACCTGCAATTCTAGAACAATGGTCCCGTTATATGTCACACCCTGCATTTCCTCCGTGACCATGCGTGTTGCTAAAGGTTACTTATGTAATGGTTTGTTCGATGTCTTTTCCACCACTGCTCCATACCCGTGCGGGCATCTGAATTGCACACAGGAAGCCCTCTAGCAATATTTGTTAACAAAAATGAATATGTTATTTGCAATAAACCTATATAAATATAGTTCGTTTGTTTTTTCTTTTGAGACGAAGTCTTGCACTGTCGCCCAGGCTGGAGTACAGTGGTGTGATCTCGGCTCATTGCAACCTCCGCCTCCTGGGTTCAAGCA
>NW_012098299.1:88913-91179 GCF_000951045.1 Mandrillus leucophaeus
TTTGGTTTTTTTTTGACATGGAGTCTCACTCTGTCACCCAGGCTGGAGTGCAGTGGTGTGATCTTGGCTCACTGCATCCCCCACCTCCCAGGTTCAAGTGATTCTCCTGCCTCAGCCTCCCAAGAAACTGGGATTACAGGAATACGCCACTGCATCCAGCTAATTTTTGTATTTTTAGTAGAGACGGGGTTTTGCCATATTGGCCAGGCTGGTCTCGAACTCCTGACCTCAAGTGATAGTTTGATCACTTTTGAATGACCTCAATGATTCCATTATTTTCAATGGAGAAGGCTAATAAGCCAGACATCTGTACCTAAATTCCTCTTTATATTGGCTTCCACCTAGATCCTATTTTCAAACTTTACTGTAAGAAACAGCTGAGAAGTTTGTAGAAATACCAGCTCCAGGGCCCAGCCCTCCCCCAGAGACTTTCATTCAGTGGGTCTGAGGTGGGATACAAAAATCGGATTTCAACAAGCTCAAGGAGTTTCTGATGTAGATGGTCCACGGGCCACAGTTTGAGAAATGCTGATGTTGAATCTGTGAACAGACCTGTGGTAACTGTGCTTTAAAACTACTGCATATGGTTGATATGGTTTGACTGTGTTCCCACCCAAATCTCATCTTGAACTGTAGTTCCCATGAACTCCACGTGTCATGGGGGGGACCCAGTGGGAAGTAACTGAATCATGGGGTTGGATTTTTCCCATGCTGTTCTCATGATAGTGGGTAAGTCTCACAAGACCTGGTGGTTTTATAAATGGGTGTTCCCCTGCACAAGCTCTCTTGCCTGCCACCATGTAAGACATGCCTTTGTTCCTCCTTTGCCTTCTGCCGTGATTGTGAGGCCTCCCCAGCCATGTGGAACTGTGAGTCCATTAAACCTCTTTTTCTTTATGTATTTCTTTATATACCCAGTCTTGAGTATGTCTTTATTAGCAGCATGAGAACAGACTAATACAATGGGATACTATGGTGTTAAACCATAAATAAATAAATAAAATAGACTTCAAGAAAACAGATAAGCCTCTGAGTAGTGAAATTCTTACCAATCTTAATTTCTTTAGTACTTTTCTGTATTCCTTGACTTTTATGTTGAGATGCACTTTTTTTTAACTTTTATTTTTAAGTTTAGGGGTACAAGTACAGGATTGTTACATAGGTAAACTTGTGTCATGGGGGTTTGTTATACAGATTATTTATCACCCACATATCAAGCCTAGTACCCATTAGTTATCTTTCCTGATCCTCTCCCTCCTTCCACCGTCCATTCTCTGATAGACCCCAGTGTGTGTTGTTCCCCTCTTTGTGTCTGTGTGTTCTCATCATTTAGTTCCCACTTGTAAGTGAAACATGTAGTATTTGGTTTTCTGGCCCTGTGTTCGTTTGCTAAGGATAATGGCCTCCAGCTCCATCCATGTCCCTGCAAAGGACATGATGTAATTCATTTTTATGGCTACATAGTATTCTGTGGTATTTTCTTTATCCAGTCTATCACTGATAGGTATTTAGGATGATTCCGTGTCTCTGCTATTGTGAATAGGAGATGCACATTTTTAAAACCAGAAAGAAATGTTTTAAAAATGATTAGTAGCTGGACATGGTGGCACATGACTGTAGTCCCAGCTACTCAGGAGGCTGAGGCAGGAGGATTGCTTGGGCTCTGGAGTTTGAATCTAGCCTGGGCAACATAGCAAGACCCTGTGTCTAAAAATTAATTAATTAATTAATTAATTAAAACATAACAATGAGTATATGCTGTCTTGGTTTTAGTCTATGGTTCACTCATACCAGTGGACCAGAATGAAACAGAAAATATTTGAAGAAAATACACTAAAATATTAAAGGTAGTAGTAGGTTTCGGCTGAGAAAGAGATCCTTTTCTTGCTTTACTTTTTAGCTCTTTACTTGCCTTTTTGGTGGAAGAATGTTAACTTTATCTTTAAAATATAATAAGGATATTTTCTATCCAAAGTTATCATCCATTCTCAAACCATTTCACTTTGCACCCTGAAAGAAGGGTGCTTTCATCTTGAACTTCCCAGCCTACAGAACTGGAAGAATACATTTCTATTCTTTGTAAATTACCCAGTCTGTGGTGTTCTGTTATAGTAGCACAAATGGACTAACACAATGTAATTCACCACATTAGCAGAATAGAGGAGCAAAACATTCAGTTATCTCAGTACCTGAAAATAAAACTCTTGATAAAAGTCAATACTAGGAAGGCACGGTGGCTCATGCTTATAATCCCAGCACTTTGGGA
>NW_012098299.1:92679-95005 GCF_000951045.1 Mandrillus leucophaeus
CCCTTTCAGTCACTTTTCTCCTTGCTTTTCACTTCTCTACAGACAATGCATCCTCTTAGTGCCTGTTCCCAGGGCTGACTGGCCCCACTGCCCTGCCCCTGGGGTGCTACTGAACTTCAGAGAAAATTTTTACAGTGCCCTGTCAAACTCAAATAAAAATATACAGATGAGGCCGGGAGCGGTGGCTCACACCTGTAATCCCAGCACTTTGGTAGGCTGAGGCAGGTGGATCAACTGAAGTCAGCAGTTTGAGACCAGCCTGGCCAATATGGTGAAACCCCATCTCTACTAAAAACACAAAAATGAGCCAGGCATGGTGGTGGGCGCCTGTGGCCCCAGCTACTTGGGAGTCTGAGGCAGGAGAATTGCTTGAACCCGGGAGGTGGACGTTACAGAGTCAGGATCATGCTACTGTGCTCCAGCCTGGGTGGCAGAGCGAGACTCTGTCTCAAAATCTATCTATCTATCTATCTATCTATCTATCTATCTATCTATCTATCTATCTATCTATCTATCTGTATTCACACACACACACACACACACACACACGATTCTCTAAGCAAAACATCTTGTTTGGGAAAACAGAATTGCAGTTGAGGGCATATACACAGACAGTGGAGGTCTTCAGTGTGCTTGAAGAACAAAGGGAAGATTGGAGGCTTTATGAGAAAGCGTGCAATGTTAGGTATTGTTTTGGAAGAAAGCTCACTGGCACTAGAGCTCTGAGGAGCTGGCAAGCCCGGATTGGTGAGTGACAACAGTAGGTAAAACTAGTCTTAGGGTGGTCACAGCAGGTCGTTTCAGCAGCTACCAGGTGAAGCTTATCTTAGGGTTAGAGCAGGTCGTTTCAGCAGCTGGACTTGGAGATGATTCCTGAAGCAGGTGCTATGTGCCTTGAGTGCTTTTCCCCCCAGCTCCCTTGACTCTGATTTAGTTGGGTATGACAAAAATAACTCAATTTCTATAATCAATTCTCACAGCACTGGCTCAGTGTCCTCTGACATGCCCCCTCCCCCACCACCACCCTCCTCCCACCTGCCACAACCTAGGCGGGAAGAGAGCAAATCAAAGACTCTTGGTACCAAGCTTCACTACCCAGAATGCTCAGGGCAGCAACTGGAAAGTGTCATGGCAAGAGGATGATGTGCGAGGGACTTCAGCCCCTGAGTGACAGTGCAGGGCAAATGTCGGAGTAACTCAGGACCGTTCATTGCCTTTCAGTGTGGGTCTGTCTGATGATTTACATAGAAAAGGGAGCATGGAGCGATAGGTAGTGATCTGATTCTGATGACAGACACTGGAAAACTCAGAAAATGAAAAGAGGAAAACACACGTTTAAAAATGACTCTTGTGCCGGGCACGATGGCTCATGCCTGTAATCCCAGCACTTTGGGAGGCTGAGGCGGGCAGATCGCTTGAGGTCAGGAGTTCGAGGCCAGCCTGGCCAACATGGTGAAAACCCATCTCTACTGAAAATACAAAAACTAGCTGGACTTGGTGGCGGGCACCTGTAGTCCCAGCTTCTCAGGAGGCTGAAGTAGGAGAATCACTCGTACCCGAGAGGCGGAGGTTGTGCAGTGAGCCAAGATCACACTGCTGCACTCCAGCCTGGGTGACAGAGAGAGAGTCCATCTCAGAAAAAAATTTACAAAAGGCTCTTTCTGTAAAGAATGCCAGTTACAGTCATTCATGTGGACACGCAGCCATTTCACTAATCACCGTGCAGCATATTAACAATAGTCCACATCACCACATATGTGTCACAGTAAGTGCTTTTAATTGGACAATGTGTACTCTGTCTTTCTATATCACAGTTTATAACTCATGTAGCCTAACCTAGCCTATCTGCCCACGGGTTGAAAGAATCTCATGGAACGTTAGTCCCATGAATTTTTTGTCCCCAGTAAAAATCTGAATGCTGGGAAGCTCTGGGCTTTCCACAGTTTGGAACGAAATTCCTGTTACCTCCTTTTGTTTACAAGTCTCTCTCCATGGCCATCACGGCCACCACTACTGTGCTTCCATCTGTTAGGATTCAGGCTAACTATGAGAGGCAAGATGGTCAGGCCAGTGCTTCAACAAGCAATTATTTGGGAATGTTTCTTTCTCATTAATCAAGAAGCCAGGTACAGGAAGTTCTGCTCTCTGAAGTGCTTCCAGTGTTATCCACCAATTAAGGGGATTATGAACTATCCCTCACTGACTCAGTTGTATGACAACAATAGGTTCCAGATTTCCCAAAAGTTCTGATTTCAAATATTCTGTCTCCCAATGTTTCGCTCAGAAAATAGGGTTTCTGTACTCAGGGTTTGTGACTGCCCAGCTG
>NW_012098299.1:98065-100493 GCF_000951045.1 Mandrillus leucophaeus
GAGAGGCGGAGGTTGTGCAGTGAGCCAAGATCACACTGCTGCACTCCAGCCTGGGTGACAGAGAGAGAGTCCATCTCAGAAAAAAATTTACAAAAGGCTCTTTCTGTAAAGAATGCCAGTTACAGTCATTCATGTGGACACGCAGCCATTTCACTAATCACCGTGCAGCATATTAACAATAGTCCACATCACCACATATGTGTCACAGTAAGTGCTTTTAATTGGACAATGTGTACTCTGTCTTTCTATATCACAGTTTATAACTCATGTAGCCTAACCTAGCCTATCTGCCCACGGGTTGAAAGAATCTCATGGAACGTTAGTCCCATGAATTTTTTGTCCCCAGTAAAAATCTGAATGCTGGGAAGCTCTGGGCTTTCCACAGTTTGGAACGAAATTCCTGTTACCTCCTTTTGTTTACAAGTCTCTCTCCATGGCCATCACGGCCACCACTACTGTGCTTCCATCTGTTAGGATTCAGGCTAACTATGAGAGGCAAGATGGTCAGGCCAGTGCTTCAACAAGCAATTATTTGGGAATGTTTCTTTCTCATTAATCAAGAAGCCAGGTACAGGAAGTTCTGCTCTCTGAAGTGCTTCCAGTGTTATCCACCAATTAAGGGGATTATGAACTATCCCTCACTGACTCAGTTGTATGACAACAATAGGTTCCAGATTTCCCAAAAGTTCTGATTTCAAATATTCTGTCTCCCAATGTTTCGCTCAGAAAATAGGGTTTCTGTACTCAGGGTTTGTGACTGCCCAGCTGTGTGTTACCCGAGTAATGACGCCTGAGATGACAATGAAGTTTGTGTGCAGTGGTGGACAAAGTGCTCTGTAGTACTGTTCAATGTTAAGCTTTCTTTAGAGAGGAGAGCAAGATGGTAGTGTCACTAGACATGGCCCCAGACCACTCTGATAGCCAACATCATGGAAGTTGGTCACCCTCTGCAATCAGGAACCAAACATTCACACACAGACTTGGCTGAATGGATTTGATTGCTGTTTCAAGATGTATGCTCTTTCCAAACAAAGAAATAATTGGGAAATTATGGTTCCTTATGAAAATAATAGACGACAATTTTTTTTAAGAGACAGCGTCTTGCTCTGTTGCCCAGACTGGAGTGCAGTGGTACAACCACAGCTCACTATAACCTCAGACTCCTGGGCTCAAGCAAACCTACGTAACTGAGACTGCAGGTGCACACCACCATGCCTGGCTAATTTATTTCTATTTTGTGTAGAGATGGGGTCTTGGTATGTTGCATAAGCTGGTCTTGGACACCCAGCCTCAATGGATCCTCCCACCGTGGCCTCCCAAACCACTGGGATTACAGGAGTGAACCACCACACCCAACCAACAGGCAACAATTTAAAATGATGATTATATTACTTTTCTATTGATACTGCGACAAATTACCACAAATTTATCGTTTAAAACAACTCAAAGTTATTATCTTCAATTCCGGAGGTCAGAAGTCCAAAAGAAATCGGTAGGGCTGTCTTCTTCCTGGAATCTCTAAGAAGCCATCCATCTGCTTGCTTTTCCAGTTTTCACACACAGCCCCTGTTACTCAGCCCTTGTTCTCCACCTCACTCTGATCTCTGCTTCCACTGTCACAGCTCCTCAGCTTCTCCCACCTCCTTTTTTCTCTCATAAGAACCGTTGTAATTACATCAGGTGCACTTGGATAATCCAAGATCATCTCCGCATCTCAACTGCTTTATTTAACCACATTTGCAAAATCTCTCTTGCCACAAGGTGACATATTCCTGGGGGTGAAGGGAAACAGGTGATTGTTCTGCTGACCACAATGATCCTGACACTGTGCCATCACACAGAAGAGCATTCCTGATAGGATGTTAATTGAAGGAAAATATACAATTGAAATTATTATGTGGCATATAGAAATGTACACATGGAATACAAAATCAAAATTAAATGAAATGCCAGGTCCAGTGGCTCACACCTGTAATCCCAGCACTTTGGGAGGCCAAGGTGGGCAGATCACCTGAGGTCAGGAGTTCGAGACCAGCCTAGGTAATGTGGTGAAACCCCATCTCTGCTAAAACTACAAAAACTAGCTGGGCTTGATGGGTGCCTGTAATCCCAGCTACTCAGGAGTCTGAGACATGAGAATTGCTTGAACCCAGGAGGTGGAGGTTGCAGTGAGCCAAGATTGGGCCACTGCATTCCAGCTGGGGCAACAGAGCAAGACTCTGTCTCAAAAATAATAATAATAGTAAAAAATAAATGTGAAAAAAGTTCATTTTTTTAATGGCATATTCTGGAGAAAAACAAGATATGACATTTGTCAGAACACACAAAGACAGTAGTTAAAAATGGAAAAATAGTACATATGTTTTATTTATCTCAAGAATTAATTAAAAGTCTTATTTCCCTTCCTAATTTATAATGAAATGAGAAA
>NW_012098299.1:101269-105355 GCF_000951045.1 Mandrillus leucophaeus
GAGATCTGGCCACTGCACTCCAGCCTGGGCAACAGAGCGAGACTCCATCTCAAAAAAAAAAAAAAGTGTGCAACTCCTGGTTCTGAGTACATACACGGGGTCATTCAAGCATCACCACTGTCTAATTTTATGACATTCCATCATCCCCTAAAAAACAATACCCATTAGCAGTCACCCCTCATTTTCTCCTTCCACTAAACCCCTGGCAACTACAAATCTTTCTGTCTCTATGAATTTATGTATTCTGGACATTTAACATAAATGGAACCATACAGTGTGTGATCTTTTTGACTGGCTTCTCTTGCTTAGCATGTTTTCATGGTGCATTCATGTTGAGGCATGAATCTGTATTTTATTCTTTTTTAGGGCCTAGTAATATTCTAGTGTGTGCATGTATCTCCTTGTATTTATCCATTCACCTATTGATGGACATTTGAGGTAGGTCTACTTTTTGGCTATTATGCATAATGCTGCTATGAACATTCATATACAAGTTTCTGTGTGACATAGTTTTCATTTCTCTTGGGTATATACCTAGGAGTGGAAATGCTAGGTCACATGGGAACTTTATGATTAACATCTTGAGATGTTAACGGCCATCAAACTGTTTTTGGCCATCATACGGCCAAACTGTTTTCCAACCTGGCTGCACCATTTTACAACTCCACCACTGATATACTTCAGATATTTGTCCCTGCCAGTTCTCATGTTGAACTGTAATCCCCAGTGCTGGAGGCAGGGCCTGCTGGGAGGTGTCTGGATCATGGGAGCAGATCCTTCATGGCTTGGTGCTATCTTTGCGGTAGTGAGTTCTTGTGAGATATGGTCATTTAAAAGTGTGTAGCATCTCCCCCCTCTTTTGCTCTTGCTTTTGCCAAGTGATATGCCTCGTCCCGTTTCACCTTCCACCATAATTTTAAGCTTCTGAGGCCTCCCCAGAAACTGAGCAGATACCCAGCACCATGCTTCCTGTACAGCCTGTAGAACTGTGAGCCTATGAAACCTCTCTTTTCTTTATAAATTACCCAGTCTAATATATTTCTTTGTAGCAAACCAAGAACTGCCTAATACAACCACCAATGTTTGCGGGGCCCAATTTGTAGACATCCAGCCTCACCAACACTTATTATTGTCCAGGTTTTTTGTTTGTTTGTTTTTGTTTCTGTTTTTTGAGACAGAGTCTCACTCTTGTTGCTCAGGCTGGAGTGCAGTGGCACAATCTCAGCTTACTGCAACCTCTGCCTCCTGGGTTCAAGTGATTCTCCCGCCTCAGCCTCCCAAATTGCTGAGATTACAGGTGCCCACCACTATGCTCAACTAATTTTTGTATTTTAGTAGAGACGGGGTTTCATCATGTTGGTCAGGCTGGTCTCAACCTCTTGACCTGAGGCGATCCACCTGCCTCGGCCTCGGAAAGTGCTGGGGTTACAGGCGTGAGCCACCGTGCCTGGGCTACTGTCTAGTTTTTAAAATTATAGCCACCCTAGTGGGTGTAAAATGATGTCTCATTATGACTTTGATTTGCATTCCTGTAATCATAATGAGGTTGAAACATCTTTTCATGTTGTTATTGGCCATTTGCAAATTTTTTTTGGAGAAATGTCTGTTCAACTATTTCTTAGTTATTTTTCTTTTTATTGTTCAGTTGTAAGACTTCCTTATATATTCTAAATACAAGCCCTTTATCAGATATATGATTTCCAAATATTTTTTCACTCTGTGAATATGTTATTAATTTTTTTAAAACCAAACACACTCTATGTTTGCTTATTTGAGATTACAACAACGCCAGAAAAAGTTCCTCTGGATATAATTTCTTTCACACCGGCATTTTTCTCTCCGTTTCTTTCCTTTTGGTTTGAAGTTCAATGTTACCATTCTAAAATTATTTAACATGTGATTGTCAAAAATACTACCTTGACATTGAATGTATAGTTCATTTCTCTATAAACTACTTGTGCTTTTTATCTTGCACTGCAGTTTTCAGTGCCTTTTATCTGTAAACAACCCAAAATAAAGCGTTTTCCAGTAAGTGCTCTCATTTCTTGTGTCTTACTCATAAAATCGAGGCTAATATTCCATCTTGTAGCTCCAGGTAGTTCCCACAGGCCGCTCCTGTCAAAATTCAGAATAACCAGGGATGAACTTTCTGCTCTATTTAAGGGCTGCTTTTTTCTTCTTTCCTGCTGTCAGGACTGGCTGCTGTGCTTTTCAAACCTGACAATCATTTTAGGAGCCATAATCCTTAATTGTGTAAGTGATCATCTCCGTCTAGGCTGTCTCAGAATTTTAATAACCCAGAAGTTTGTATAAAAGGGAACATCGACCAAAGTAATTGTCGTGGAATAAAATAGACATTGCTCTTCTATGACTCCGATTATCTTTCCTTTTAGAGGGTATTGCTTTTGCTTTCTTTCTTTTCCTTCTTTTTCTGGCTGTGTTCATTCCCTTCTCCATCTTCAGGAAGCCATTGAGATGTCATCAACTCACACCACCTCTTTCTTTTAGCTTCTTCCTTGAAGCTTTTTCTATGAGAAGATAACCTTAACCTGACCTGAGTTTTTCATTCAGCTTTTAATGTAATTTTCACTCTTTTGGTCTTTCTTAAAACCTAAACTTCTAGCATTTGAGATCCTCTTCCACCACTCTTAGAAGGCATTTTGATAAAATGTTTTTCAGGGCAAAATACGTTCTTACTCTGAAATGGGAGTTCTGTGTATCTTTTGGTGATCGTGCAGCATGGGATAGTATTATTTGGTAAGGCCAGGAAAGAGTGTTTGTGCTGCAAAATCTGTTAATAGTTTAGGTTAATATCTCAATTTTTGTTTTTTAAATAGGGTCTCACTCTGTCACCCAGGCTGGCATGCAGTGGCATGATCACAGCTCACTGCAGCCTTGACCTCTTGGGCTCAAGCCATCCTCCCACCTCAGGTGCCCAAGTAGCTGGGATGGCTAATTTTTAAATAATTTTTTGTAGAGATGGGGGTCTTACCATGTTGCCCAGGCTAGTCTTGACCTCCTGGGCTCAAGTATCCTCCCACCTCGGCCTCCGGAAGTACTGTGTTACAGGCATAAGCCAATGTGCCCAGCCTCAAACTGTTACTAAAGATTTTGAGGACTTTTTTTTGGCGGGGGCAGGGAAGCCTTGAAAGCTTATATAGTTGATTTCATTTTCCTTTCTACCTGACTCTCATTCATTTAAAATTATCTGGAAATTCAATTGTGGCTTATGAATTTGATTAGCTAAATGATCAATTAGATAATAAAGCAGATTATTGGACATCCACATAATGGAATACTTGATCTCTAGTAAATAGAGCAATATGAAATAATGCTTATGTTAATGGAGAAAGCAGTTACAGGTTCGGTGTGATTGTAACTATACAAATAAAAATGTTCTTAATACTGAAAGGAAGTACACCAAAGTACTAATATAGATAAGAGTGCACATTGTTCTTTCTGCTTGTCAGTAATTTCCAAGTGTTCTGCAAATTCAGATTTCATCGATTCTAAGATGCACTTTCAGGTCAGATGCAGCGGCTCACGCATGTAATCCCAGCACTTTGGGAGACTGAGGTGGGTGAATCACTCGAGGACAGGAGTTCAAGACCAGCCTGGCCAACATGGCAAAATCCCATCTCTACTAAAAATACAGAAATTAGCTGGGCATGGTGGCACACACATGTAATCCCAGCTACTTGGAAGGCTGAGACAGAAGAATCGCTTGAACTCGGGAGGTGGAGGCTGCAGTGAGCCGAGGTTGCACCACTGCACTCTAGCCTGGGTGACAGAGCGAGACTCTGACTCAGAATAAATAGATAAATAAATAAGATGCACTTTTGCACATTTTAATATCTCTGAGATTGAGATGTACCTTGTAATTTCTCTCATTCATGCAGCAACTGCAACACAGTTATCACTGTGTGTGGATGAGCATCAAAACTGCCGAACTCTGCGTCTGTGCGAGCCACTTGGAAGGCTATCCCACAGTCAAGAGTGGAACGCTCATTTAAGAAGTGCTGCACCAACAACACCCTTGTTGGCACAGAGGACAAGATCTTTTGCAAAACACAAATCTTGATGATT
>NW_012098299.1:105405-108233 GCF_000951045.1 Mandrillus leucophaeus
ACTGTTACTAAAGATTTTGAGGACTTTTTTTTGGCGGGGGCAGGGAAGCCTTGAAAGCTTATATAGTTGATTTCATTTTCCTTTCTACCTGACTCTCATTCATTTAAAATTATCTGGAAATTCAATTGTGGCTTATGAATTTGATTAGCTAAATGATCAATTAGATAATAAAGCAGATTATTGGACATCCACATAATGGAATACTTGATCTCTAGTAAATAGAGCAATATGAAATAATGCTTATGTTAATGGAGAAAGCAGTTACAGGTTCGGTGTGATTGTAACTATACAAATAAAAATGTTCTTAATACTGAAAGGAAGTACACCAAAGTACTAATATAGATAAGAGTGCACATTGTTCTTTCTGCTTGTCAGTAATTTCCAAGTGTTCTGCAAATTCAGATTTCATCGATTCTAAGATGCACTTTCAGGTCAGATGCAGCGGCTCACGCATGTAATCCCAGCACTTTGGGAGACTGAGGTGGGTGAATCACTCGAGGACAGGAGTTCAAGACCAGCCTGGCCAACATGGCAAAATCCCATCTCTACTAAAAATACAGAAATTAGCTGGGCATGGTGGCACACACATGTAATCCCAGCTACTTGGAAGGCTGAGACAGAAGAATCGCTTGAACTCGGGAGGTGGAGGCTGCAGTGAGCCGAGGTTGCACCACTGCACTCTAGCCTGGGTGACAGAGCGAGACTCTGACTCAGAATAAATAGATAAATAAATAAGATGAACTTTTGCACATTTTAATATCTCTGAGATTGAGATGTACCTTGTAATTTCTTTCATTCATGCAGCAACTGCAACACAGTTATCACTGTGTGTGGATGAGCATCAAAACTGCCGAACTCTGCGTCTGTGCGAGCCACTTGGAAGGCTATCCCACAGTCAAGAGTGGAACGCTCATTTAAGAAGTGCTGCACCAACAACACCCTTGTTGGCACAGAGGACAAGATCTTTTGCAAAACACAAATCTTGATGATTTCGTGTCAAAACTCATTTAGAGGAATTTGACTACAAGCTGAAGTTTTAGCAATACCCTAACCAATTTGTTTTGTTTGTATTTCTTTGAGCATCTGTGTGCCTCATGTATGCAGAAGAGTGATGTATAATGAATTTCTTTAACGTCAGCAAAAATAAGCCTGTAAGAGTTTTTTTTGTTTAAAATGTCCTTTAAAAAACTTTTAAGTGATAAGAAAGCATAGGGAATTTATGTACATACACATATATACATATATATACACATATATATACACACATATAAATGTGTACACATATACATACACACATATAAATGTGTACACATATACATATATACATATATATACGTATATACATATGTATGTGTACACGCACACACATGCACACACACACATATATATATTCTTTTCTTGAGACAGGGTTTTACTCCCATCACCCAGGTTGGAGAGAAGTGGTACAATCGCAGCCCATGCAATCTCTGCCTCCTGGGCTCAAGTGATCCTTCCACCTCAGCCTCCCAAGTAGCTGGGACCACAGGTGCACGTGCCACGTGCCCGGCTAATTTTTATATTTTTTGCAGAGACAGGTTTTTGCCATGTTGCCCAGGCTGGTCTCAAGCTCTAGGGCTCAAGCAGTCCTCCTGCCTCAGCCTTTCAAAGTGCTGGGATTTACAGGTGTGAGCCACCGCAGCCGGCCATAGGGAAGTAATATATTTTGAAAGCATATTTTCTTCCTTAGCATTATATAAGCTAATGGTGCGTACAGTCTACGGCATCTTAGGTTTGGCTGCATGTAACACACTCCAAATAACAGTGGTTTCAATGAAATGGAAAAGTATTTCTCTCTCCCACAACTGTTTGTGGGTGAGTGATCTGGGGTTGGTATAGGAAGTACTTGACAGAGTCACCTCGAGATTTGGGCTCCTTCAATCATGTCATTTACTCATTTCTAGTGTGTTCCTCTAATCCATGTGGCTTGCCATCATACTTGTGCTCCTAGTGGTAAGAAAAACAAGGTGAAAAAAAGGAACATGCCCTCTCCCTTCAGCATACACCCCAGAAGCTACACACATCACTTCCTTACATAACACATGAGTCTAGGCACATAGACCCACCCAGCTAGCTGCAAGGGAGGCTGGGAAATGTCTGTAATCCACCTTAGAGAACCCATGATCTAGGCACATAGACCCACTCAGCTAGCTGCAAGAGAGGCTGGAAAACGTCTCCATTCTACCTTAGAGGTCAGGAAACATTTTCTATAAAAGGCCAGGGAGTAAATATTTTAAGCTTTGCAGGACACAGGACATCTCCATTGAATATTCTTTTTTGTTTGCTTGTTTCTAAACATCCCCTTACAAATCTAAAAACACTCTTAGCTTGTGGGCTATACAAAAATAGGAAACAAGCTGGGTTTGACCCACAGGACAGTGTGTCAGTCCTTGTTCTAGACTGTCATGTGTACACATATAAAGCTAGAGTTCCATTCTTTTTCTTTTTCTTTTTCTTTTTTCTTTTTGAGATGGAGTCTCACTCTGTTGCCCAGGCTGGAGTGCAGAGGCGTGATCTCAGGTTCAAGCTATTCTCCAGCCTCAGCCTCCCGAGTACCTGGGATTACAGGTGCCCACCACCACACTCAGGTAATTTTTGTACTTTTTAGTAGAGACGGGGTTTTGCCATATTGGCCAGGCTAGTCTTGAACTCCTGACTTCAGGTGATCCACCTGCCACAGTCTCCCAGAGTGCTAGAATTACAGGTGTGAGCCACTGCACCTGGCCTTTAACAATTGTATTTAATGAGCACATATTACTAGTTAAATAGCAACATTTTAGAGAATAAAAATG
>NW_012098299.1:114363-115220 GCF_000951045.1 Mandrillus leucophaeus
GGCGTGAACCTGGGAGGCAGAGCTTGCAGTGAGCCCAGATCCTGCCACTGTACTCCAGCCTGGGCGACAGAGCGAGACTGTCTCAAAAAATAGGGTGATGTATATGCTATATCCTTTTAAGGGTGACATAATATTCTGATACATGCTACAAATGGATGACTCTGAAGACATTATGCTAAGAGAAATAAGCCAGCCACAAAAGGACCAATACTGTATGATTCTACTCGTATGAAGTTCCTAGAGTGGTCAAACTCATAGAGACAGAAAGTACAATGGTGCTTGCCAGAAGCTGGGGAAGGGAACAGGGAGTTAATGTTTATTGGGTAGAGAGTTACCGTTTTGCGAGATGGAAAAGATCTGGAGGTGGATGGAGGTGGTGGTTGCACAACAGCGAGAATGTGCTTAATGCCACTGAACTCTATGCTTAACAAAATTAAGGTCTCCATCTTCATTCACATTCTCAATAAACTAACACAAGAACAGAAAACCAAACACCGCGTGTTCTCACTCATAAATGGGAGTTGAACAATGAGAACACATGGACACAGGGAGAGGAACATCACACTCCAGGGCCTGTCGGGGGGTTGGGGGCTAGGGGAGGGATAGCATTCGGAGAAATACCTAATTAGGAGAAATACCTAATTGCGTACAGCAAACCACCATGGCACGTGTATAACTATGTAACAAAACTGTAGCTTCTGCACATGTATCCCAGAACTTAAAGTATAATAAAATAAAATTAAAAACATTGACCAGGCACAGTAGCTCATGCCTGTAATCCCAGCACTTTGGGAGGCCGAGGCAGGCGGATCACCTGAGGTCAGGAGTTCGAGACCAGCCTGACCAACATGGAGAAA
>NW_012098299.1:116650-119482 GCF_000951045.1 Mandrillus leucophaeus
AGGAATTACCAAGCTGCTTTCTTAGCTGTAAGCATCTTGGAACCATGGGTTGTGCCTGGCAAGAAATGTGCCTGGCTAGTTTAAAGACGGAGGTTTTCTTAAAATGGTGTCACCCTGGCTCTCCTTGGCTCCTGCTTCCCTAACATACCTGTAAACCAAATTATTATTTTTTGCACATTTTTATACATTGAATTTTCTAGGACTGCAGTGACCATATTTGAGGGATGTTTAAAATTTGTTTTGGAACTTTGCCAAGAGTGGTTCACCATTTGGGCAAATCACAGGACTGATTGCAACGGCAATGCAACATACTTGAATCTGGCTGTACCTGCAGCAGTCACACTCATGGTGGGCCTACGGGGAGGGACAGGCATCCCACGGCATTATCTCTGCTATTGTCGTCACGTGCAAATATTTACATAGCAAAGACTTATTATTTCAGTTATTCTCTTATTATTTATTTTGCTCTTTGGATCTAATGTAGAGAACCTATAATTAATCTGAGAATCGTTTCAGATAGGACATAATCACTAATTGAAATCCCTGAAAAATTAGAAGATTACTTGGAAAGGTGAGTCCAAAGCCAGCTGAGGCTAGAGATGGAACAGCTGGAGATCCTTCAGAAGCCCAGGGTCTTCTTTGACCAGCTGTTTACTATGCGTTTTCCTCATTCCTGAATTCTTGCTGTTGATGAAGTTCTTCAGGGCTAAGAAGGGAAAAGGGGTCGCTTGAAGGCAGTTGTGGCTTTATAAGATAATTGTAGTCAGGAGTATTGCGAGAGAGAGAAACAGAGAGAGAGAAAGAGTAAAGAGAAGAAGATTTATGTTAAAGAATTGGCTCTTGCAACTGCAGGACTGGCAGGTCTGAAATCTACAGGGCAGGCCGGCAGGCTGGAAGATTTGTTGCAACTGGAGTCCAAGATCAGCCTGGAGGCAGAATTCCTCCCCTTTCCTGAACCTCAGTCTTTCTCTCTTAAGGCCTTCCGGTGATTGGATAAGTCCCATGCCCGTTATAGAGGATAATCTGCTTTACTAAAAGTGAACCAATTTAAATGTGAATCATATCTAAAACACAGCTTTACAGCAACATCTAGGCTCATGTTTGATGAAACATCTGGGTACCACAGCTTAACCAAGTTGACGCAAAAATTAACCATCACAATAACCAAACAGAGCTTGGAGTAAAGGTGTGAAGGTAGATGTAGGTCCCTGAAGGTGGGAACGCCTCTTCCTCTGAGCTGGAGACAGCAAGCCTAGAAGGTCTCAGTGAGCAGAGGAAAGTGGCCTCTTCAAACTTGACTGGAGGCTAAGATTCAGCCAGGATTGCCATAGAGACCATATTTCCTGTTTTCCTTGTAGCACGGCAGAGTGCCCCAAAAGCTAGGTGTCCAGCTCCCCAGTCTTCATCTCCTAGTGTTTTGATCAAGGTGTTGGGGACGGTTAGTGGCCAGTCGCTCCCAGCAGGCACAGATTCCAGAGAAGGCACAGTCCTCTTCCTTCTACCTGAGGCACAGCCCTTGGATTTAGTGGAAGAGGATTAAGCCCTAGTCTTGGGAGATTGCAAACTCCTCTAGGAGGCACATGGCAGCAGAGAGCCCAGCGGAGGATGAAAGCTCTCCAATAGGGTCCCAGAGGACTCACACTGACACCAGAGAAGAAACATGGGACAGGGAGGAAAGGTTAGATTCCGAATGGGAAAAAAAAAAATGGAGACTGAGACCTTCTCAAAGGAGTCACCAACACTGTTTTTTGTTTTTCAGGTGGAGTCTCACTCTGTCGTCCAGGCTGGAGTGCACTGTCGCGATCTCTGCTCACTGCAACCTCTGCCTCCCAGGCTCAAGCGATTCTCCTGCCTCAGCCTCCCAAGTAACTGGGACTACAGGCGTGTGCCAACACACCTGGCTAATTTTTGTATTTTTAGTAGAGATGGGGTTTCTCCATATTGGCCAGACTAGTCTCAAACTCCTGACCTTGTGATCCACGTACCTCAGCCTCCCAAAGTGCTGGGATTACAGGCATAAGCTACTGCTCCTGGCCAAGGAGTCAGCAACACTTTAACCATATCACATAACATGGTGTAAAAGGCCTTGGTATTGTTTATTTCTTAGGAGAAAAGTAGAATGGAAGAGAATTGTTGAGCATTGACTGTCTACCAGTTGCTATGTTAAGCACTTTATGTTGTATTATTTCAATTCAGTCTTTAATTCTACCTTGTTAAGTAAGTAGGATTATTAATCCAGTGTATGAAGAAATTAAGCTTAAATAATTTCGCCAAGGTCACAGAACAAGTAAGTGGAGGGGCTCGAACTCAGATGCAGAACATCTTATTATGAGGTTTATGTTTCTGATCTGGTACCAGGCAAGTTCCAAAATTGGGGCTTAGCCTGGGAGGATTCTTGGCTTTGCCCAGGAAAAAAATACAAGCATGAGTCAGTGGTGTTAGACAGAAACTTTTATTGAAGTGGCAGTGTACAGCAACAGCAGAGGGACTGCTGTTTGCAGAGCAGGACTACCCTACAGGCAAGGTGCCCGGAGTAGTAGCTCAAAGGCAGTTCTGCAGTCCTATTTATACTCACTTTTAATTACATTCAAATTAAGGGGCAGCTTATGCAGAAATTTCTGGGAAAAGGATGATAACAAGCCGGGAGCAGTGACTCACACCTGTAATCCCAGCACTTTGGGAGGCCGAGGTGGCTGGATCACCTTACGTCAGGAGGTCGAGACCACCCTGACCAATATGGTGAAACCCTGTCTCTACTAAAAATACAACAATGAGCCGCATATAGTGTTGTGCGCTGTAGTCCCAACTACATGGGAGGCTGAGACAGGAGAA
>NW_012098299.1:121957-125235 GCF_000951045.1 Mandrillus leucophaeus
TGGAGTCTCACTCTGTCGTCCAGGCTGGAGTGCACTGTCGCGATCTCTGCTCACTGCAACCTCTGCCTCCCAGGCTCAAGCGATTCTCCTGCCTCAGCCTCCCAAGTAACTGGGACTACAGGCGTGTGCCAACACACCTGGCTAATTTTTGTATTTTTAGTAGAGATGGGGTTTCTCCATATTGGCCAGACTAGTCTCAAACTCCTGACCTTGTGATCCACGTACCTCAGCCTCCCAAAGTGCTGGGATTACAGGCATAAGCTACTGCTCCTGGCCAAGGAGTCAGCAACACTTTAACCATATCACATAACATGGTGTAAAAGGCCTTGGTATTGTTTATTTCTTAGGAGAAAAGTAGAATGGAAGAAAAGAGAATTGTTGAGCATTGACTGTCTACCAGTTGCTATGTTAAGCACTTTATGTTGTATTATTTCAATTCAGTCTTTAATTCTACCTTGTTAAGTAAGTAGGATTATTAATCCAGTGTATGAAGAAATTAAGCTTAAATAATTTCGCCAAGGTCACAGAACAAGTAAGTGGAGGGGCTCGAACTCAGATGCAGAACATCTTATTATGAGGTTTATGTTTCTGATCTGGTACCAGGCAAGTTCCAAAATTGGGGCTTAGCCTGGGAGGATTCTTGGCTTTGCCCAGGAAAAAAATACAAGCATGAGTCAGTGGTGTTAGACAGAAACTTTTATTGAAGTGGCAGTGTACAGCAACAGCAGAGGGACTGCTGTTTGCAGAGCAGGACTACCCTACAGGCAAGGTGCCCGGAGTAGTAGCTCAAAGGCAGTTCTGCAGTCCTATTTATACTCACTTTTAATTACATTCAAATTAAGGGGCAGCTTATGCAGAAATTTCTGGGAAAAGGATGATAACAAGCCGGGAGCAGTGACTCACACCTGTAATCCCAGCACTTTGGGAGGCCGAGGTGGCTGGATCACCTTACGTCAGGAGGTCGAGACCACCCTGACCAATATGGTGAAACCCTGTCTCTACTAAAAATACAACAATGAGCCGCATATAGTGTTGTGCGCTGTAGTCCCAACTACATGGGAGGCTGAGACAGGAGAATGCTTGAACCCAGGAGATGGAGGTTGCAGTGAACCAAGATCACACCGCCGCTCTCCAGCCTGGGAGACAAAGCGAGACTCGGTCTCAAAAAAAAAAAAAAAAAGATGATTTCTGGGTCCTCAGGTCGTTGGCATAGAAAGGGGTAACTTTCAGGTGTTGCCATGGCAATGGTAAACTGACATGGCCCACTGGTGGGTGTGTCTTATGGAAAGCTGCTTCCCACTCCACCCTATTTTAGCTAGTCCTCAAATTGATCCAGTGTCCGAATCCTATCTCCTACCTCACTTCTAAGCCCTATCCTGGGCTTCTTTCCAGTAAAAGGAAGATGTGGCTTGTGGTGTTATGTCGTACATTGGTTTTCGTCCATGGTTACCGATTCCTAACTCCCATAGCCCTTGTTGCAAGTCTTTTGTTATGAGGTTGGCTGTGTTAGGCCTTAGGCGCAGACTTCCAGAAACAGAACCTCTCTCCTGCTCTCTTTTCACCCGCCCAAGGCAGGACTCTAAGAGTCCCCTACCCTTCTGACTGTGGGTCTTAAGACCCTCCCATGAGAAGGTCCCACCCGATACCCTGGGGGAAGGAACGCTGATGGCATAAAACTTTCATAAAAACCCAAGAGGACAAGGTTCAGGGAATTTCTGGATAGCTAAACTTGTGCAGGTTCCTGGAGAATGGTGGGCCCAGGGAGGGGTGGAAGCTCTGCACCCCTTGCCCCGTATTTCACCCTAGGCATCTCTTTATCTGCATCCTTCGCAACAGCCTTTATAATAAATCAGTAAATGCTAGTGTTCCCCTGAGTTCTATGAGCCGCTCCAGCACATCGACTGAGTCTCAACAGGAGATCACGGGGACCCTAGCTTGAAGCCGGTCGGTCAGAAGTTCTGGAGGCCAGACCTGCAACTAGAGTGTGTGTTTGGGGGAGAGGGCAGTGTTGGGGACTCAGCCCTCAACTCATGGGATCTGACACTGTCTTCAGGTAGATAGTGTCAGAACTGGATTAAAGGATGCCCAGGTGATGTCTGCTGCTTGGTATGTGAAGGGAAAAAAATATTCAGTCACAGAAATCTTCTGTGTTGATGATTGTTGTGGTGAGAGGTGGAGGAAAAGCGCTGTGAGACGGAGTTTTCCTTACACGAGGCCTTCCCAGGAGGCTGCACAAGGAGGGAAGGATCCAGTGCAGAATTCCGGGGAGGAGGGTAGGCTAGAGCAACAACAAAAGCAGTAGAGAGACTGAGAAGGGAAAAAGAAGAGACTGATAAAGGGGGGCATTTTTAGTGGCTGCCGCAAGAGGAAAATCTGGAGAAGTGAGAGGTAGCTAAGTAGAATGTTTAGAAATTTTTCTGTGTGCAATGCTGAATGAAACTACTAAAAAAGAAACTTACAAGAAAAACCTATGCTATTCTCAAGACTTTTGGAGTCAGACCGCAGCTACCATTGCCTTTCTGTTCCTTCTTCCTTTTCATGAAATACAGGACTAGGTCACATGGGGTCACAATGAGAGTTTCTTTCGTTTTGTTTCAGATTTTCTAAGATTTTTTTTTCCTCTTCTCAGTGTTTTTCAGATACATCCCTTCCTTTCCACCATAACTCGAATTTTCTTTATCTTACAACTGCATGTTACAAAGACTTAGTTTGCCTCTCTCCTCGTTATCCCGAACATGATCACCATATGAATATCAAATGTTGACTGGGCACAGTGGCACATGCCTGTATACCTAGCGCTTTGGGCGGCCGAGGCAGATGAATCGCTTGAGCCCAGGAGTTCAAACCAGCCTGGGCAACATGGCAAAACCCCATCCCTAGAAAAAATACGAAAATTAGCCAGGTGTGGTGGTTTGTGCCAGTAGTCCCAGGTAGTTGGGAGGCTGAGATGGGAGGATCTCTTGACCTCAGGAGGTGGAGGCTACAGTGAGTTGTGATTGTGCCACTGCACCCCAGCCTGTGCAAGAGTGAAATTCTATCTCTAAATATATGTGTGTGTAATATAAATATATAATATAATATATAAATATGTATACACGTATACATGTGTGTAATATGTATAATATATAATATATAAAATATATAATGTGTATATATGTATACATGTGTGTAATATATTATATATGTATATATGTATACATGTGTGTAATATATAAATGTAAAATATATGCATATTCACATATATACACATATATACATATATCGTTTTACATGTATAC
>NW_012098299.1:125557-127600 GCF_000951045.1 Mandrillus leucophaeus
ATATATATATACGTATATGTATATATGTATAGATGTGTATATACCCACATATATTTTTACATTTATATATTACATGCGTATACGTATATAAAACTATATATGTATATATAAAATATATATGTATATGTAATGTAATATCTGCATATAATTCTGTCTCAAAAATTCTCAATAGCCTCGTTTAAATTCTTCAGCCTAGATCCAAGACTCTTCAGAATTGAAACCTATAAATTATTCAACAGTATCTGCCAAGACTGTGAGTACAGATGTGCAGATCAGCTAACATCCTCTCTGACCCCATCGCCCTCTTCCTGTTCCCCACCCTACCACTCACAAGACAGTCCCACCACCACACCCCTGCTCAGAGCGTTTCAATCTGGAATTTCATCCCATTGCAATCCTGTGCTTTTTTTCAGGACAAAAATCAAATGAAATGTTTTCTTAACTTTTTTTAGCCCATAATTAGCATGTTGTTCTCCAAATGATTATCTATTTCACACACTTCTGTCAGTAAACAGGGTATAATTGGCTGAAAGCTCAATAAGAAGAGGCAGTTGATACATGTAACAAAAGAAAAAGTGAGTTGCTCACTACTCTTGCACCCGTCAGTTATAAAATAGTGCAGGCATCTCGGTGAAGAATGACATTATTACATTTCCCAAGCGGCATTTCAATGGGGATCTGGTTCTTGCTATGAGATGCCTGTCCTTGTCCTTGGATATGTTGATGGTCTTTACTAACAAAAGCTATAAGATGAATGGGACAGAAAAAGAAGAGGGCTTATTTTGGGTAGAATGCAGTTCTCTCCTTTGCAAAGCCAAGGGCACAACCCTCAAAAGAGTTGAATTTATGGTTATATGGGCCAGGTGCTATGGCTTGTACCTGTAATCCCAGCACTTGAAGAGACTGAGGTGGGAGGACTACACGAAGTCAGGAGTTCAAGACCAGCCTGGGCAACATAACAAGACCGTAGATGTACAAAAAAATAATTTTTAATATTAAAAAAATAATAGTTATGTGGGTAAGAGGAGGAATTAGCATCTCGTTCACCCGGCCACATAAGTACTGCTAGACTAGAGAAAAAAGCCTGGGATGGCCAAGCAGAGAAGACATAAAGACTGAGAACCCACCATACCTACCATCACTACCACCACCTCCTCCATATCTCCCTCCATCTCTGTCTCACATTGGCTTCCCCAGAGTTGCAGATCCAGGGCTAAGAGGAGTAAATGATGAAGGTGGGGATTGCACGCTTCCTGGTGATACTTTCATTAAAGGATAGAGAAGAATGTGCATCGGAAAAATTCAGTCTAATGCTATCAGTTGCAGGCTGGTTGGAAATACAGGCAAATCTCCAATGAGGTGACCAACAACTAGGGAATACGGGAAAGGAAGACTGAACTCTTCAACAGCGTGAGTTCCAAACTGAGTCTGCAGGCAGTTAATAAGATCAGTGGGTATGGCCAACAGAGAAGACAGAAACCTCACCACCGCCAAAGTAGGGTTTCTTATATAAGGGGAGGACAATAAGGGGAGAGCCAGCTAGCTCTCTGTTGGTAGTTACATAAGGATGTGTCTTTTATCCTCGTGATGGTTATACTGAGTGTCAACTTGATTGGATTGAAGGATACAAAATATTGATCCTGGGTGTGTCTGTGAGGATGTTGCCAAAGAGATTAACATTTGAGTCAGTGTGCTGGGAAACGCAGACCAATCCTTAATCTGGTAGGCACCATTTAATCAGTTGCCAGAGAATATTAAACAGGCAGAAAAACGTGAAAAGGAGAGAGAATGGCTAGGCCTCCCAGCCTGCATCTTTCTCCTGTGTTGGATGCTTGCTGTCTTTGAACATCGGACTCCAAGTTCTTCAGTTTTGAGACTCAGACTAGCTTTCCTTACTCTTCAGGTTGCAGATAGCCTATTGTGGGATCTTGTGATCATGTAAGTTAATACTTAATAAACTCCCATATATGTATAATATATATATTTTATATGTATTATACACATTATATATGGGAGTTATATGTAATATATTTTTTATATATA
>NW_012098299.1:128440-130264 GCF_000951045.1 Mandrillus leucophaeus
ATATATATATATTTAGGCTGGGCGCCATAGCTCATGCCTGTAATCCGACACTTTGGGAGGCCAAGGTGGGTAGATCACCTGAGGTCAGGAGTTCAAGACCAGCCTGGCCAACATGGTAAACTCTGTCTATACTAAAAATACAAAATATTAGCTGGACGTGGTGCTGCATGTCTGTAATCCCAGCTGCTCAGGAGTCTGAGGCAGGACTATCGCTTGAACCTGGGAGACAGAAGTTGCACTGAGCCGAGATTGCACCACTGCACTCCAGCCTGGGCAACAGAGCAAGGCTCTGTCTAAACAAACAAACAAACAAACAAACAGAAAAGAATATTTAAAGAAACTGATTGTCTTTAACCTGAAGGGATAGATAACTGTCTTTAGATATTTGGAGAGATGTCATGTGGAAAAATTAGATTTATTCTCTATGGTTTTAGAAAGCAAACAAGGAATAAATGTGTGAAAGTTACAGGGATATAAATTCCGTCTTAACAGTAGGGATGGACGAACTTTCAAAAAAGTAAGGATGACCTGCCCCAAAATAGATAGTACTGTCACTTGACGTATTTGTGCAGGGGCTGTATATTAATCCCCTAGGGCTGTAGTAGAGGAAAGCTCAGCATTGGAGCGAAACTGAACCAAATGGTCTTCAAGTTCCACCTCCCATTCTAAGATTTATATTTAATGATTTCTTATGTCATCCAATTTTTAACTTGGTTTCTCTTTGTTTATTCTTACGTATGTGAATCTTGTTCTCTCATTTAGTAGAAATCATCCACCAGGAGAATGTTCTGTATATATGGTGCATAATGACAGGCATACCTAAGATATCATTACGTAATTAGGTTCCTAGGATTATTATCTGGTGATCAGAAAAAACTTTTAAGAACATCTGGTCTTAGCCTGGCCAACATAGTGAAACCCTGTCTCTACTAAAAACACAAGAAGTAGCTGGGCATAGTGGTGCGCGAATGTAATCTCAGCTATTCGGAGGCTGAGGCAGGAGAATCTCTTGAACCCAGGAGGAGGAAGTTGCAGTGAGCTGAGATTGCACCACTGTACTCAAGCCTGGGTGACAGAGCAGGACTCAGTATTTAAAAAAAAGAAAAAAAAAAAAAGAACATCTAGTCTTACCCCTCTTCTAATATTTAAACTTCCTGCATTATTTCTCCCAAATGATCCTCCTCTTTCCCCCACTTCTTGAATACCTTCGTTGATGGTGAACTCACTCACAGGAGCTCCGTAACATTTTTAGGACAAGTTTACCATGAATTTCACTGTCTCAGTGATCTGCTACTGCGTAACAAACCACACCCAGAATTAACATCTTAAAATAACAGTGATTTTTATTTCCCTGGATTGGCTAAGTGGTCCCCCACTGGTTTTGCCTGGGCTCGATTAGGTGGCTGCTTTCAACTGAGGGACGGTCTGAGCTGGAAGATCCAAGATGGCCTCACGTGCCTGACTGGCAGATGTCAATGGCTGTTGCCTAGAGCTCTTTGTTTCCCTTTCATGTGGCCTCTCATCCTCCTCCACACTAGCCTGACTTCATTATATGTCTCGGGACAGGGTTCTAAAAAAAAAAATGAAGGCGGAAACTCAACAGCCTCTTGAGACCTAAACTCCAGGTTGCGTACAACATCACTTCCGCCATATTCTTTCAGTTAAATCACAAGGGTGATCCAGACACAGGGGGATGAAGAAAAAGACCCCACTTCTGAAAGGAAGTGATGGAAAACCCACACATATGTGTGAGGACATACATAATAGGAGGGGTGAAATATGCAGCTGTTACACAATCTAAAGTATTTAAAGAAGGCCGGGCGC
>NW_012098299.1:131604-132666 GCF_000951045.1 Mandrillus leucophaeus
CTGAGAGAGAGAGGATTCAGGGCGAGCTGCTCGTAAGGATGAGACAGCAGAGACCGTTACTAGGGAAAGGGAGTCTTACATGATTATTCATAAAGGGGTGGGAAGAGGTGTTGCTAGTAAGCATGTTCTGGGTGGTCTTCTGGGTGCACATGTACAGTAGCTGTACATGCGTCTTCAAACGTCACATGTCTCATTAGCATCTTAAATCTCTACCCAGGGTGTGTTTTTTACTGTTATAATGATCAGAGGGTGAGTTTGAGGACAGGGAAAATCAAAATATGTGTGCACTCTCGAGAGGAAAGTCCCTGCTGAAGATAAGTTTGCTTGAATGAGCTCAACTGCAATGCAAATGCTGAGGCTTATTGTGTTGACCGTACAGTCACCACGGTTGCTGCGTCCCAAGAACGTGATCATTTCCTTGACTACCCATCTTGCCTCAAATGCATTTTTGGTTTTTAGATGGAGTCTCGCTCTGTCACCCAGGCTGGAATGGAGTGGCGTTATCTCAGCTCACTGCAACCTCCGCCTTCCCGGCTCAAGCAATTCCCCTGCCTCAGCTTCTAGAGTAGCTGAGATTACAGGCACGCGCCACCATGCCCAGCTAATTTTTGTATTTTTAGGTGAGACGTGGTTTCACCATGTTGACCAGGCTGGTCTCGAACTCTCAACCTCAAATGATCCACCTGTGTCGGCCTCCCAAAGTGCTGGGATTATAGGCATGAGCCACCACGCCCCGCCATGCCTCAAAACCATTTATATCCTTATTTTTCCCTTTATCTCCTTTCCCTACTCCTTCCTGGCCTCTGGTAACCACAAATCTGCTCCCTGTCTTCATGAGTTCCACTGTTTTTAGTTCCCACACATGAGTGAGAACACGAGTGTCTGCTTTTCTGTGCTTGGCTTATTTCACTTAACATAATGGCCTCCAGTTCCATCCATGTTGCTGCAAATGATAAGATTTCATTCTTTTTTATGAAATAAAAGTCCATAATGGTATTCCATTGTGTATATATACTACATTTTCTTTTTTTAATTTTCTCTCTCTCTCTTTTTTTTTTTTTT
>NW_012098299.1:133586-137033 GCF_000951045.1 Mandrillus leucophaeus
AAATCCTTTTTTCAAATAACAGCTTTTCCATTCTTTGAGGAAAATTGGAATAGGAATGCCAAGTCCTTTTTACCTTCGTTCTTTTCACCATTCCTCAACCTGACTTACTGCCTTTACTGCAGATCACAGAATAAATGCCAACTCATACTTACTGATTCAGAAATTCTGCAGCATGGGCCCCTGCAGTGTGTTTCAACAAGCCCTCTGGGTGATTCTGATACATGTGAAAGCATGAGAACCACTGGTCTGGTTCTCTTGCTTGATCATCTCTCCATGGTCTTTTAAAACTATGATTTTTATCATTCATCTGCTTGCTCTAATTGTTGCAGCAGAAAACTCTGACCTGCTGCTACTTACTGAATGCTGCATAGAAGCGAAAGTTTTCTGCACTTGTTCTTAATTGTTAGCAAAGTATAAATGCAATGTTGCTATTTGATAGCAAATATTATCTCCCTTTATTATGACACCAACTTTTCTTAAGGAAACTTTATTGTCAATCATGTGGTTTGGGTGACATAAATTCCATCTCTAGCCTCAGAAATGGACCCTGATTCGCACAACCAAATTAATTCATGCAGTCGTCCACAGTAATTGGCTCAAGAGCAGATACACAAACTCACTGAATCCTGTGGTGTTCCAGGGTTTCTGAAGAGAGACATTTTCCCCACTTCCACTGGTTTTAGTGGAGGAAGGACATGTTTGAAATTGGACTTCTTTTAACTAAACTGAGGAGCCTGAAACTATCACTGGTCACTTTTTTAAGGCCTGAAAACAGCCCACCCTGCGCTAGACCAGAAAGGTGTGATGCAGATGACATTATTTGAGCACTGAAGCAAGCCACTCCTGAACCCTACTCTACCTATGGAACTTTCATGTGCAAGACGAGTGACCAGCCAGGCACTGTAGTAGGGATGGGGTTTCACCATGTTGACCAGGCTGGTCTCGAACTCCTGACCTCATGATCCACCCCACTCGGCCACCCAAAGTGCTGGAATTCCAGGCATGAGCCACCGTGCCTGGCCTTAATTTGCATCATGTCTTTAAAACGCGAGAACAAATGTTTGTGACGCCCGTAGAAGTAGTAGAAGTGGTACCACTTGTAAAATTAAAGGTCAAGGATGAGAGTTCTAATTTTTATTCTGTTCTTCCATGCGACTTAACCTTTATTCATATTTGTAACCTTAGATATTAAATAGAAAGCATGTTCACGACCTGTCGCATTCAGTCACAACGAAGAAAAAACTACCTATTGTAAATCACAAGATGAATACAAATTACTATCTGCAATCAGCTAGGCTACATTCCCTATCCTGACACCTGAGGTTCATAACATTACCGTGGAGGAGCCCTTTGGTACCTTTAAAAAAAAATGGCAATATAACTCAAAAGTGTGAAGTTGCAAAACCCATTATTTTAAGAGTATGATCCTAACATAGTAGCACAAAATAAACCCTTACCTTTCCTTTTCTGTGACACAGCTGTCATCTGGGCTTTGACCGTGGCTGTTAATTTAGTCTATGACTACTAAATTCCAGCTGAGCCAAAGAAACTGTAGTTCATTAAAGTCCATTTCTCAGTTCAAACAACTGCCAACCACACAAGCTGTCCCTGCAATTAAGGAAATGTAAAGTGATCCCCCACAGAGAGGAATGAAGTCAAGTCAGAAGCTAGGCCAGCAAATCATTTTCTTCTTACAGCTTCCCAGAAAAGCTTTGGCAGAGGACATGACCAGACCATGAACTATGATAAATAGATGAAGGCTTGTTTGTATCATGCCCCTATATATTCAGCACCCGAAAGAACATTTTTCCCTGGACTATACTAGGTTCTGGATTCTGTCCAGATTTCATACACTGCCAATATCTCTGCTGCAAGCAAGTTTTATATGATCAAGAAACCCGAAGAGTTTTAGGAAGGGTCGCAACATTGGGAATATCAAGTGTACACCGCTTTACTTCTGAATTTCCTTCATTATAAATTCAAATAAGCTTCAGGCAGCTATAATTCCACTTTTCAATGCATACTCACAACTGAGCCATAAATTTCTTTGCACTCAAAGTAATTCCTTTTTTCATCTTTCAGCATGAAAAAATATGAATTCTCTACACAATTATTGCAGTGTTTATTCAAAAAGTCATTTATCCTGTCTTCCTAAGAAGCAAAATTATTGGTTTAAACACCACACTGCTACCTTCCTGACAGCATTTTTACGTGTCCTTAATTTTAATACCTCTCTAGGTTGTTCGCTTGCTTGGTTTTAGGGAAAGTATGAGAACCTGAATTAAGTTCACTGCCATTGATGACTCATTTTGCAATCTTGTTTAAATCAGATATTAATAATCAAATACAACATTGTGCTCCAAGTCTGACAATTCAGAAGCTGTTTGGAAGTCATGAAATCAATACACAAATATAGAATCCTCGTTGCATTGCCAAATGAAATTTAATAGGAGGGCGTTGTTTTGGATTGAACTGCTGTACTAAGCCCCAACAAACCAGAGCAAACCAGAATGGAGTCAGTCACGCTAAGTACCACATAGTCAAACTGAACTTTGAAATGGTTTTCCAAGGAATAGGAAACTCACCGCAGCCAGTCAAAAGGAGCCCAGTCACCCTGAATAGACATGATGAGAAAGCTCCCTCTGCCTGAACCCTAGAAGGAGAGTCACTTGGAAATGACCAGTCAGCTTTCTATTCCCTGTTTCTACTTCTTCAGCTCTGTATGCCTGTAAAGCCCACCTCCTCTGCTCAGCCCACTGGAAGGTCTTTTCTGTTTCATAAATGAGATGCTACCTAATTCATGAATTGCTAATAAAAGCCAATTTGATATTTTAACAAAATATGTTGAAATTTTGTTCTTCGACAGCATGAACCCCAAACAATTTACCAGCTCACAGCTTTACTAGCTCTATCTCAATCCCCCACAATTTCTCACTACTTTCATTTGTCCATCCCCACCTCTTCATCTTCCTGCCACAGTCACACAGACACACACGCTAAGCTGTTATTGGGGAGACTGAAGTCAAGTCAACTGAATAAGGAAATTGAATGCAAACTTAACTGGTTGATTCTTTTTTTCACCATGCATATTGTTCCCTCATCTCTGTAATACCTTTCAACTACCTACTGGGCAGAATTGATGGAAAAAATAAACATGTAGATCAATGGCATAAAATACAAAGCCCCATATAGATCCCTCTAAGTGTGGATTTCTATAGTTTCAAATTACAGCGAGAGACATCACAAAACAAAATATAATCAGCTTGCATATGCCAAAGCATGTGTGCCCACTGCGGAGGGGGTGGGGGAGGCCCATAACTATAAGGAACGAGAGAGGAAGAAAACTTGTAGACTTGTAGGAGAAGCAGTAGATAAAAGATAAATGTCCCTATCAGATAAACAGCTCTTTGAAATTCATTTTTAAAGCATCAAGAATTTCATAGATGC
>NW_012098299.1:137083-148411 GCF_000951045.1 Mandrillus leucophaeus
GCTGTGCTAGGGTGATAAAGACAGGCATGTTGACCTTGAAAGGCGTATGTTAAAGTCAGCATAGCCATAAGATAGAAGGAGCCTAAGTCCCTGGATCCACTGCACAGAGGTGAGTTACACACCCATCCCTTTTGACTTTATGTTAACCTGCTGAGACTTCTGGATACATTGGTTAAAGTAGCTAGCTTTACTACCTGCTTTTAGTTGGAGGATTTCCTTTTTTTTTTTTTTTTTGAGATGGAGTCTCACTCTGTTGACCAGACCAGGCTGGAGTGCAGTGGCGCAATCCCAGCTCACAGCAACCTCTGCCTCCTGGACTTAAGCGATTCTCCTGCCTCAGCCTCCCAAGTAGTTGGGATTACACGTGCACGCCACCATGCCCAGGTAATTTTTGTGTTTTTAGTAGAGACCAGGTTTTGTCATAATGGCCAGGCCTGTCTCAAACTCCTGACCTCGAGTGATCTGCCTGCCTCAGCCTCCCAAAGTGCTGGGATTACAGGCATGAGCCACCGTATCTGGCCATGTTAATGCGATTCTAAAGTACCATTCTATACTTTCCTGGACACCAGCATTGTCTATAATTTGTTTTAGCTATGCAGCTACGTTTTTGCCACTGGAACATCCATGAATACCACTTCCACATCTGGCTCATAAAAACTGCCTGCATACAAATCTGGGTGTCTCTTCTGCTGTGCTAGGGTGATAAAGACAGGCATGTTGACCTTGAAAGGCGTATGTTAAAGTCAGCATAGCCATAAGATAGAAGGAGCCTAAGTCCCTGGATCCACTGCACAGAGGTGAGTTACACACCCATCCCTTTTGACTTTATGTTAACCTGCTGAGACTTCTGGATACATTGGTTAAAGTAGCTAGCTTTACTACCTGCTTTTAGTTGGAGGATTTCCTTTTTTTTTTTTTTTTTGAGATGGAGTCTCACTCTGTTGACCAGACCAGGCTGGAGTGCAGTGGCATGATCTTGGCTCACTGCATCACTGCTACTTCTGCCTCCCAGCTTTAAGTGATTCTCATACCTCAGCCTCCCCAGTAGCTGAGATTACAGGTACCCGCCACCACACCCGGCTGAAATTTCATGTTCGCCAGGCTGTTCTCAAACTCCTAACCTCAAGTAATCCACCGGCCTCAGCCTCCGAAAGTGCTGGGATTACAGGCGTGAGCCACCACACCTGCCCTAGTTTGGGGATTTCTAATTAGCTTTAGCAAGAAATTAGAAGGAAACAAGTTGGAACACGACAGGAAAAAAAATCTCAAGTTGCCAGGCGCAGTGGCTCACGCCTGTAATCCCAGCACTTTGGGAGGCCGAGGTGGGTGGATCACAAGGTCAGGAGATCGAGACCATCCTGGCTAACACGGTGAAACCCCACCTTCACTAAAAATACAAAAAATTCTCTGGGCGTGGTGGCGGGCGCCTGTAGTCCAGCTACTCGGGAGGCTGAGGCAGGAGAATGGCATGAGCCCAGGAGGTGGAGCTTGCAGTGAGCTGAGATTGCGCCACTGCACTCCAGCCTGGGCAACAGAGTGAGACTCCTTCTCAAAAAGAAGAAGAAGAAGAAAAAATCTCAAGTTAAAATATTGTAGCCCCCATACAGATAACCCTGATTCCCTTCTTTCTCTTTTAATATAAACTCTTCTATTATCTGTCATCTCCCTTCTTCCTGATTAGACTTCATTTTTTCATCTAAGAAAAAAACTTCATAGGTTTGGTTTCATATTATCATATCAATAAACACTGAAATTATCCTACCCAATATCCAAAAGGAAAACAGAATTATTGATTGACTACTCTACAGCCGATAACAGCAGGTTTTTCGGTGGATACATGTAAACTATCTCACATGCCAAGATCAAACCAAAGAAAAGAAAGTATGAGAGCTTATGACCTTAGGATGCATTCATATGCCAAAATTTAGTTGTTGTTGTTGTTGTTAAGACGGAGTCTCCCTCTGTCGCTCAGGCTGGAGTGCAGTGGTGTGATCTCGGCTCACTGCAACTTCCACCTCTCAAGGTCAAGCGATTCTTCTGCCTCAGCCTCCCAAGTAGCTGGGACTACAGGTGCCTGCCACCACGCTCAGCTAATTTTTGTATTTTTAGTAGAGACAGGGTTTCGCCATGTTGGTCAGGATGGTCTTGATCTCTTGACGTCATAAGCTGCCTGCCTCAGCCTCCCAAAGTGCTGGGATTACAGGTGTGAGCCACCACACCCGGCCCAGTTGCACTTTCTTCGTGCATTTTTACAAGGGCAAAAAAAGGGACAGACTCACTCCTTCCAGCCCTTTTATAAGGACACCGATCCTATCTAATCACCTTCCAAAGGCCCCACCTTGGGCTTATGTAACAACATAGGAGTTTTGAAGGGACTCATACATGCAAACCACAGCATTTTCCCCATCAAATTCCTTCAGAACCCTATGCCTTTGGTTAGGCTGCTGTTGCTTCTGCCCAGCACAGAAAAAAAATTTTTTTAAATAAATAAACATCTATTTATATTTTATGTAAATCTACGTAATCCCTCAAGACTCAGCTCCAGCCTGCCCTCCTTTGCAGTGTCTGCTGAGTTAATTGGCCCTCTTCCGTACTCAACAGCATATTCGCAAAGCACTTGACATGTACCTTTTTAATTGCAAGTTGACTTGTCCTTTAAAGAAAACATAACTGTAATCCCCTTGAGAGCAGGAACAACCTTTCATGCCTTCATGCTCAGAGCACAGTGTTGGCATATGGATAGTTCCTTAATAAAGTTGTTATACGGCTGAGTGAATTCTGTAGCTTGAAAGCTCTTTTGAAAAATGATGCCAAAATCACTTGTTAACCTAACCCCACACCTCAAAAGTTTTTGTTTTGCTAGAAAATAGTTGAGTAGCGTGGTACTAAGATATGGTAGAGAGTAGATTTGTTTAGACTAGGTATTTTTTTCTGTTGCTGGTTACAATTTATAGTTTATCAGAAATTCTCATCAGGTGCTATGTTACAAACAAGTGTCAATAACGGAAGTATCTAGTATATGCTTCTGGAATTCACCCTTCTGTTGATAGGATTCATTGATTCATTCATTCAATAATATTTCAATACCTTGGAAGGCTGAGGCAGGCAGATCACTAGAGCTCAGAAGTTCAAGACCAGCCCAGCCAACATGATGAAATCCCATCTCTACTAAAAATACAAAAATTAGCCAGGCATGGTGGCAGGCACCTATAATTCCAGCTACCCGGGAGGCTGAGGCAGGAGAATCACTTGAATCTGGGAGGCAGAGTTTGCAGTGAGCTGAGATTGCGCCACTGTACTCCAGCCTGGGCAACAGGGACTCTGGCTCAAAAAAAAAAAAAAAAAAAAAAACAAAACAATACCTATTCTGTGCCAAGCTGCTTTAGGTGTTGGTGATGAAACAATGAATGAAAGGTAAATAAAAAGACCAATAGGCCTGCCCTCATTGAGTTTATGACATATACAGTGGTCATATTTGTAGAAATGTGTTTTGTCAACTGTTACATAAAAGCTAAGTTGGAGTTAGGGGATATAGAATGCAGGGGAAGGAAGAGGGTTGCTACCTCACAGGGTAGTCAGGGAAGGCCTCTGTGACAAAGTGACATTTTGAGCAGAAACTCACAGGGAAGCAGTGCCAAGGGCATTGGCCTTGAGGCAGGAGCGTGGTTGGCATTTTCTAAGGACAGCAAGGTGTCAAGTGTGGCTGGAGCAAAATAACCAAAGACAATAAGGTAAAAGGTGGCTGTGACAGCAGAGGAGAAGCAGCAGATTGCGGAGGGCCTAGCAGCCTGCATAGTTAGGACACTGACTTACTCTGATAGTAAAAGTAGAAGTGGGGAATTACTGGAAAGCTTTGAGAAAAGGAAAGACATGATTTCACTTTATTTATTATTTATTTATTTTTGAGATGGAGTTCTGCTCTGTCAACCAGGCTGGAGTACAGTGGTGTAATCTCGGCTCACTGCAACCTCTGCCTCCTGGGTTCAAGCGGTTCTCCTGCCTCAGCCTCCCAAGTAGCTGGGATTACAAGCACCAATTTCATTTTAGTTTAATAAAATAATTGCTGTGTTAAGAGTAGCCTACAGGGACCCAGGGATTAATTGAGGAAACCAGTTAGGAGGTAACTGCAATGATACAGACAAAAGAAAATGATGGCGCAGCCCAGGACGGTGTCAGCCATGGAAGGATGAAATGTCTGCATCTGGATATACTTTGGTTTTCGTTTTGTTTTTTTAGTTGAAGTCTTGCTCTGTCATGCAGGCTGGAGTGCAGTGGCATGATCTCGGCTCACTGCAACTTCCTCCATCTCCCGGGTTCAAGCGATTCTCCTGCCTCAGCCTCCTAAGTAGCTAGGACTACAAGTGTGTGCCACCACGCCTGGCTAATAGTTGTATTTTTTGTAGAGACTGAGTTTCACCATGTTGACTAGGCTGGTCTCAAACTCCTGACCTCAAGTGATCTGCCCACCTCAGCCTCCCAAAGTGCTAGGATTACAGGCCTGAGCCACCATACCTGACCATGCATCTGGATATATTTTGAAGGTCAAACCAGCAAACAGAAATATGAGAGAAAATGTCACATCGACAATGACTGCAAGGTCAGGGGACAGCAAAATAGATTTGCCATTTACTGATATGTGGGAGTTTATTAATGTGTGTCTTTGGGGGAAATACAATGCTTTCTTTGTTTTTGTTTCATGTTAGATTATAAGGTTATAGTTATAACTTACATGCTTAAGAATTCTGAGGACTATTTTACGGTGCTCCTTTTCTTCCTCCAGTTCTTCCCAGTAACCAACCTCTGAAGCTTCTTTTTCAAGAGTGTCTCAAACACTTCATCCAGCGTTGCCTTTTTACTCATGTTCCTTCTGTTTGGCTCTCAGGACTTCTTGCCTGGAATCATGCAACAGTCTCCTAAATCGGTCTCCAGCTTTTAGTCTTTGACCCTTCCAGTCTTTCCCACGCTGACTAAAGGACAGAGAGGATCGTCACCGCTGGCTTCAAAAATCTTTAACGGCCTTCGTCTGCTAAATGAAGACCACGCCTCTCTGAGAGAGGCCCAGCATGTGCCCCTTGGTTTTTTGTATTTTTGTTTTTGTTTTGTTTTGTTTTGAGACAGGATCTTGCTCCATCACTCAGGCTGTAATGCAGTGGCACAATCTCAGCTCACTGCAACCTCTGCCTCCCGGGTTGGAGCGGTTCTTCTTCCTCAGCCTCCCGAGCAGCTAGGATTACAGGCGTGCACCACCATGCCCAGCTCATTTTTGTATTTTTGGTAAAGACAGAGTTTCCCCATGTTGGCCAGGCTGGTCTCGAACTCCTGACCTCAAGTGATCCACCAGCCTCAGCCTCCCAAAGTGCTGGGATTACAGATGTGAGCCACCATGCCTGGCCCACCTTGTTTTTATCTTGTATGCTCCTTGCCTCTCTTTGCACCATTCACCCTCCCAAGCCTGCTCCAGCCCCCATACTCATTTCTAATTGTTCATGTGAAAATGTTACCAATCCTTTCACAGCCATCACTCCAATGAAGCCTTCAAGTTTCACCCAGTGAGAATAATCCTTTCCTCCCTACATATTCACAACCCTTTCGGCCTCTACTTAACACTGTGTATTAGTTATTTATTTTTGTGTTTCTATGTCTCCTTTTGGGTAGTGACTTACTGTATGAGAATACAGAAGGCCAGGCGTGGCGGCTCACACCTGTAATCTCAACATTTTGCCAGGCTGAGTCAAGAAGATTGCTGGAGGCCGGGAGTTGGAAACCAGCCTGGGAAACAGCGATATAAATTTTGTTGTAATTAATTTAAAAAATTGTTTTAAATAGCTGCTGTGTGGTGGCACACATCTGTAGTTCCAGCTACTTAGGAGGCTGAGGTGGGAGGATCACTTGAGCCCAGGAGTTCAAGGCTGCAGTGAGCTATGATTGCGCCACTGCACTCCAGCCTGGGTGACAGAATAAAACAAAAAAAAAAAAAAAAAAATACTAGGCCGGGTGCAGTGCCTTACAACTGTAACCCCAGCACTTTCGGAGGTTGAGGCAGGAGGATCAGTTGAGCCCAGGAGTTCAAGACAAGCCTGGGTGACAAAGCAAGACCTCTGAGTCTACAAAAAAATTAAAAATTAAATTAAAGAGTATATACCCAAAAGAATATAAATCATTCTATTACAAAGATACATGCACACATATGTTCATTGCAGCATTATTCACAATAGCAAAGACATGGAATCAACCCAAATGTCAATCAGTGATAGACTGGATAAAGAAAATGTGGTACATATACACCATGGACTACTATACAGCCGTAAAAAGGAACGAGATCATGTCCTTTGAAGGAACATGGATGGAGCTGGAAGCCATTATCCTCAGCAAACTAATGCAGTAACAGAAAACCTAACACCACATGTTGTCACTTATAAGTGGGAGCTGAACAATGAGAGCACATAGACACAGGAAGGGAAACAACACACACTGGGGCCTGTCAGGGGAGTGGGGTGGAGGGAGGGAGAGCATTAGGAAAAATAGTTAATGTATGTGACGCTTAATACCTAGGTGATGGGTTGACAGGTGCAGCAAACCACCATGGCACACGTTTACCTGTGTAACAAACCTGCACGTCCTGCACATGTGCAGAACTAAAAATAAAAATTAAATTTAAAATAAAAGTTTTAGAAAACATCGAATTTGTCTCATAAACCAGACATGCACAGGGTTTAGTAGAGTCATTCTCCTAATTGGTCCCCAGTAACTGTTTGAGGTGGGTTTTAATAGCCAAATGCTGCTGCAATGAGAATGATCTTAATATTGAGAAAAGGTTCTGCAGGATTTGGGGTTGGCCCTCACATAAACAGTAAACATATACACATTCATTTTTCAACTACATTTTCCCTCATATTATTATCATAGTCTGTTTAAAACAAAACTACCCAAACAATGTATTTTAAAGGTCATATTCAAATACTACCATAAATACAAGCTTCTCTAGAGTAATATTTAGAAAACATTGTAAAATAAATTAGATGTTTTGTTCCTCTGAGGCCAAGCAGGTTTTCATTTTCTTGTGCAAATAAAAAATATTGATTTTTCCTTTTTGTTTGAGGAAAAAAACAATCCTTAAAACATACTAGGCAGACTGCTTATGTGCTACAGAAGCCAGATGTCTCAGGGCACTGAAATGGAAAAATTAGTGCTGAATCTCATAATGTAAGAATATCTTAAGGGAAAAGTGACAAATGTTGTGATTTGGAAACTTGAGGCTACCTGGTTAGATTCTGCTTCATATCAGGGGCACCTCCAGGATTTGCTTCACTGCTCATATTAATGTTATTGGTTTCAATGTCTTTTTCTTACTAGATTGTTGCCTCTAAAGCCACACTTTACTCCTATAAAAATTATTGGCATAGGGCCTGGTGCAGTGGCTCATGCCTGTAATCCTAGCAATTTGGGAGGCCAAGACAGGAGGATCGTTTGAGCTCAGGAGTTGGAGACCAGCCTAGGCAAGACCCTGTCTCTATTAAAATAAAATAAATAAAATAAAATAATTAAAATAAAATAATAAACATCCTGGCTAACCCAGTGAAACCCCGTCTCTACTAAAAAAATACAAAAAACTAGCTGGGCGAGATGGCGGGCACCTGTAGTCCCAGCTACTCGGGAGGCTGAGGCAGGAGAATGGCGTAAACCCGGGAGGCGGAGCTTGCAGTGAGCTGAGATCCGGCCACTGCACTCCAGCCTGGGCGACAGAGCGAGACTCCGTCTCAAAAAAAAAATAAAAATAAAAATAAAAGTAAAAATACGTATTTTTTTCTGCACTAGAGTATACATTTCTTGAGAGTGATATTCTGTAAAATTATTGGCATAAATATGTTTGTCCTCATTAGATTTTAAGTTCCTGGAGGGCAAGAACTGTGCTTTCTTTATACTCCCCATGGCTCTTACCATAGTGCTTTGCACTCAGCATTCACTCAAGCAATCTTCAGTTCATCTCATCCCTTGATTACTACTCCTTTCAACCTTTCTTCCTTTGCTAAAGGACACTAAAACACCCAAGTTGCTATCTATGATTCAGAACCTTGTATTACTTGTAATATAGGTTCAGAAGCTGAAACAGAGATCCAAAATAATAGCAGTTTAAACAGCCCAGGTGTAAGCTTTCCAAGACTTACTCCTCCAGTCTATCCTACCTCCACAGGTGTTTCTGGGTTACTGTGTATGGTTGTGCAGGATGTGCACTGCACAACTTTACGGAGTCCCATTCACATTGTGGTCTATAGGAATGGTGCTCACAACTGCACAGCTGTATTCAGCAGCCCTGGAGCTGCTCCATGGTGGTAAATATCCACGTTCCTTTATTTTAATTCCTCCACTATTCCTAGGGAGTGTCAAGATCCATCATGTCCCAAGATGGATCGCTGGCATGACATCCACAGCCCACTAAGGGCATGCATACTGGAAGCTGCATGTCGCTTCCACTCACGTTCCGTTGACTAGAACTTAACTCACACAGTCATGCCTTGCTAGGAGAGAGACTGAAAAATATCTTTATTCTCAGTGCCAAGTTGAAACTGAAGGGTTGAATTACTAGAAAAGTGGAGAACTGACCTGGGGGACAACTAGAAGTCTCTACTACAAGCCAGAATGCCACCTTTCATTTTGGAAAGTCACTTTCATTTTAATTTCTGCAGTCTTTATTACGACCATCACTGCGCCTTGACTCCTGACACCACAGTGCTTTTTTAGGCCCACTTTATTTGTTGCCTGACCTCCTGCAACAGTCTTCTAATATTTCCCTGCCTCCAATCACTCAACTCCAATCTATGATTGATGGGAAATGCCAGATAATCTGATCCAAATCCATCTCTCCATTCTTAATTTTTCCTGCTCTTACAGGAAAGAGCAGGTTCCAGCTGAACTCTTTTGCCTGGTTCCAGCTGAACTCTTTTCTCCTTGTACATTCTATATCTTCTTACCTGTGGCTTTGTGTTTGTTTGTTGAGATGGAGTCTCACTCTGTCACCTAGGCTGGAGTGCAGTGGCACTATCTCAGCTCACTGCAACCTCTGCCTTTCGGGTTCAAGCAATTCTCATGCCTCGGCCTCCCAAGTAGCTAGGATTACAGGTGCGTGCTACCACATCTGGCTACTTTTGTGTGTGTGTGTGGTTTTAGTAAAGATGGGGGTTTCACCATGTTGGCCAGGCTGGTCTTGAACTCCTGACCTCAAGTGATATACCCGCCTCAGCCTCCAAAAGTGCTGGGATTACAGGCGTAAGCCACAGCACCCAGCCGACTTGTGACTTTTCTCAGACTGTTTCTTTGCCAAATTGCCTTTCTGCCCTGATTCCATGTCACTGTCTTAATTACCTTTTCAGTCCCAGCTCAAAAATACCCACCCCCATCACTCATTATCTGACCCTTAGTCAGATCAGTTCTACTTGAAGTAAATATCCATATACTAAGTTTTACTTCTTATTTACGTGCAATATATATATATGGTAAAAGGTACATATTTTAAGGATCCAATTCAATGTATTTTTAATATCTGTATATACCTATTGTGGTTGGCAAAATGTTGATCCCCATGACCCTCACCTCCTAGTCACATCTGTGAGCATGTGACATTACAGGCCAAAAGGGATACTGCAGGAGTAATTAAGGTTACTAATCAGTTGACCTTAAGACAGGAATATTATTGTGGATCATCCAGAAAGGCCTGATGTAATCTCATGAGCCTTTAAAAGTTAATCTTTCTTTTTTTTATTGAGACGAAGTCACACTGTGTCACCTAGGTTGGAGTGCAGTGGTGTGATTTCAGCTCACTGCAACCTCCACCTCCTGGGTTCCAGTGATTCTCCTGTCTCAGCCTCCCAACTAGCTGGAGTACAGGTGTGTGCCACCACAACCAGCTGATTTTTATATTTTTAGTAGAAACAGCATCTCACTGCTCTCTCTCTCCTGCCACCTTGTGAAGAAGGTACCTATTTCCCCTTCCCCTTCTGCCATGATTATAAGTTTTCTGAGGCCTCCCCGCCATATGGAACTGTGAGTCAATTAAACTTCTTTCCTTTATAAACTACCCAATCGTGGGTATTTCTTTATAGCAGTGTGAGAATGGACTAATACAGAGACCAAAAAAAAAGAAAAGAAAAGAAAAGAGTGGGGGCTAAAAGTACACAAATCCCTGCATGTGTAACAGTCCAGAGACTCCTTTCCCTGGTCTTAAAATAGTGATTGTATATCTAAGCAACCTTGAAATGAAAAGGGCTCCTGATATATACCATAGGCAGCATTTCATTTTGGTGGGAGAAAGAAAGGTCTATTTAATAAATGCTGCTAGCATACTCTCAAATCAATGCAGGCAAAAATACAACTAGATTTCTATCCTACGCCATGAACAATCAAAATTTCACATGAAAAGAAAGTTAGACAAGCCATAAATGAAGAAAATAGGAAAGAGTGTACTTAAGATTTGGAGGTTCCTAGGTCTTCTAAGCAAAACATAAAAGCAGGGGAAAGACTAGAATTTTGTACACAAAACTTTGAATGTCCTGTAAGACAAAAACCATCATAAACAAAGCCAGACACATGCACCTGATGGAAAGAAACATACATGACAAAAAATGCATGTACGTAACTGCTCTATGCACTTACAAATAATTTTAAAAAGACTCATCATCCAAGAGAATATTGTGCAAACAACATGGAAGAGCAATTCACAGGAAAAATACAAATAGTAAGACCTAAAACCATAAAAACCCTAGAAGAAAACCTAGGCAATACCACTCAGGACATAGGCATGGGCAAAGACTTCATGACTAAAACGTAAAGCAATGGCAACAGAAGCCAAAATTGACAAATGGGATCTAATTAAACTAAGAAGCTTCTGCATCACAGAAGAAACTATCATCAGAGTAAACAGGCAACCTACAGAATGGGAAAAAATGTTTGTAATCTATCCATCTGACAAAGGGCTAATATCCAGAATCTACAAGGAACTTAAACAAATTTACAAGAAAAAAAAAACCCCAACAAAAAGTGGGCAAAAGATATGAACAGACACTTCTCAAAAGAAGACATTTATGTGGCCAACAAACATATGAAAAAAAGCTCGTTATCACTGGTCATTAGAGAAATGCAAACCAAAACCACAGTGAGATACCATCTCACACAAGTTAGAATGGCGATCATTAAAATGTCAAGAAACAACAGATGCTGGAGAGGATGTGGTGTGGAGAAATAGGAACATTTTTACACTGTTGGTGGGAGTGTAAATTAGTTCAACCATTGTGGAAGACAGTGTGGCAATTCCTCAAGGATCTAGAGCCAAAAATA
>NW_012098299.1:149691-151957 GCF_000951045.1 Mandrillus leucophaeus
TGTGTGTGTGTGTGTGTGTGTGTGTGTGTAAAGAGAAAGAATGAATGTGTGTTTTATAAAGATTTAAAAGGACACCAAAGTTTTATTAATGCCCTAAGTATTTGGCAAAGGGAATAACTGAAGAGGCACTGACATTGTTTTACCCTGTGTTGTTCTGTATTGTTTGAATTCTGTCCTTTCTGAACAGCCTGTAGAGGTGTCAGTGTTCCCACTAAAACCAGTAAACTTGCCTCATCCAAAACCACAACAGCTGAACCCTTTGACTTCGATCAATTCTAAGTAGTTTGGTCATCTGTTTTTTCGGATTAGAAATGATAGAAGATAATTTATAATCCATATTTTGCATAGCATTGAGGATGAAAGAGATTTACATCTCTTTTTTTTAATTTTTATTTTTATTATTTACTTATTTATTTTGAGACAGAGTATCGCTCTGTCGCCCAGGCTGGAGTGCAGTGGTGCATCTCGGCTCACTGGAAGCTCCGCCCCCTGGGTTCACACCATTCTCCTGCCTCAGCCTCCTGGGTAGCTGGGACTGCAGGCGCCCGCCACCACGCCTGGCTAATTTTTTGTATGTTTTTAGTAGAGATGGGGTTTCACCATGTTAGCCAGGATGGTCTCTATGTCCTGACCTTGTGATCCGCCCACCTCGGCCTCCCAAAGTGCTGGGATTACAGACGTGAACCACCACGCCCGGCCATATCTCATTTTTTTAAAAAAGGGACTTAGGATAATGAGCTTAAGTTTTTTGAAAAATCATCTTATTCCTAACAATGGCAGATTAATGAAGCATTTCTGAACGAAATTATTTCATCATATTCTGATTAAGGAACTCTGCATTTGAGAAAGCTATAAAATTTTTATATTCTTCAATTAATACTCTACATAAAAGATTCTAAAATGGCTAACCGTACAGTGAGGGATGCGCACAGCACCCACCGCACCAACGCTCAGTATCTGGCAGAGAAGATCATTCGAACTCGAATCTATGAGTCCGAGTACTGGAAAGAGCGGTGCTTTGGACTTACGGCTGGAGCTTGTAGTCTGTAGAGCCCTGGAGTTAGGGTTTGTGGGTGGCATCTATGGTGGCAACATAAAACCAACACCCTTTCTGTGTTTAACCTTGAAAATGCTTCAAATTCAACCCGAGAAGGATATCACTGTAGAGTTTATCAAAATGAAGATTTCAAGTATATCCGCATGCTGGGGGCATTTTACATGAGGCTGACAGGCACTGCAATTGATGGCTACAAGTACTTGGAGTCTTTGTACAAAGACTATCGAAAAATCAAGAGCCAGAACCGAAATGGAGAGTTTGAATTGATGCATGTTGATGAGTTTATTGATGAACTATTGCACAGTGAGAGAGTCTGCGGTATCATTCTGCTCCGGCTGCAGAAACGCTAGGTATCAGAGGAAGCTGAGCAGCTGGAGCCTCGAGTTAGTGCTCTGGAAGAGGACATGGATGATGTGGAGTCCAGCGAAGAGGAAGAAGAGGATGATGTGAAGTTGGAAAGAGCGCCATCACCTGATCACCGCCGGAGAAGCTCCGGAGACTTGGACAAGCCCTGTCGCTCTCCCACACTGCGCTACAGAAGGGGAGTAGGAGTCGCTCTCCTAGAAGGCAGAATCGATCTCCCAAAAGGAGAAGCCCCGCCCCGCGCCGAGACAGGCATCCGAGCAAGAGTCCAAGACGTCACCGCAGCAGATCCCGCAGCAGATCGGCGGCACAGATCCCGTTCCAAGTCCCCAGGTCATCACCGTAGTCACAGACACAGGAGATACTCAAAGTCTCCCGAAAGGTCTAAGAAGAGCCACAAGAAGAGCCGGTGAGGGAATGAGTAATGGACTCAGTTTGGTTTTAGTCCACATGGCCTCCTGTGGATATGAGGGTATCTGTCTATGTGGAAGGATTAAGATCTCTCCCAGCTAGCTATAAGAATATTTTAGTTTTTTTGGCCGGGCGCGGTGACTCACGCCTGTAATCCCAGCACTTTGGGAGGCTGAGGTGGGCGGATCACAAGGTCAGGTGTTCGAGACCAGCCTGGCCAATATGGGGAAACCCCGTCTCTACTAAAAATACAAAAATTGCTCTCGAGAAGGCGTGGGGCGGGCTGTCCGGCCCGCAGGGCGGTCAAGGTGGGAACGGAACAGCCCCAGGGGACCCCTTGAGGCGGCGAGGGCGCTAGGCTGGAGGCTCGCGGCGCCATGGCTCACGTCGGCTCCCGCAAGCGCTCGAGGAGTCGCAGCCGGTCCCGGGGACGGG
>NW_012098299.1:155057-156161 GCF_000951045.1 Mandrillus leucophaeus
GACATGGATGAAGCTGGAAACCATCATTCTCAGCTAATACAGGAATAGAAAACCAAACACTGCTTGTTCTCACTCATAAGTGGGAGTTGAACAATGAAATCAACACAGGGAGGGCAACAGCACATACTGAGGTCTGTCACGGGGTGGGGGGCTAGGGGAGGGATAGCGTTAGGAGACATACCTAATGTAGATGACGGGTTGATGGGTGCAGCAAACCACCATGGCATGTGTATAACTAGGTAACAAACCTGCACGTTCTGTACATGTACCCCAGAACTTAAAGTATAATAAAAAAATACAAATAATACCAATACGCACATGAAAATAGGTTCAATTTTAATAATCAAGTAAATACAAATTGGGAAAACAGAAAGATTTACACTATTCAGTGTGAGAATATGGGGAAACGTGCTGTCATACCTGGCTGCTGGAATTAAACTGATATAGTTTTTGTGGGAGGAGTACAACTAGCAGCATCTACCAGAATCTAAAATGTGTGTTCCCCTTAATCTATTAATTTTACACTTAGAAATCTCTCATATGTGCCTTCAGCTGCACAAAGATACAACATACTTGGGCCTGTTACTTAACCTGATACTGATTCTTCCTTGGTGAAATGTTTATTACAGTAGCGTATGCCTCATTTAATTGTTATTTTCAAATGAGATAAAGAATACATGGCCTGTACATAATAAATTTCAATGAATAGATAAAAATCAAATCTTGATGTTACTATGATCCCCATTTTATTATGACATGGTTGTTTTATGTACCTATATACTATTTTTGGCCGGGTGTGATTTCTCATGCCTGTAATCCCAGCACTTTGGGAGGCTGAGGTGGGCAGATCACAATGTCAGGAGTTTGAGACCAGCCTGGCCAATATGGTGAAACTCCGTCTCTACTAAAAATACAAAATGCTCATCAATAGAGAAGTATATATTATGAAAAAGCATGCACATATATGTACATATGCACACAAATCTCCAAGATGCTGTTCAAGCAAAATAGCAAAGTCACAAAATATGTATATATTATTTCCATGTATCTATCCCTCTGTGTGTGTGTGTGTGTGTGTGTGTGTGTGTGTGTGTGTAAAGAGAA
>NW_012098299.1:159679-171133 GCF_000951045.1 Mandrillus leucophaeus
TCAACATCAGTTTTTTACCCAACTAACCTTGACTGTATTCAAACTTACAAGAGTAGAAGGGATCTGGAGGTTGGGGATATGAATGACAAGGAAAGGATGTGGCCACCTGATGACGCTTTCCCTTTTTATTAAACCAGACACACCTGTTTCCCATTTCTCTGTAGTTTAGTTTTTGGTTTGTTGTGATCGGAACTGCTTTGAGAATCCTGGGATTTGTGCTGCTGCTGTTATTCAAAGATGAAATGAGTAAAACGTAGTAGCTCCTAACTTTTTTCCAGCAGCAGCAAACGGTAATAAACATGAAAACTGGTTAGCAGCAGTTTTGAAAGAACAGAATGCATTCAAATGTAAGGCTTCTTCTGGATCATTAAAGGCAGTTTCATCAAACAGTTCAACAGAGAGTGGCACTTAATACCCTTTATACAGCCCATTTTTTCATAGTTTCATTTGTTCTTGCCCATAAGCTTAAAATCCAGGTTAAGGTATCCAGCCTTTATTATATAAGCATTGACATTACCCAGGCCTAGTCAGTAGCAGTAGGGTAACAGGATTGAAAAAGATTTGATGGAGAGGAAAGTATCTAATACTAGTCATGGTTTTGACCTAAATTGCTAGACAATAGTGCCATTCACAAAGTCAGAAAATACAGCAGGAAAAGATGGCTTTTAGAGGGGCAGAGAATTAGAGGATTGTGGTAGTAATGAAAATGATGCATTCAGTTTAACAAGTTTAATTCGAGACAGCTATGGTATAGCTAAAAAAAAAAAAAAAAGACCATAAAGTTGGAGATAGGTACCAGAGTTTAACATAGCGATCAAGGCCAGAATTGACAATGTTTCAGTAATTGTGAAATCTGTCAATAAGACTCCCCAGAGTGTTTATATATATCGGAAATGCACACAACAGAACCATAGGCAACACCAACACTGGTGACGGAAAGAAGTAGAAGAACATTGGAATGGCCCATTCAGAAAGACAGGAGAATTAGGAGAGAATAGGTGAAAGAAGCCAGGGGTCAAGAATGCAGAAGCAAAGGAAGGACTAAAAAGCCTCCATAGACATTGATAATCAAGAGATTATTAAGATCTTTGCTAGGAGAGTTCCTTTACCTGTACTTAACTCCCTTAAAAAGAGAAAAGTGATTGAATGACTTCCAGCAACTGTAGTCCCAGCAGGAACTGTGAAGACTAGCTGCCCTGCAGGATCCAGGTTTTCTTGGGAGGTTGTATCTAGTCATAAGGTAAACATTCTCTACATTCTATTGCCTGCTCTTGAACTGAGACTTCTGCGGCAGTATTAAAGCATTTTTTAATCTTATTTGAGCTTTCATATAATTCAGTGATTCCTTTCATAATACCTGAGTTAATAAAAGTGGTCTGAAAGAGCGCTTTTGGTTTCTGATACAACTACATAGGACTACCTTTTAAGATTAAATATAAGCATCTCTATGTAAATGTAAAAAAAACTATATGTAAAAATTAATAATTGGCTGACAATGGAATTCTCTAAAAGATCTTCTGTTGTGAAGATAGTAGCTCCACCACCCCCCATCTTCTCTGGGGCATTTCAGGAGAGCAAAACCCCACTCTGCCTGCCCTAACAGGGGGTCAAGCTGGCTGGAAAATATCTCACCAGGGTCTGCCTCATTTGAAATACTCACTGTCAAAAACCATGACCAGCAGGATACCGTATATATCCTAAAGGAGACTAAGCTACAGGAAGCTCCTCTTTACGATGCTACTACTAAATGAACTGTAGCCTTCTACTTCTAATTCAGGATAAGGAAAACAGCTAAACACGGGCAATCTTTCAAACTAATAAAAGCAGAAAAAACTACGGGAAAAGAAAATTTTACCAAAACTATTCTCCGTAAGTGATTCTGTCCCAGAAACAAGTGAGGTAGGACTTCAGAAATTTCACCTGGCACAACCGTTATAAAACGATGAAAAGCAGCAATGCCATTAGTAACAACTAACATTTATTGGGTACTTATACTGGCCCACCTCTGTGCTACAAATTTATAGATATTACCTCATTTGCTCCTCAGACAACTGCCTATTCCATTTTACAGATAAGAACTTTGAGGCTTAAGAAAGTTAAGTACTTTTTCCCAAATCTAAGGCAAGTTTCACTCTGAAGCCTTGGCTCTTAACCATGACACATGTCACCCTTCCACCACTGAATGTGACTGAGAATCTGAGAAGACCTGTCATGAGAATCTAATAACAATTATACCCTAAGATATTGTGTATAACTTTTATTTTGTTAGTATTTGCCAAAAAAAAAAAAAATACATAAGAAAATATTGATAGCTTTAAACTAATTCATTTCATTTACTACAAGATTATAATTGGTACTGAAACAGCTCAGCCTTAATTCCCAAAACTTTAAAATATATGTGGTAAAGGTTTCTTTGCCTCTTTTAATGTGTATCCAACTAAAAATATACTTCTAAGTAAGAAAACTGAATGTTTACAAAGTTTACAAGCATCTAAAGTTAATTCACAGCAATATTTTAAAATGCTTTTTTAAAAAACAAATAAAGCAAATAATAACTCCATAAGCATACTAAATAATTTGGAGATTTCCAGGGCCAAAAATGCATCATAACTATAAACATACAACTTAACCAACATTTTCACAAACTAATGCTTTCTAAAAAACCTTCTTACTAGCTATGCTCATACTTAACTTTTGCTGCCTGTCATTGTTATTTCATGCAACTTACAAACAGACAATATCAACTCTTCTTCAAAAAAATGTATTCTGAAATTTTGGACTTTCTGGAATTTCAATTCTCATAAGATGTAATACTTTTTCTTTCTTCCTTTCTTTCTTTATTTTTTTAGAGACAGAGTCTCGCTGTCACCCAGGCCACATTGTAGTGGGTAATACATTTTTAATGCTATAAATTAAGTTTCTATATAAAATTTCTCATATATATTGATTTTGGAATTGAAACAAAAAAGTAATACCAGATTTTGGAGCAAATGTTTATGCATACAAGTTACAAATAAAGTTGTAACTTGGAAAAAATGAATATTTGATGCACAAAAATCTACAGACTCCGGGATAGCAACTGTTTTAAATTCATTTTTTCTTCTTGAGTACACTTAATGTAAATTAACCTTTCCATTTCCTCATTTCTTAACATTAATTTCTGTTGCAAGGGTTTTAATAAAGTTCAGCGAAAGTTTAACTCAATAAAATCAGCTTCTGAACACATTAATTTAGCCACAAACCTATTTTAGTCAACTTATGATTAAATTAAAAATCATTCAGGCAAATTATAATTATTTTCTGTCATGCATATTTCTCAAAAACAGAAGCATATGCATTTCCCACAGTCTTGAATATATCCCTCCATAAGAAGGGGTGTGTGTGTGTGTCTGTGTCTGTGTCTGTGGGAGGGCTTATTAAAAAAAGACACTAGAAGTTCTATTTAAGTAACAACACTACTATTAAAAAAATTTTTTTTTGACATAGGGTCTCTGTTGCCCAGGCTAGAGTGCAGAGGCATGGTTACAGCTCAGTGCAGCCTCGACCTCCCAGGCTCAAGCAATCCTCCCACCTCAGCTTCCCAAGTAGCTGGAAGTACAGGTATGTGACACCATGCCTGGTTAATTTTTGTATTTTTTGTACAGACAGAGTTTTGTCATGTTGCCCAGGCTGGCCTCCAACTCCTGGACTTAAGTCATCCACGCACTTCAGCCTCCTAAAGTGCTGGGATTACAGGAGTGACCCACCACGCCTGGCCCAAAAATCTTTTAACCTACTTTCTAGTTGTATCTAGTTTATATCATGTCATCAAATTCAATACAACAAAAATACCTGACTGGATTTTACTATTGTTCTTTCTTCCCAGATACACTACTTAAGTGAATGGTCAGATAAATTGTACAGCTATAAAATAATATTTGCTAAAAATATCTTACTGTCAGACTATGCAAATATCATTTTTCATTTTTATAAACTTAAAACTACAGTGTTCGTTTTGATAAGAAACAATGAGACATGACTGTAGGAATGCTGATTTTTTTTTTCTTTCAGTTCTATTGGGTACACTGAATATGGCATTTGTCAGAAGTCATTCCCCACCTCTCCACCCCTTCTTGATATTTCTACACCCCCCTCCCCCTGAGATAGAGTTTTGCTCTTGTCCAGGTTAGAGTACAGTGGCGAGATTTTGGCTCACTGCAACCTCTGCCTCCCGGATTCAAGTGATTCTCCTGCCTCAGCCTCCCAAGTAGCTGGGAATACAGGCATCTGCCATCACGCCTAGCTAATTTTTGTATTTTTAGTAGAGACAGGGTTTCACCACGTTGGCCAGGCTGGTCTCAAACTCCTGACCTCAAGTGATCCACCCACCTCGGCCTCCCAAAGTTCTGGGATTACAGGTGTGAGCCACCGCACCCGGCCTTTCTCTATTGCAGTGTTTCTTAAAGGCTGGGGGTCGACTAAGTTGCTTGCACCAGAACTGCCTAGCACCTTGCTAAAAAATTCAGGTTTCTTAGCCCCACAGCTGCTGATGCAAAATCTGTAAAGAAAGAATTCTGAGGTCCTCAGATGATTCATAAATGATTTGATCTGAAAACCATTTTTCTACAGTCATTATCTTCAAAGTTAAATCACAAAATGTTAACTGAATTTAAGAAAAATTGTTAATTTTTTAATTGTATACATTGAATTTAAATATGTAAGGCACAATCACTAATCAAGAAACAAAATGTATTTTTACAGCAATCTCAATTTTGCATTATATATAATTTTAGCAAAGCAAGAGAAGATGGTAAGAGTATAAAGTAATGCGAAACAGAACGCTGCAGTTAAGAACATTCGAGCAAAATGAAAGTATATTAATTAATCACAGAATTTTTTAGGGTATAATCTAGGGGCATAAACGTCAATGTGAAGGTTGAGTTAATAATAAGCCTGGAAATTGCACATGCATAAATAATTTAGTGTTTTTTATGCACTTAAAAAGACATCAATCTTCATGTATGAGATGACAGGCATATTAATCTGGTTTTAAAAATCCAGGCAGGGCGCAGTGGCTCATGCCTGTAATCCCAGCACTTTGGGAGGCCGAAGTGGGTAGATCACTTGAGGTCAGGAGTTCGAGACCAGCCTGACCAACATGGTGAAACGCCATCTCTACTAAAACTACAAAATTAGCCGGGTATGGAGGCGCCTGCCTGTAATCTCAGCAACTTGGGAGGCTGGGGCAGGAGAATCACTTTAACCCGGGAGGCAGAGGTTGCAGTGAGCTGAGATCATGCCATTGCACTCCAGCCTGGGCAACAAGAGCAAAACTCAGTCTCAAAAAAAAAAAACCCCAATGTCTTATTTCATAAACTCCTATGAATTAGAACTCCTTCTATTATTAAAATACTCATGTGCAACCAAAACATTAAGAAACAAAAGCCCTGAGACATGAAAGTTAACATCACCAGAAAATTGAACAATTTAACATTCCTGCCCAAAGGTACATAATTAAATCTAATCATTAGGAAACATCAAACGAACTCAAATGGAGGGACTGTCTATAAAACAACAATCCTGTACTGTGGAAAATGTCCAAGTCACGAAAGGTGAAGAAAAACTAAGGAACCACTCTAGACTAAAAGAGATGATAACTGAATGTAATTGCTGACCCTGGATTGGATCTTGACCCAGAATATACATGTGCATGCATAATACATGTCAATGAGACTGGAATAAGGTCTACCAGTTAGACAAAGGAATTGCATTATTATACTAAATACGGCCTGAGAAGCACTCTGTACTTCTATATTTGAGTCCTTGTGGACGAACTGTAACCTAGCTTAATAGGCAGACAAGATTGATAACCTAACTAGGAGAATGCACCTGTAACAACAGCCGAGTCTTGGCCAATCCCAGCGGACGTACTTCAACCACTCACAGACTGCTAAGTGTTCAGACTGTGTTCAAATAAGACAAATGCCCATATGTAACCAATCCAGCTATTTCTGTACCTCACTGCCGGTTTCTGTATATCACTTCCCTTTTTTTTGTCTATAAATTTGTTCTGACCACAGGGCATCCCTGGAGTCTGTCTGAATCTGCTGATTCTGGGGGCTGCCCGATTCACGAATCGTTCATTGCTCAATTAACCTCCTTTCAATTTAATTTGGCTGAAGTTTTTCTAATAACAGTATCAATGTTGATTTCCTGATTTAGGTTATGGTACAGTGGCAAGGTAGCACGATGTCCTTGTTCTTAGGAAATAGGCACTGAAGAAATTAGGGGTTAATGTTTCAACTTATTCTCAAATGGTTCACAAAATATTATGAACAGAGAGAGAGAAAACTACAGCAAATGGGACAAAATATTAACAAGTGGGCAATTCAAGTGAAGGATTTAGAGGGGCTTTTCCTACTATTCTTAACAACTTTCCTGTAACTTTGAAATTATTTCAAAATAAAAAATGCCCAAAATATTTTAAAAGCTATAACAGGAACACACAAAAAAAAATCTAAAATGTTTAGAATATATTTTTAAGCTTCATATCTAAAGGAGAGACCTATGTCCATTTAAATATTTTATAAATTTAGACTAAAACCATAAACAAATTGAATTTTAAGTTCTATTCAATGCCTTCATACTGGAAATCACAAACCTGCATTGCTTATTTTTTATTCTATCAATTATATGTTTAATCCAAATCTAAATGTATATGAAAGGTAAATACCTCTATACGTCCCATATTCATATGAAAAATATTTTAAATGTTGCCTTTTACAGTTATTTTTTTCCTTCAGGGATCGCTTAATGATTTATTGTATTGGTCTTATCAACTATAACTAATTTTGTTATGAAGTAGTTTTAGGCCAGAATTCTGTCTATTTAGTGGTGCCTGAATATGCTTATTATACACATATAAGTAACAAAGAACCCATCACATCAGATTACCCACACGCTGTATTTTGTTAAAGCACAGATAACTATTTTGCAATATGATTTACTAATCGATCTAACCCAGTAATTTTGCTAAAGGTTTACTGTGTAGGGGAGAGAGAGAGAAGATTAGAGGAAGATGTTAATTCCCTACAACAGGGCCTGACACACAGTGGGCATGAGACACGTATTTGGGCATGAGACAAGTATTTCTGAGGAGGAAAAGGGATTATTGCAAAATTTAGATCATTAGCAATATATCACTAGAAACTATGACATAGCAGCATAATAATTAGATGCTTAAAAATATAAAGATGAGAAAATAATGCTTCTGAAAATCTGTCGATGTCAAGCAACAAAATCTCTTGGTGAAAATGACTTTCTTATATTTCTAGCATGCTTTTTTAAAAAGCTAAAACTATCAAGGATGTTGCTATATTCATATCAAATTAACACTTTGAAAAATATTTTTTAAAACTTGCATATTGTATAATATAGCAAGCTATAAAGCTATGAAAATCAAAAAACAATCCGAATATCAAGGAATTGTCACCAAATATAATTGAAAGTTGCTAGCATCAAAATTTCTTGATCTGTGTTTCAAATGCCAAAGTCTACAGGACTGTATTCTAAAGTTCTATCTGATACAAGCCCTGACTTGGCTATGGAAAGTTATGGTGATTTACGGAGAAACTCAAAAGAAAATGCAGTCACAGAACATGATGTAAACCAAAAATAAAAGCACCTCGTCCGCCCCCACCCGCAATCATCTGAATGGACTTCCTCCTCAGCTCCGGCTCTTTTAAAATGTAACCTGAGAGACTGGTTCAGGCCATGACAGGAAGTGGGGGTCAGACATGCCTGATTATAATCTCCAGCATTAAAATCAACACAGACTTTCAGTCTGAAACATTTTACAACTATTCTCTCTGAAGCCTGCTACCTGGTGGCTTCATGTGCATAATACAACTTTGGTCTCTGCAACTTCTTTTTTTTTTTTTTCTGAGATGGGGTCTCACTCTCGCCCAGGCTGGAGTGTAGTGGCACGTTCTCAGCTCACTGCAACCTCCATCTCCGGGGTTCAAGCAATTCTCCCACCTCAGCCTCCCAAATAGTTGGGATGACAGGGGTGCGCCACCACACCCGGATAATTCTTGCATTTTTAGTAGAGATGGGGTTTCACTAAGGGAGGAGACCACCCCTCATATTGTCTTATGCCCAATTTCTGCCTCCAAAGAAAGAAGAAGTAAAAACTAAAAGGCAGAAATGAAATCCACAGGCAGACAGCCTGGCAACGCACCCTGAGCCTGGTTAAAAATGACCCCTGACCTAACCAATTATGTTATCTATAGATTCCAGACATTGTATGGAAAAGCACTGTGAAAATCCCTGTCCTGTTCTGTTCTGATTACCAGTGAATGCAGCCCCCAGTCATGTACCCCCTGCTTGCTCATTCGATCACAACCCTCTCACGCAGACTCCCTTAGAGTTGTAAGCCCTTAAAAGGGACAGGAATTGCTCATTCGGGGAGCTCGGTTTTTGGAGACCTGAGTCTTGCCAAAGCTCCCGGCCAAATAAAACCCTTTCCTTCTACAACTCGGTGTCTGAGGGGTTTTGTCTGCAGCTTGTCCTGCTACATCACCATGTTGGCCAGGCTAGTCTCGAACTCCCGAGTCTCCACAACCTCTTATTGCAACCCAGACATTCCTTTCTGTTGATCCCAGGTTTTTGGATAAACTCAACCAATTGTCAGCCAGAAAATTTTAAAATCTACCTACAAGCTGAAACCCTCCACCCCCAGTTGTCCTGCCTTTTTGGACCAAACCAATGTGTTTCTTAAATGTATCTGACTGATGTCTCATGCCTCCCTAAAATGTATAAAACCAACCTGCACCCCAACCACCTTGGACACATGTGTGTGTTTTCAGGACCCCCTGAGGGCTGTGTCATGGGCCATGGTCACTTATATTTGGCTCAGAATAAATCTCTTCAAATATTTTACAGAGTTTGACTCTTTTCTGTCAACGTAAGTGTAAAGGCATTTCAAATATTTTTTCCTTTTAAAATCAAACTACTGTTTAGCACTTCATTTTCCAAACAAATAACTGTTTACAATTGGTTGAATATAGAAAATAAACGAAATCTGAAGTTTAGGTGTACTTTGCATATGTTAAAGGGTCACCAAATAGTTTAACACACTCTGATTTTTATTAAAGTTAATCACAATTCCTACCTCAAGATATTCCACAACGTAAGAAGAAAAAGAGTAATACAGCCACTTGAAGGCAGTACTAGTTGAATTAATGCAAATTTTAGAAATATGATTTAAAATATTTTTTGCAAGACAGGCATCTAATAAAATATGTGAAATTCTCATACCATGTAATCAAAGGTAAAAAGACTCCCTGACAATTTCTTCCATATAAAAATCCAACATGAAACTGATCAAATAGAATAAGAGCAGAATGAATGTTAGGACTTTTGAGAACTAGTAACCTAATTGCTCAATGAAACATTCAGCTGCAGAGGAAACATTACAATGTAATGTAATAAAATAAATAGCACCTTGGAAAAACCAAGTTATTTAAAGTAAAAGTTTGCAAAAATGTTCTGAACTGCAAATCTCTATGTGAAAATAATCTGTAAAGGAGGTGGTAACACAAAATCAAGTCATTTTAAAAAGTGTAATGTTATATGTTGATTATAAATGGAAACAATACAGAACATTCAAAGCCAAAATTACACCTAGATATCTATAGTGGGGGAAAAAAGTTCCTTGTCTTTTTAAGTCACATATTTAATATTCTCTCAAAAACTGGGTTAGTAAATCAACATACTTGAATAAAGGAGGGAAATTTTTTGAAGGACCTACTTACAGATTAAGGCAGTATGAAAGTAGCTCTGGTGTTTCTTTTTTATTAAACACAAGGACGGGAACTTTATTACAAGACTTTTTGCTATTCAATGGAATTCAGAATAAAATGAGTCTGTCTAACGATCATACCCCAAAATGTTTAGTTACATAAGTACCACAAAGGGATTATCATAACAATTGTTAACGAGATAATTCTACAGTATAGAGACTTTCTCAACCAAAGTTCTGAGTACAGCATCATCATCTTCATCATTATCACCATCATCATCACTATTTTTTCAGAGACAGGGTCTTGCTCTGTCACCCAGGTTTAAGTACAGTGGTACCATCATAGCTCACTGTAACCTCGAATTCCTGGGCTCAAGTGATCCTCCCACCTCAGCCTCCCAAGTAGCTGGAACTACAGGCATGTGCCACCATGCCTGGTTAATTTTTTTTTTTTTTGTATCTTTTTTAGGGATGGGGTCTTGCTATATTGCCCAGGCTGGTCTTGAACTCCTGGGCTCAAACGATCCTCCTGCCTCAACCTTCCAATGCTGGGATTACAGGTGTGAGCTACCACTCTCAGCCTGAATACAACATTATAGTCAGATGTCATGTTGTTTTTTTAACAGTGGGGCAAATACTTATGCTCTTCCTAGCTCCTTAAAACCTTCACAGTTGAAAAACTTATCCTTAAGTGTCTAATTTAAATGAAGAATAGATTTCCTTAGCAGTATAAGTAATTTCAACTGCCTAGAAATATTTCCAAACAATATTTTCCAACTATGACACCTACTTGAATATATGTGTGTTTTTATGCTGCTACTTTATCTACATCAACACTCTTACTTTAGCAAATTATATCCACGCTTCCAAACATTGTTATTAATCATAACACTGCCTTATTTCCTGAAAAAATAGATTAGGGGTTCGAAAATACCAATACATTATTAACAAGTTGTTATAATTTTGCATTTATTTTCATTTATAAATATCACATAAATATCACTGGCACGTATAACAGTAAATCATTAAACTAATTTCTAAATATTGATTTAAAAAGCTTTGAGCATGTTTCAAAAAAATTTAGTAAAAGTTTTTTTTTTTCCCCCAGATAATACACCTAATTATTTTCTTAATAATCAATACCTTCCCAAGAGTTACTGATATTTGCACAGTTCTTGTACAAAATAGATCTGGCAAAAGAAGAACACAAATACTGGCAAATGCCACATCTCGAGTTATATTTTAAGAAACCATACAATCCATGATATTTCACAAAGTTGTGTATTCTTGTTACTGAAACTTGGACTCAGGTAATCTTGGTTATTCTGGAAAAAGCACCTTGTTTGCAGAGATCATTTAATCATCCTTTTCTACAATCACCTCTCCATGAAGCACCTTTCTTCTTTGACGTAACATATGAAAATACAGTTGTGGAAACACTTCATTGAAAAAGAAAAAGAAAAGGAAGCTATTGCTTTACAATTACTTATACTTGAATTAGTAAATGTGGCAATGTTAGAGAGTAAATACATCCCATACCACTGCTGTTCCCCGGATATTTACAGAGCTCAAGAGTGTAAGAGTGCAAATGGAGGCCCACATACCACATGCCTAAATATTCTAATGCTGTAACTGTTGGGGTTTTGTTTTTACTTTTGCTTTTCTTTCTTTCC
>NW_012098299.1:172854-174054 GCF_000951045.1 Mandrillus leucophaeus
TACAGGCATGAGCCACTACACCTGGCCGCAAGCTAGTGATTTTTAAGCAACTCACTTAACCTCTTTCATCTTAATGTAAATGAGAAATAATACTACTACTTTTGAGTACTAAGTATTCAAAAAGTACTTTTGATTAGCAAAGGATTTAATAAGCAAAGTAAAATTAATTGATTTATTACTAACATCAAGAATGCAGGGGGAAGAGGGAATTAAAAAAAAAAAAAAGAATGCAGTGGAAAACATGTCCTGAGGTGAGTGACCCTCTGGCCAGTAGGACTCAGTAGCTGGCAGCATGGTGAACTGGGAAGCTGCTACTGGTACAGGCCAGAGTCTCCATCTCCCAGGACAACTGAAAAAGGTGCTTCAGGCGCTCCCTTTCCATGGAGATGCCTCAAAGGCCACGAGGAAGAGGAGAACCCACTGTTTGAACCTGTAACTGTCAGACACCTAAGCAAGCTCTGGCTCTGTTCAAGCCATACTACCATTAACCTGCCATTGGGAAAAGAGAGGGATGTGATCCAAAAGAGTAGACATCCCCTCCCTAGCTCTCCTGAACTGGCTGGGGTAGAAAATCAGATACAGAATCAGGCTGAAGTGGTAGAAGACAAGGGGAAAACACATCTTTCACCACTAAGTCAATTTTGACTTTGGGAAAGATACAAGTTAGAGACACCGGCCAGGGGCAGTGGCTCATGCCTGTAATCCCAGCACTTTGGGAGGCCAAGGTGGGCGGATCCCTTGAAGTCAGGAGTTTGAGACCAGCCTGGCCAATATGGTGAAACCTCGTCTCTACTAAAAACACAACAATTAGGTGGGCATTGTGGCAGGCGCCTGTAATCCCATGAACCTGAGAGGCAGAGATTGCAGTGAGCTGAGATTGCACCACTGCACTCCAGCCTGGGCAAAACAGCAAGATTCCGTCTCAAAAAACAACAAAAAAAAAGCTGGAGACCTCAAGGGGCTGCCCAAGTTTTATGCTCATCTCCTTTAGATGAAATAATTTATATCACGTCAGTGTAGATTTTAGAGGTATCAATGTGTGACCTAAAAATATATCACTATTAGCCCCGTTTTCTTTTTTTTTTTATTTGAGACAGAGTCTCGCTCTTGTTACCCAAGCTGGAGTGCAATGGTGCCATCTCAGTTCACTGCAACCTCTGCCTCTAGAGTTGAAATGATTCTCCTGCCTCAGCCTCCTGA
>NW_012098299.1:179289-182470 GCF_000951045.1 Mandrillus leucophaeus
TAAATATTCTAATGCTGTAACTGTTGGGGTTTTGTTTTTACTTTTGCTTTTCTTTCTTTCCTTTTTTTTTTTTTTTTCCTGAAACAGAGTCTCACCCTATTGCCCCGGCTGGAGTGCAGTGGCATGAGCTCAGCTTACTGCAACCTCTGTTCCCCAGGTTCAAGCAATTCTCCTTCCTCCCAAGTAGCTGAAATTACAGGCATGCACCACCAACACACCTAATTTTTCTGTTTTTAGTAGAGATGGGATTTTACCAGGTTGGTCAGCCTGGTCTTGAACTCCTGGCCTCAAGTGATCCACCTGACTTGGCCTCCCAAAGTGCTGGGATTACAGGCATGAGCCACTGTGCCTGGCCTATTTTTGCTTGTTTTTAACAAACTTAAATGCCTTCATAAAATTACCTTCATAACAACTTAGAAGACCATGTTTGAATTTCGAAAGCTTAAGTCTTTGGAATGCTGTGCCAGAACATTCCCACACAGGGAAAACTGGCCCACCCAGCCTCCCGTTCTCCATTCTACTGGCGGTATCCTGTACTGCAAGGGGTCTCCTGCACATGTGTGAGGATACCCGGGTGCAGACATCTAAGCTTCATCCATACCCCTCACCAACAGCTGCCCCCCGGCTATCCTGTTTTCTCAAGGGTGTGTATACTGGTACATAGTTAACCCTCAGGACAGTGGATGGAGGAAGAAGCCTGATTAGGGCCCAGATGCATGCTTATTGCCATCTGGGTAGCAAATTCCATGGTCTCAGGTTTCTGGAATGTGATCTAGCAGGCAGTGGGGTGCCGTGTGGAGTGACCAGAGAAGGGCTACAACAAGGTCCTCTTAACAGAGCCTAAAGCAGAAGCTCCTCCTGGCTAGGTGTAAGGGTATTTAGTCTATTATATAATAAACACATAAATACATATGTTATTAGGTCAGTTGGACAAATTGTCATCTGTCCAGTCAAATTTGAAGAATTATTTTGAACCAATTTGAACCAGTGTTTCAAACCGGTGTTTCATAGTATAAATGTTGGTGGATAAACAAATTAGTATCAGCTATAAACAATACCAGTGTAAAAATAGTTCTGAATATGATGATCAGAATAATCAAACCAATGAACCTTATCACAGAACAAGCTTTGAATATCCTGCTTAGGCAACTTTGGGTAAAAATTTCTTTGTAAAACTTAGCTCAAACAGAGCAAAAATACACAATAGGTTTTATTTCTTTCTATTAGGTACTTCCTAAGAAAGGTTACCATCATATTATATATACCTAGGGGGCTAAATTTATTCAGGTCATAATTACTTAAACTCACTGACCATTATTGTAAATACTTCCATAAAATTCTGAGTAGCTGAACAGAACATATGGGCTTGAGTTCAAACCCTGGCTTTATTCACCAGCTAGTGATTTTTTTTTTTTTTGAGATGGAGTCTCACTCTGTCACCCAGGCTGTAGTGCAATGGTGCAATCTCGGCTCACCGAAACCTCTGCCTCCCCGGTTTAAGTGATTTTCCTGCGTCAGCCTCCTGAGTAGCTGGAACTACAGGTGCCCACTACCATATCCAGCTAATTTTTGTATTTTTAGTAGAGACAGGGTTTCACCATGTTGGCCAGGCTGGTCTCGAACTCTTGACCTCAGGTGATCCACCCACCTCGGCCTCCCAAAGTGCTGGGATTATAGGCGTGAGCCACTGAGCCTAGCCTCACTATTAGCACTTAAATGGAGCAAAGCCTCACCAATTCACTGCAACTACTGAAAGATGATGAGAAATTAGTAAAGAGGCTGACTTATTCAAAATCCTTTAAGAAAAGAGTCTTTATTATTTGCAAGTACATAGAACAACACAAATAAGACTCAAAACTACTCCTAGATGATTTTTCCAAGTATATGCTTAATAGATAGAAATAATCTGACATTTTCTTGGATAGTTTATATTCAGACATATAATTCTAAATGCTTGTAAAAAGTACACTAATGCTTTAAACATAATTTATTTTTATCTTTCTTTAAAAAACAAATCATACTAAGCTGATGTTTAAATGATTTTGAGAAAGCAATCATCCATGCGTTAATTTACTTGCCTTTATTCTCATAGCAAGTGAAATGTCTTCTGCCTCACTCTCCCTTCAATTTTCCCAAATTAACAGTAAACATGGGGTTAAACTGAAGTTTTAATGTATTTATAAGCAATTATTTCTAATTATTTCCCCTTGCTTATTATTATATCCTTTCAAAAATTTCCACATCATATGTCAAATCAAAGCACTAATAAGTATATACTTACAAGGTATATATGAGGCCATGGTTATAAGAAGAAAATAATAGTAGTCAAAAGAGACATTGTATTTGTTAGGAAGTCTTATTGAAAACATTCCTGTTTTCTTCACATACGGCAAGGCAGCATATATTGTAAGAAGTTCACCAGCAACTCCGACAGGATATAAGATGATAAAAAAATTATATCTGGAGAAAGAAAAACCTCAGAGAATTATTTTTCTAGAATAGTTATTTGACTTTACAAGTCTATTGCTACTACTAAATTTAAACTTCAAAATTCTCTTTTCTTTACATAATTACGATAATCTTACATAAGGTTAATAGTTCTACTTTAATCATTTGCTTATTAATTATCATCCTTTTTTTCCTAGTATTAGTTTCCACAATAGGCAATGTCTTTTTAATAAAATAGTATCAACTTATTTTAGAGTACTGAAATACTTTTGTATATTAAAAAATGTATATGTAGTTTTTCTTGGTTTTGTCTTGAGATGGAGTAGGTTCTTGACACCAGGCTGGAGTGCAGTGGCACAATCCTGGCTCACTGCAACCTCCACATCCTGGGTTCAAGTAATTCTCCTGCCTCAGCCTCCCAAGTAGCTGGGATTACAGGTGCATGCCACCATGTCCAGCTAATTTTTGGGTTTCTTTTCTTTTTTTTTGAGATAGAGTCTCACTCTGTTTCCTAGGCTGGAGTGCGGTGGCGCAATCTTGGCTCACTGCAACCTCTGCCTCCCAGGTTAAACAGGTTCTCCTGCCTCAGCCTCCTGAGTAGCTGGGATTACAGGTGCACACCACCATGCCCGGTTAATTTTTGTATTTTTAGTAGAGACAGGGTTTCACCATGTTGGTCAGGTTGGTCTCGAACTCCTGCCTTCGGGTGATCCACCCGCCTCAGCCTCCCAAA
>NW_012098299.1:184210-185235 GCF_000951045.1 Mandrillus leucophaeus
TAGCCAGGATGGTCTCGATCTCCTGACCTCGTGATCCGCCCGTCTCGGCCTCCCAAAGTGCTGGGATTACAGGCTTGAGCCACTGCGCCTGGCCTTCTTATGTGGTTTTCAAAAGTTGTTTTTTTTTTTTTTTTTGGCAAGATTGTTCCTTAATAGAAGAAAAAATTAACACTCCTATAATAAGCTAGTTGAAAGTCTTAAGGGCAGTGAAAATTTATAATGAAATGGGAACAAATTATATAATTTATTTGACTTTACTTGCACTTCAAAAAGATTGCATGTTACTACCTCTGTAAGTTCTGAGGGCAGTATGGGACATTTAACTATGGATAGACCACATTCAAAAAAAAGATACAGTGTTTCTTTGAAGGTTCTCAATTACTGTCCAAAAGTTTTTTGAAGGGAGTGAATTTTCTAAATTAAAATGGAAATCAATATGAAAAACATAATATATACAATTATCTATTCTGAGGACTTTTCCAAGAACACTTATAACACATAAGTAGAATCAAAGTATATTCAAACTATAACAATAGGCTAAACTACTTATAAATAAGAAGCCATTTCTAAAGTGTAGTTTTATTTGAGAACAACATCTTCAACATCTGAGCATAAATACAAATATTATTTTACATTACTTAATGGCGTTGGGAAGTATATTTAGATGGCTGGGATTTTTAAGATCTTTTTGACATGAAACATAATTATTTACCATTATGATCAGCTGACAATGTATTATGCACCACATGATTTCAAAGACTGAAAGATTGTATAACTTGTTTAACATTAAGGCAATGGATAAACAATTTCTTTTTTTGAGACACAGTCTCTCTCTGTTGCCAAGCTGGAGTGCAGTGGCATGATCTCAGCTCACTGCAACCTCCGCCTCCTGGTTCAAGCATTTCTCCTGCCTCAGCCTCCCAAGTAGCTGGGATTACAGGCACATGCGGCTAATTTTATGTTTTAGTAGAGATGGGGTTTCACCAGGTTGGCCAGGCTGGTCTCGAACTCTTGACCTCAGGTGA
>NW_012098299.1:185285-189051 GCF_000951045.1 Mandrillus leucophaeus
TTTTATGTTTTAGTAGAGATGGGGTTTCACCAGGTTGGCCAGGCTGATCTCGAACTCCTGACCTCAAGTGACCCACCCACCTTGGCCTCCCAAAGTGTTGGAATTACAGGTATGAGCCACCACTCCCAGTCTGCAATGGATAAACACTTTCTAAACAGCAAATTTAAACATACAATGGCAGTTTCTAACTTTTACAGACACTCAAGACATGCAAATGCATTCCAAAAGACAGACACACAAAGCCATCAAGTCTAATGTGCCTGACCTCAGGAAAATGTGCAACGTACATTCTGTTATCTTCTTCAGACAAATTTTGTAAATTCAGCACATGAAAAGAGATTAGATGATGAGTTAGTATTTTTAAAGATGCCAGAGGTCCAGAACATTGTCATGCTAAATGATATTAATGTGTTCTAGGATTAGAGTCACTACATTCAAAATTGCCAACCTTTAAAAAGCCCAGTCACTAAAGGTAAATACATTTTCATGTACAGTAAGATTAAGACCACCCAAATCCCTGTAAATCATAGTGCAACCTTCTTATGACAGACAAGACACTTAAGCTCAAATTATAATTTCAAAGTATTTCATCCTATGCAAAGTGGTAAGCCACAAGTGTCTAAAGAAGAGCTAGAGAATATTAAAACGTCTAAAAGAATGTATAACATGGTCGGGCGCAGTGGCTCACACCTGTAATCCTAGCACTTAGGGAGGCCGAGGTGGGTGGATCAGTTGAGCTCAGGAGTTCAAGACCAGCCTGGGCAACATGGTGAAACTCCTTCTCTACAAAAAATACAAAAATTAGCCAGATGTGGTGGCCTGTGTCTGTACTCCCAGCTACTTGGGAGGCTGAGGCAGGAGAATCGCTTGAGCCCAGGTGGTGGATATTGAAGTGAGCCAAGATCGTGCCACTGCACTCCAGCCTGGGTGACAGAATGAGACCCTGTCTCAAAAAACAAAAAAGCCCCAAAAAACCATAAAACACAACAGTGATTATCCTTGGGTAGACAGATTATAAGTAAAGTAATTTAAAAGTAGTTTTCCTTCTTTTTGGTTTGTATATTCTCATTTATTATATTTGAACATGTATAACACATGAGATTCAAAAAGAGTAATTGACTAGGCATGGTGGCTCACACCTATAATCCCAGCATTTATCACCACCTGACATATCACATATCTATTAGCTTCTGTATTGTCTTCGTCATAAGGCAGACAATTTGTTTTGTTCATACCTGCATTTCAGGCATGCAGTAGGCACACACCATTTGTCATTGTTACTACTACTATAAATATAATACAAAGAATAAAGTGAACAAATCTATACTGATTTGTGACTTGTTCTCCAAAGAGCAGTTTTGCTTTTATAACAACTTTCTAAAATGTCAGTTGCTCCAAGAATTCAAACTTCAAAAAGAACAGATATCTTTTGCTTTAAAAACTGTTGCTTTAGGATATATTTGGAGCTCTTCAAATATAAATTTTATCCACATTCCAAACAATACAATTTTAAGTAAGTATGACTATTAAAAATATCTCTGCAACTTAAAGCTAAAAAAATAAAAAAAAAAAACCAATCGCATTGTATAAATGACATAAATTGTGGCTGCTAGATTGACTCTTAAAATAATTTACATCACAGACCAAAAAACACCATATTTTTGGCACTGCTTATTTAAGCTAATCCCAAAAATGTTTACTGTGCTTTCCAAAACAAAAATGAATGACCAATTCTGAGGTTAAGGATACTACAATAATTTGTCTTACATTTATTTCACTAAAAATATTTATTAATACAATTCCTCTCTGATCATTAAACTTTTAGAATACAAAGCATAACTCGTATAATTATTATTTAATATTATTAAATACATAATACAGTTAATATTATTATTAGTTGTATCAGCTAATATCTAAAGCAACAGCACTCTGACATCATGGGGCTGAAACACGAATTTTAGTTCTCTGGCGTTAGCACATAAAATAAGCACGCACAGGACAATGAGAAACTAAATGGCAAGATATCGCCACCTGGCCCATTTAATGAAGTATGGCAAGTGGTCAAGAAGGCTGAATGTGTAGAAGGAATAACGAGTGATCTCTGTCACAGTCCACGCGACCAGAAAAAGCACCACACTCTCCTCATTCTGGATCTGCAGAATTACAGAGAAATCCAGGGTCATTCAACCTGGAACTTACTTTTCAATGAAGGTACTTACTTTACTTATGTATTGCCTTTTATTTATAATGGGATGTTAGGGTTACGCAGATGCAACACAGAAAACTTCATGTAGTCACCGTTAACATCATTAATTATAAACCTGGAACTTAAATATATCCTATGCACAGGAATAGTTGACCATAGACTGGTTTTTCTTCCCTCGTCCTTCACTTCAGGCAACAACGCTATTGTTGGAGAACAATGTTACCTTGTTGAAACCAAAATCTGACCCTCCTACTTCTCGTAATCATTGACTCACACCTGTTCGACTGTAAGACCAACGCTTGAATTACTCACTCATCTTTGGCCCTTTCACCACTATTTTAATTCACGGTTTTATCATCTCTCATCTGGACTACTGTAACTGTTTCCTAAATAGTCTTTCCTCTCTTTATTCTCTCATGAATGCAACTTTTCTTTTAAAAAGAAGTCAAGGAAGCAAATAAATAAAAAACAAATTGGAATTAGCTAAGTCCTGTGATTTAAAAGTTTCACTGGTCCCATACTGCTTCACAGCGTAGAAGGATGAGCCCTAATACCTGCACACCATATTCAAGATTCTTTACAATCCTTGCTCGGAAATCTCTCCAACTTCATCTACAATTACTCAACCCTCCTACCTACTTCTCTCTCTGGTGACACTAGATTTCGTTATTTCCAGAATATGCTCTGAACTTGTGCAATTTAACGCATTATTCCCTCTCACTGGAATGTTACTCTCTTATTCCATAAAAAATCTTTTCCCATCTTTCAAGATTCATCTAAAACATCTCACCCTCTAGAAAACTGTCTCCAACCCTCTCCTCTCACCCTGAGCAGTTATTTATTTGCTCACCACCCCTTTTTTTTTTTTCTCTTTTTTTTTTTTTTGAGACAGTCTTGCTCTGTCACCCAGGCTGGAATGCAGTGGTGCAATCTCGGTTCACTACAACCTCCGCCTCCCAGGTTCAAATGATTATTGCGCCTCAGCCTCCAGAGTAGCTGGGATTACATGCCTTGCTAGTTTTTGTATTTTTAGTAGAGACAGGGTCTCACTGTGTTGGCCAGGGTGGTCTCAAACTCCTGATCTCAAGTAATCTGCCTGCCTCAGCCTCCCAAAGTGCTGGGATTACAGGTATGAGCCACCATGCCCAGCCCAACACCCTTCTTCTACTTACTTTGTTCATATCTGTATTGTGGCATTTGCCAGTCTGTACTAAGAGTTGTCTGGCTAACTCTTCTACATGTCAGTGCTCAACATCTGTATCCCTCCTTAAGGGAAGCCTTCTTTCACTGCCTACGTCAGACAAAGTCCCTAGGTATACTGCAATGCATACCGAGCTCTTGCTTCAAAGCACTTAACACTTACATAATTAAATATTTGTTCAGCTTCTCTCCCAAGTTTAGGCTCCACCAGTGAGAACCATGTTTGTATTGTCAACAGCCATATCCCAGCACACTGTCAGGCACAGATGAGGTGCACTATTAGCATCTGTGCATGATTCCAAGTTAAGTGTCCCCCACTTCCCAACAGCCAGTACACTTGACAGCTGGGATTGCCTTGTT
>NW_012098299.1:190976-192584 GCF_000951045.1 Mandrillus leucophaeus
GGGTTCAAGCAATTCTCCTGCCTTAGCCTCCTGAGTAGCTGGGATTACAGGTGCTCGCCACCATGCCTGGCTAATTTTTGTATTTTTAGTAGGGACAGGGTTTCATCATGTTGGCCAGGCTGGTCTCAAACTCCTGACCTCAGGTGATCCACCTGCCTTGGCCTCCCAAAATGCTGGGATTACAGGTGTGAGCCATTGCCCCTGGCCAGAAATAATAAATTTTATACTGACAACTTTGATTACATAATCAAAGAGGACAACTTGGATTGAAAAGAAACTTCTACAGAAAAGAACATTTTCTGCCGCTTATTTGACAGAGTCTGAATACTAATTTCAAAAACTAGAAAATATCAAACGAGAATATATTATGGATATAAGATGCCAATATTTGGTTTTGTTTGTGTTTCAAAACCAATCTGCTAAGGCACTAAGTCAATGCACAATACCTAAAACTCAAACCCAGCTCCTTGTTGTCCAATGCTTCCACTTCCTGAAATACACAAATGTCAATATTTTAGATTCCTATGAATGGAAAGCTTTCCTGCAGGCTCAAGCAGACAACATGTTTGTGTCACTTACTGGTTTTATACTGTGAGTAATGAGCCACACCATAAAGATTCTTGAACTCACTTGGACCCCAGTCACAAGCACAGAAGTAGGTACAATTCCTTAAAAAGAAAAACAAGTCAACTATTGCCCTAAAGGCAATTTAAAATAAAAGTATAAAATTGAAGCAAAAACTCACCAATTAAACAGTGAACTATCTGTAAGCAAATAGAAAAAAATCATTACGTCAATAATAGAAAACATTAAATAAACCACTGTCAACACTGGTATTAAGCAAATCCATAGGTGGTATGTAATCAGCAAAATCATATTGACTTTGCACAACAAAAAAATATTCACATAAATATTACAGCAATAGAAAAACAGCATGATGGAAAACTTACCTCAAGCAAAGCAAATGTCTGGAAAAATTTAAGTGTCTTCTGAACACTTTTATATAAACCTCTGTGTGTTCCTTTTTCCATATAAAAACGTACCATGGCAATAGCTAGAACCAACCACCTAAAAAAAAAAAGTATTTTATAAAGTTCTTTCGAACTTAATACCACTGATCTATACATTTGTGTTTACAGCAGCATTATGCAAAATAGTGAAAAGGTGAAAGCAACCGAAGTGTCCATAAGTGAGTGAATGGATACTTGAAATGTGGTCTATACAGACGGGGCGCGGTAGCTCACGTCTGTAATCCCAGCACTTTGGGAGGCCGAGGCGGGTAGATCACTAGGTCAGGAGATCGAGATCATCCTGGCTAACAGGGTGAAACCCCGTCTCTACTAAAAATACAAAAAATTAGACGGGCGTGGTGGCGGGCTCTTGAGTCCCAGCTACTCGGGAGGCTGAGGCAGGAGAATGGCGTGAACCCGGGAGGCGGAGCTTGCAGTGAGCTGAGATCGTGCCACTGCACTCCAACCTGGGCGACAGAGCGAGACTCCATCTCAAAAAGAAAAAAAAAAAGATAACGTGGTCTATACAGACAATAGAATATTGGCCTTAAAAAGGAAAAGAAATTCTGACATATCATGCAACATGGATAAACCTTGA
>NW_012098299.1:193779-195649 GCF_000951045.1 Mandrillus leucophaeus
GATGAGGTGCACTATTAGCATCTGTGCATGATTCCAAGTTAAGTGTCCCCCACTTCCCAACAGCCAGTACACTTGACAGCTGGGATTGCCTTGTTCTTTTTTTTTTTTTTTTTTTTTTTTGAGACAGAGTCTTGCTCTGTCACCCAGGTTGGAGTGCAGTGACACGATCTCGGCTCACTGCAACCTCTGCCTCTTGAGTTCAAGAGATTCTCCTGCCTCAGCCTCCCGAGTAACTGGGACTACAGGTGTGCACCACCACCCCTGGCTAACTTTTGAATTTTTAGTAGAGACAGGGTTTCACCATGTTGACCAGGCTGGTCTTGAACTCCTGACCTCAAGTGATCCACCCGCCTCAGCCTCCCGAAGTGCTGGGATTACAGGTGTGAGCCACCATGCCCGGCCCACTTTATTCATTTCTGTAAATCCAGAAATTTGAACAGCACCAGGTGTACAGAATGCATTCAATAATATTGGTTGAATTAATTAAGGAGTGCTGAATAGGTACCAGTGGGAAACTACCGTCAGCAAAAAATAAATAGGAACATTAAGGCAGAGATCCTCTGGAGGATAAACGGGGCAGATGGGTCCTGTTTTCTTTTTGGAACTTGCGACTCTCAAGCTTCCCTTTACCTCCATCTCTCTCGTTAATGTCTAGTTAATGTTGTCTTTCTTCTCCTTCATTCTTCAGACTCATGGTGGTCCTAACTCAGCTATCATATTCCCTCACTGCCTGGAAGAGTCTCTCTTCTCGTCTGTGAATGCTGCCCTCCTGCTTTTAAACGTGTAGGCAAAGTTAATTAATAGTTTGCCTCTCCCATGCCATGTGCTCGCTGCTGTCTACACTACCTGCATGGCAGTTGCTGGTTAGGGAACAGGTAAATCGTGCAAGTTGAGTGAAAGATACTAGTCACGAGAGATAAAGTATATAAAAGCAGGAGGTCAATGAGCTGTCCCCACACAGACAGGAGGCCAGTGAAGCTAAGAGGAACAGAGAAGAAGTCAGGTGTCAGTCCCCAATCTGAGATAAGAAAGGCATCTGAGAAATGGAAAGGAGGCCAGAGATCTGTCCTCGGGGAGACAGGAGGTTCTGAAGGCTGTCAAGAGGTCAGAAGGGTTCACATGGGAAATGTTCCTGTCATGGGTTTAATTTTTTTTTTTTTTTTAGAGATGGAGTCTCACTCTGTTGCCCAAACTGGAATGCAGTGGTGCGCAAAGTGCTGGGATTACAGGCATGAGCCACCTCGCCCAACCCTAACATGGGTTTAAAAATGCCCAGTATCTTCACATAGGAGCATGATGTCTATCTCGCCTAAAAGGTTTGAATATTAATTAGATTCAATAATTAGGTCTGTCTCCTGTCATGCCTCAATAAAAATTGTTTATTTTTCCTTAAGCTCCTTAGCATTTTTTTGAAAATTATTTTTAATTGGAAATTAAAATTGCATATATTTATGGTGTACAACATGATGTTCTGAAATATGTACGCATTGTGAAATGGCTAAATCAAGCTGATGAACCTATGTATTACCATATATACTTATTTATTTGTGGTAAGACCCTATTCTCTTAGCAACTTTCAAATATACAATACATTGCTATTAACTATAGTCACTACATTGCATAATACATTTCTTGAACTTAATTCCTCCTAATTAAAATTTTTATCCTTTGACCCCTTCCAACTTTTAGTCTTTTCCATTTGTTCAGATCTACAGGACTGCATTTACTTTTTATGTCTGTTGCTATAATACTCAATGCTAAATGAGATATAATTTTTTTTTTTTTTGAGATGGAGTCTCACTCTGTTGCCCAGGCTGGAGGTGCAGTGGCACAATCTCAGCTCACTGCAACCTCTGTCTCTCGGGTTCAA
>NW_012098299.1:197109-208693 GCF_000951045.1 Mandrillus leucophaeus
GGAGCTTGCAGTGAGCTGAGATCGTGCCACTGCACTCCAACCTGGGCGACAGAGCGAGACTCCATCTCAAAAAGAAAAAAAAAAAGATAACGTGGTCTATACAGACAATAGAATATTGGCCTTAAAAAGGAAAAGAAATTCTGACATATCATGCAACATGGATAAACCTTGAAGACCTTATGCTATGTGAACTAAGCTAGGCACAAAAGGACTACTACTGTATGATCTTTTTTTCTTTAAAAAATTTCTTTTTTTGCATTATGTGTTGCTGTCATCTTTAACAAATTACTGATTGATTGAGACAGGATCTCACTCTGTCACCCTGGCTGAAGTGCAGTGACGCAATCGTGGCTCACTGCTGCCTTGATGTCCAGGGCTCAAGCGATCCTCCCATCTCAGCCTTCCCCATAGCTGGTACTACAGGTATGCGCCATCATATCCAACTAATTTTTGTATTTTTTGTAGATATGGGTTTTCGCCATGTTGCCCAGGCTGGTCTCAAACTCCTGAACTCAAGCGATCCATCCACCTCAGCCTCCCAAAGTGCTGGGATTACATGATGTGAGCCGCCATGCCTAGCGTGTATGATTTAATTTATATGAGGTATGCCTAGGGTAGTCAAATTCACAGAGACAGAAAGTAGGATAGTGGTGGCTAGGGGCTGGGGACAGATGGGGCAATGAGGAGTTAGTGTTCACTGGGTGCAGAGTTTCAGTTTTGCAAGATGAAAAGTTATGGAGACAGAAGGAAGTAATAGTTACACAAAAATGTGAATGTACTTAATGCCACTGAACTTATACTTTAAAAAGGTTAAGTGGGCCGGGTGCAGCGGCTCACGCCTGGAATCCCAGCACTTTGGAAGGCAGAGGCAGGCGGATCACCCGAGGCTAGAAGTTCGAGACCAGTCTGGCCAACACGGTGAAACCCCGTCTCTACTAAAAATACAAAAATTAGCCAGACGTGGTGGCGCACGCCTGTAGTCCCAACTACTCGGGAGGCTGAGGCAGGAGAATCGCTCCAACCCGGGAGGCGGAGGTTGCAGTGAGCAGAGATCACACCACTGCACTCCAGCCTGGGTGACAGAGCAAGACTCCATCTCGGGACAAAAAAAAGTCATCAATTAATATTTACTTAATTTTCACTAAAACAACAACAACAATGACAACAATTGCCAAGCCACAGGTAGGAGATCAGCCATGGGCCTGCTTTCAAAAAGGTTGCTTAAAAAAAAAAAAGGGACAGGCACAGTGGCTCACCCCTGTAATCCCAACACCTTGGAAGGTTGAGGTGGGTGGATCACCTGAGGTCAGGAGTTTGACACCAGCCTGGCCAACACAGCAAAACCCCGTCTCTATTAAAAATACAAAAATTAGCCAGGTGTGGTGGTGGGCACCTGTAGTCCCAGCTACTTGGGAGGCTGAGACAGGAGAACTGTTTGAACCCGTGAGGCGGAGGTTGCAGTGAGCTGAGATGGTGCCACTGCACTCTAGCCTGGGTGACAGAGTGAGACTCTGTTTCACACACACAAAAAAAAAAAAAGAAAGAAAAGAAAAAGAAAAAGAAAAGAAAAAACAGCCTGGGCAACATGGCAAGATCCCGTCTCTACAAAAAAAATTTTAGAGGCATGGTGGCACATGCCTGTGGTTCCAGCTACTTGGAAGGCTGAGGTGGGAGAATCACTTGAGCACAGAGGCTCTGGTTGCAGTAAGTCATGTTTGTGCCACTGTAATCCAGCCTGTGCAACAGAGACCCTGTATCAAAAAAAAAAGAGAGAGAAAGAAAAAAGAAATACTATATGCCCTCGCTATTAAACTTACGTTTGCATATAAATATAGCTTATGTTCTGTGAAGTAATGGTACTTTAAATGTAGGCTAGACTTGTAGAGACCAGCTGTCTCATACTACTTCTTACTCTTCCTAAAGTCATCAATAAGAAGTTATTTTTTTCCAGTTTCCCTTGCAATTACAAAAGCACGTTTAAGTAACTTACCTCATCTGTAGCTTTTTAAAAGCTCTAATAACTCACCCAGGGAAATGAGGAGCTACCCTAATCTTTTTAGATAGTCTCCAAAGAGTCTAGTAAGTGGATTTATGAAATATAAAATTATCATGCAGTTTTAACTTTTTAAAACAAACAACACTCATACAGTGGACCAATGGCTTGAAAAGATTCCTGCAAAGAATCTACTAACTGAATCTGATGAAAATGCGTGCTCAAGAGAACAATAAGATGGCAGAATGACACTTCTATTCCTAGAACATAAGGTAAAAGCAGTGACTTGTTCATCAGATTGGCAAGAAGTCAAGTAAGTATCTGAAAGGAACACAAGGACCTTTGAAATGCAGACATATTCATGGTAATAACAATGACAATAATAAGTGTATTGTCAGAGTGCTTTCTACGTCCTAGACACTGTTTTCAATGCATAACATACTAACCGCAAATCCTCACAATAACCCTGTGAGGTTATTTTATTGAATATGAGGGTCTTCTATTATCCTATTGAATATGAAGGTCTTCTATTATCCTATTTCACTACTGAAAAATAGGCAGAGAGGGTCACACAGCCACCACTAAGCTCAGAGTATATGCTCTTAAGCCACTATGCTGTATCAGTCTGGCTCTAAGTATATACTGTGCCCTGAGATACCAGCTAATCATAGCAATTCACATTTACATTATATTTTTTATGTTATATGGAGAGCCTATGCTCAAATATTTTAATTGATAGTAGCATGCTATCCAAAAAGTTTGAAGGCCACTCTTTTAGATGAGAAAATCACCTTCCAGAGACATTGAGTTACTTACCTGAGTCTTAAGAGTAAGTTAATGATTGAGTCTGAAACAGAACCTGTGTAGTTTCTAGACTCCCTAGTCCTGACCCCTTTCCACTCTTCCCTAGCTTCACTGTGGCTATGACTGATGGATTCATCTCATGTGAGTGCCGACACTGAACTCAGTGCTGGACTGATCCTGTGGCACTAATTTGAATCATGCTTTAGGTACCTTCCACAACTAAAGTGTTATGATTTTATTATCTTCAATTCCAAGTCCCCGTATTTCTTCTAAGAAAACAAAAGGTTTATTAAGATATTTTCATTCACATTTTCCATACGCTTGTCTTTTTCAGGTGAATCCAAATCAGATGTCCACAAAAGATAAGTTTGAGAGGCAATTATTAACCTACCAATCAAAGGAGTTATTTGGACGGCAAGTTTTCTACATTTTTAAACAGCATTGTATAAAACTCCATGCATCGTTAACATTATAACAAGTTCTACTGTTGTTCCATAGGTGGCAGTATTGTACCACCTAGCACAGTATCATGATCATGCCACTCACTAAACTGTGGGAAATAAAAGAAATTAACAGACTCAGGGGTTTGAAAGGACCCATCGAACCATCTATTCTAACCTCTTGTCTGTTTTTCCATAAATAAGGCCAGGAGCCAATTGAATCAGGGTTCACTTCCTAAGCCCTCCATCACAAGGGGTGACAGTCAAAGTCTTCTAAGGGTCCTGTATTGAACTAGTTTTGAACTTCCTTCATCCATCTGCTTAGTAACTATAATAAAACAAACAGAAAATATTTCAAAAGCAATTGGAATTTCTGCAATTAGGATTTTTTTTTTTTTTAGACAGATTCTCACTGTGGCCCCCAGGCTGGAGTGAGTGGTGTGCCTGTGGCTCATAGCAGCCTTGGGTTCCCACGCTTCAGCAATCTTCCCACCTCAGCCTCCCGAATAGCTGGGACCATAGGGGTGTACCATCACACCTGGCTCATTATTGTTCTTGCTGTTGTGGGTTTTTTTTTTTTTTTTTTGGTAGAGATGGGGTCTCCCTACATTGCCTAGGCTAATCTTGAACTCCTGGGCTCAAGCCATCTGCCTGCCTCAGCCTCCCAAAGTAATGGGATTACAGGTGTGAGCCACTGCACCTGGCCAGACTCTCTCTTTTGTGATACTAGCAGTTACTGATGATCATTGCCTAGATCCATTATTTCAATAATTATTGAAAAACAATATTCTAGCTTGCTATTTCCTTTGTATACCTCCTTTAGCCATTTGGAGGCTTGTACCGAAGATAGTCTTCAACTTTCATACACTCCATACTTTCTTTTTTTTTTTTTTTTTGAGATGGAGTCTTGCTCTGTCGCCCAGTCTGATGCAATTTCAGCTCACTGCAACCTCAACCTCCCAGGTTCAAGTGATTCTCATGCCTCAGCCTCCAGAGTGGCTGGGATTACAGGTACCTGCCACCACACCCAGCTAATTTTTGTATTTTTAGTAGAGATGGGGTTTCAACATGTTGGCCAGGCTGGTCTCGAACTCCTGACCTCTAGTGATCTGCCTGCCTCAGCCTCCCAAAGTGCTGGGATTACAGGCGTGAGCCACCATGTCTGGCCCATACTTTCATACATTGTTCACTGACACATCTAAACTGCCTTTTCTAGATAAAAGTTATACTTTCCTTTAGCAGCCAATTTGTGAGTGCTTCCACTGATTGTACACCAGCACTCATGCCAATAATGAGTCAAGCTGAAAGATTCATAAAAGAAAAAACACCCGAGAAACTGATTTTCACTAAGATTAAGACACCTGCTCTTTGAAAGGCGCTGTTAAAAGAATAAAAAGTCAAGCCCAAACTGGAAGAAAATATTTGCAAATCATATATCCGGTAAAGCACTTGTATCCAGATTGTATAAAGAACTTTCAAAACTCAGTAATAGGAAATCAAACAGCCCATTAAAGAAAAAAATGGGCAAAAGGTTTTCTTTTTTTCTTTTTTTTTTTTGAGATGGAGTCTCAGTCTGTTGCCCAGGCTGGAGTGCAGTGGCACAATCTTGGCTCACTGCAAGCTCCACCTCCGGGTTCACACCATTCTCCTGCCTCAGCCTCCAGAGTAGCTGAGACTATAGGTGCCTGCCACCACGCCCAGCTAATTTGTCCTGCTTTTAATAGAAACAGGGTTTCACGGTGTTAGCCAGGATGGTCTCGATCTCCTGACCTCGTGATCCACTCACCTCAGCTTCCTAAAGTGCTGGGATTACAGGCGTGAGCCACCATGCCCAGCTAAAAATGGGCAAAAGATTTGAACCAACGCTATACCCAAGAAGATATACGATTGGCAAGTGAAGCACACGAAAAGATACTCAGTATCATTAGTTACTAGGGAAAACAAAATCAAAATCCCAAAGAGATAACACAATATACTTCTCAGAATGTCTAAAATTACAATGACTGACCACAGCAAGGGTTGGGAAGGATGTGCACCAATGGGAAGTCCTATTCATTGCCAGAGGGAAGATAAAAGGGTATAACCACTTTGGAAACCAGTTTGGCAGTTTCATAAGAAATTACATTTTGGCAGGCCAAGGCGGGTGGATCACTTGAGGTCAGGAGTTTGAGACCAGCCTGACCAAGCTGGTGAAACCCCGTCTTTACTAAAAATACAAGAAAATTAGCCAGGCGTGGTAGCGCAACACCTGTCATCCCAGCCACACAAGAAGCTGATGGGTGGATTGCTTGGGCCCAGGAGTTCAAGACCAGCCTGGGCAACATGGCAAAACCTTGTCTCTACAAAAAATTTTAAAAATAGCCATGTGGTGGCATGTGCCTGTAGTCCCAGCTGGTCGGGAGGCTGAGGTGGGAGGATCACTTGAGCCTGGGAGGCTGAGCAGTGAGCTGAGCTGGTGCTACTGCACTCCAGAGCCAGACTCTGTCTTAAAAAAAAAAAAAAAAAAAAAAGACTATTTTAAATAAACCACTAGGAATAAAAATGAACATTTTAAACATCCACTGTGCAGCAGGCATCCTGCTAAGAACTTCATATCCATTATCTCTTTATTCCTTTATAAGCTAGCTAAGTAGTTGTGCTGTTCCAACTTTACAGATGAGAAAACTAAGAGTCAGAGAGGTTAAGTAGCTTATCTGAGGTTACCCAGCTACAAAGGAATGAGACACAACCTTTAAACCACACCTTTCTGTATTGTGTACAGACTAAAATCCAAACATGTTAGCAAAGCATCTAAGGCCCAGTGCAATGGCCCAAGCTACCTGTCCGTCTTCATTTCCCACTCTACACTTCAGGCCCTCTTCTTTTTTTATTTTGGAGACAGTCTTGCTCTGTCCCCCAGGCTGGAGTGCAGTGGCGTGCTCTCGGCTCACTGCAACCTCTGCCTCCCGGGTTCAAGCGATTCTCCTGCCTCAGCCTCCCGAGTAGCTGGGACTATGGGTGCATGCCACCATACCCAGCTACTTTTTTGTATTTTTAGTTGAGATGGGATTTCACTGTGTTAGCCAGGATGGTCTCGATCTCCTGACCTCGTGATCCGCTCGCCTTGGCCTCAAATGCTGGGATTACAGGCGTGAGCCACCGCGCCCGGCCCAGGCCCTCTTCTTGATGCCGTAACAGATGTCTTGCAGTTTCAGATCTCTGTCCTCTAACTCATGCTGTTTCCCCGCTTATGCCTACTAAGTCCTTCACCGCTCAGTTTAAATGCTGTGATCTCTCACAGAAAACTTTCTGTAATTCTCCCTGTCCGTCCTCTGACACATCTGCTTAGCACTTATCTCATTATTTTAGTGCAATTGTTGTTCATACATTAATGCCCCAGGTTACCCTGCTTTAAGGACAAGGCCTAAAGTATTTGAAGGACAATGCATTTATATATACGGGCTCAAAAGTATTTGTCGGAAAGAAAGAGAGAGAGAGAGGGAGGGAGAGAAATGCCCACTTCCCTATTATGAGCAAGTGCCATAAAAATCCTTACATCTGGCCGGGCGCAGTGGCTCATGCCTGTAATCCCAGCACTTTGGGAGGCTGAGGTGGGCGGATGACGAGGTCAGGAGATTGAGATCATGAGGTCAGGAGATTGAGACCATCCTGGCTAACACAGAGAAACCCCATTTCTACTAAAAAATACAAAAAAAAAAAAAAAATTAGCTGGGTGAAATTAGCTGGGTGTGGTGGTGGGCACCTGTAGTCCCAGCTACTCAGGAGGCTGAGGCAGGAGAATGGCATGAACCCGGAGCTTGCAGTGAGCTGAGATTGTACCACTGCCCTCCAGCCTGGGTGACAGAGTGAGACTCCATCTCAAAAAAATAAAAAATAAAAAATACTTACATCTGCCAGGCATGGTAGTAGCACTCACCTGTAATCCCAGCTACTCAGGAGGTGAACGCAGGAAGATCGCTTGAGCCAGGAGTTTGAGGCCAGCCTAGGCAACAAAGCTAGACCCCATCCCCCCAACAAAAAAACCCCCAAAAATCCCTACATCCTTTAAAGGTATAATTCTACTTCTGGGAATTTATTACACTAAGTCACTAATTGAACAGAAACAAATAAAAGTAAAATGTCATTAGGGGCATGATTTAATCCATTATTGTGTATTAATTCTATACACTCATATGTAACTATCAAAAAGTGTAATTATGAAAACCATATGGCCAGACGCGATGGCTCATGCTTGTAATCCCAACACTCTGGGAGGCCGAGGTGGGCGGATCATGAGGTCAGGAGATCGAGACCATCCTGGCTAACACCTGTCTCTTATACACATCTAGATGTGTATAAGAGACAGCACTCTGGGAGGCCGAGGTGGGCGGATCATGAGGTCAGGAGATCGAGACCATCCTGGCTAACACGGTGAAACCCCATCTCTACTAAAAATACAAAAAAAAAGCTGGGCGTGGTGGCAGGCGCCTGTAGTCCCAGGTACTCGGGAGGCTGAGGCAGGAGTATGGCATGAACCCCAGAGGCGGAGTTTGCAGTGAGGCCAGATCGTGCCATTGCACCCCAGCCTGGACAACAGTGCGAAACTCCATCTCAAAAAAAAAAAGAAAGAAAAAGAAAGAAAACCATATGAAAACCTGACAGACTATTAAGTGAAAATGGAAAAATATACAATAAAGCAGATATTATAACAGTGCTGTAATACATTCACTCATTCATTCATTCAAATATGTATTGAGTACTTCATGGAGTTTACACTCTAATGGAGATGACAGACAATAAGCCCTGCGAATAAGTAAAATGTATTGTACAGTCATATGAAAGAAAGTGGGATGGAGAAAAATAAACAGGCAAGGGAGATAAGGAGTATGTGTTTCACTATTCAACTTAAGATGGCCAGGTAAGGCCTCCTTGAGAATGTGGTTTTCAGTAAAAACTTGGAAGAGGTCAGATATTCATATGAATGATAAAAAGAAAATGAAAGTATGTGATAGGCTTATAAAATGATGAGTTGTTTTTTACATTTATGCACAATTTTATAAGATTTCTTAAATACAGTTCCCTTTGCAATTTGGGGGGTGTGTGTGTGTGTGTGTGTGTCTGTGTGTTTTGCTTTTGAGATGGGGTCTTGTTATGCGGCCCAGGCTGGTCTTAAACTACTGGGCTCAAGCAATCCTCCTACCTCAGTCTCCTGAGTAGCTGGGATTACAGGCGCATACCACTGTTCCCAGCTTGTTTTGAAAATTATTACAAAAAAATAAATAAACGTGCCAAAGTTCTGCTAAGAGAAATAAAATAAGTTAAATGAACAAAAAGAACCTCAACTAGTCCTCTGCTGTCCACCCCATGAAACATGTAAGTTCTTGTCCCAATTTCAACACTACAACTTCTTCAACCTTATTTACCACTATTTCCCAACAGCATCCTCCAGTTCAATCAAGAGAATACATCAGGCTTGCATATCATGCCTATTTCCAGAATTTATATCACCTGAAATGTCTACTCTCTATGTATGCACATCTTATTCCTTCTTCAAATCTCAATGCCTCTAGAAAGCCTCCGAAGAGTCAGTTACAGAGATTATTCCATTTCAGTATCCCTTATTTTGTAAACATGACAAGGAAACATCTCAATAGAGGCAGAGGGAGACAAGTTTAGAACAAGCCCTGATTTGCCGGGGAAGGCTCAGAGGGACAGAATGGAGAAAGCATTTAATTCTGCGCCAGGTAAGGCAGGAGACCGGGAAAACTTCAAAGAGGTCTATCTGATTAGAAGTCATGGGAATAATAGGAGAACATTATACAAAAGTGAAACACCTGAGCAAAGAAGCAGAGTGCTGTGAAAATATATGATGCTTTGAGGGAAGAGTGAGTCAGAGATACCAAATTCAAGTTGACTGGAAAGGGGACTCGGGAGCAGATTGCAAAAAGCCTTGAATGGCAGACAGCCTGAATCCCTTATGTCAGGGTGGAGGTGGCAGAGAGTCACTGAAGTCTTTAAACTGGAGCTATGCATTGATGTTCATTTTTGAAATATAAGTTGGCTTTCAACAGAGAGAGTCAATTGAAGAGAGAAGGGACAGGCACCCAGTTAACACAAGGCAGATATTTCAAAATGTTTACTGGCTAGGTGTGGTGGCTCACACCTGTAATCCCAGCACTTTGGGAAGCCGACATGGGAGCATCACTTGAGAACATCCTGGGCAATATAGCGAAAACCTGTCTTTACAGAAATTATTATTATTATTTTATTTTTGTGTGTGAGACAGAGTCTCACTCTGTCATCCAGACTGGAGTGCAGTAGCATTCTCTCTCAGCCTTCTGGGTTCAAGCGATTCTCGTGCCTCAGCCTTACAAGTAGCTGAGATTACAGTCGTGTGCCACCACGTCCGGCTAATTTTTGTATTTTTAATAGAGACGGGGTTTTGCCATGTTGGCCAGGCTGGTCTCGAACTCCTTGCCTCAAGCGATCCACCCAACTCAGTCTCCCAAAGTGCTGGGACTACAGACGTGAGCCACTGTGCCCAGCCTACTCTACAAAAATTATTTTTAATTAGCTGGGGATGGCGGTGTGCGCCTGTAGTCCCAGCTACTCAGGAGGCTGAGGCAAGAGGATCGCCTTGAGCTTGGGGGTTGAGGCTGCAGTAAGCACCACTGCACTCCAGCCTTGAAAACATAGCAAGGCCTTGCCTTAAAAAAGAAAAACAAGAAAAAAAAAAGGAAGAAGAAGAAGAAAAGAAAAGGAAACGTTTATTAACCGGACTATCACAGAAGAGAGAGAATTCTTTCAGTTCCGAATGCATTTAAAGGCGGCAGCATTTGGTGACTACTGAATTGTTGTAAATACATTAGTTTTCGCTCTTTCCAAGATTATAATTTAGGAAGAAAGAAAGATGAAGTAGCAGGACGGTGAAGTCAGAGAGTCTGGGTTGAAGCCCATGTTTGACTGACACTTACTGGCTGTGATCTTGGGCAAGTGTCTGTGCCTCACTTTTCTAATCTATATAATGTAATATAATGTGCCCCTCACAGGACTTTAAAGGACTAAAAATACACCTAAAATAAGCAGCACAGTCCCCTGCATAGTAAATCCTCAAATAACATTTGTGTGAACTGTATTTGGTATTCAGTATCATATGCTAAGCACATAATAGAAACTCAATCACCATAGGTAAAGATTTATTAAATCTTTGTCAATCACATTTTTCTATAAACCCTGGAGAAAGTTTAAAATATTAAGCCGGGAGTGGTAATCCCAGCACTTTTGGAGGTCGAGGTGGGAGGATTGCTTAAGGCCAGGAGTTTGAGACCAGCCTAGCCAACACAGTGAGAGCCCATCTCTATTTTTAAAAAATTAAAATAAAATATTAGGCTCGGTGCGGTGGCTCACACCTGTAATCCCAGCATATTGGGAGGCCGAGGTGGGGGAATCATTTGAGGTCAGGAGTTCGAGACCAGCCTGGCCAACATGGTGATACCCTGTCTCTACCAAAAATACAAAAATTAGCTGGGTGTGGTGGCACACGCTTGTAGTCCCAGCTACTCTGGAGGCCAAGGCAGGAGAATCGCTTGAACACCCTGAACACCGGAGGCGGAGGTTGTCAGTGAGTGGAGATCGCACCAGGGCACTCCAGTCTGGCGACAGAGTGAGACTCCGTCTAAAAAATAAAATGAAATACTGGCCGGGCACGGTGGCTCACGCCTGTAATCCCAGCACTTTGGGAGGTCGAGGCGGACGGATCACAAGGTCAGGAGATCGAGACCATCCTGGCTAACAGGGTGAAACCCCGTCTCTACTAAAAATACAAAAAAGCCGGGCGTGGTGGCAGGGGCCTGTAGTCCCAGCTACTCGGGAGGCTGAGGCAGGAGAACAGCGTGAACCCGGAAGGCGGAGCTTGCAGTGAGCCGAGATCGCGCCACTGCACTCCAGCCTGGGCGACACAGCGAGACTCCGTCTCAAAAAATAAAATGAAAAATAAAAATAAAAATAAAAATACTAAACTTTTCCTCGCATTTACATAAGTTAATACTTCGAGTGATAATGGGAAAATAACTTTTTTAAAAGGCAGTGCAATTAGAAATAGAAAAGCATTTTCTCAACAGATTTTGAGAAGCAGTTGACACAGAAGTCACTTTGACAGCTCTGCGAAGAGCGACAGTCATTGTGTACCCTTAACTTGCAAGTCATACTCAAAGCCAAAAATTAAGGTCCAGAGTATCAGCCACGGAGTCTGAGGCCATAAAGATGCTGGGCAGGAGCTCCAGGCTGAGATAAAGGGGTTGGTTATTTCAAAATCGTCCAAAGTGACAAGCTCTAAGACGTGCTGTGCTTTAAAAAAAAAAAAAAAAAA
>NW_012098299.1:209553-226934 GCF_000951045.1 Mandrillus leucophaeus
CCCGCCCCTTGGGAGCGCGCGCGGCTTGGGGGCCAGAACGCCTGGCCCCGGCAATGGGGATCCAGAACCCGTGACCCCCGGCACGCTTTCCAGGCGGCGCTGTAGTTTCCGCTCCCGAGGAAAGTGCACCCGCCTCTCTAGCTGGGGGCCTCTTCATAGAGAGACGCCCAGACGCCTTGAGCCCTGGCGATGTGCGCCCTGGGAGTATTTAATGACGACACAGGGAATGCACCTGAACTTGGCGTGGCTCTGCCCGCCTGGCCTTTTGTAAGGCAGTTTCTCAATGCGCAGGCAGGGAGCGGGATCTTCCCGCCGCTCATTCTTTTCTTTTTAGAGACGCGGTCTCAGTCTGTCTCCCAGGCTGGGGAGCAGTGACTCGAATATAGCTCACTGCAACTTCGTGGGCTCTAGCGATCTTCCCACCTCTGCCTCCCAAAGGTCTGTGATTACAGGCCTGAGCCACAGCGCTGGGTCAAACATTCATTCATTCTTAAGAGCTTCTGGGGAAGAAACGCCCATTTCGCCCTGTTTCCCGTTTACCAGGGAGTCCAACAGGTAGTCCAACAGTTCCAACAGTGAGAAGACCGTCCCACTTGCATGATTTATTTTTTTAGAGTCTGGAGTGCAGTGGTGTGATCTCGGCTCACTGCAACCTCCGCCTCCCTGATTCAAGAGATTCTCCTGCCTCAGCCTCCCAAGTAGCTGGAACTACAGTCATGCACCACCACGCCCGGCTGATTTTTGTTATTTTTAGTAGAGACGGTTTCACCATGTTTGCCAGGCTGCTCCTGAACTCCTGGCCTCAAGTGATCCACCTGTCTTGGCTTCCCAAAGTGCTGGGATTACAGGCGTGAGCCACCTCTCCCGGCCCCACTTGTGTGAATTTTACCGGAGCGTGTGTGTGTCTGTGTGTGTGTGTGTGTGTGTGTGTGTGTCTACCAAGTATTAGGCCTCTGAGCCCAAGCTAAGCCATCATATCCCCTCTGACCGGCACCCACGTATACATCCAGATGGCCTGAAGTAACTGAAGAATCACAAAAGAAGTGAAAATGGCTGGTTCCTGCTTTAACTGATGATATGACCTTGTGAAATTCCTTCTCCTGGCTCAGAAGCTCCCCCACTGAGCACCTTGTGACCCCCACCCCTGCTGGCCAGAGAACAACCCCCTTTGACTCTAATTTTCCACCACCTACCCAAATCCTATAAAACGGCCCCACCCCTATCTCCCTTTGCTGACTCTCTTTTCAGACTCAGTCCGCCTGCACCCAGGCTAAATGTACATCCTTGCTGCTCACACAAAGCCTGTTTGATGGTCTCTTCACACGGACGCGCGTGACACCAAGTCCACGGGTTGAAAGGGCATTGAGGTCAATTCAGTGTAGAATGTTCGATGTCTTAGGGGAGCTGGAGGAAAAGATATGACAAGGCAAGGGCAGCAAAGAAGAAACATTTGTACAGATACAGGCAACCTAGCCACTGGGCCAACAGGAACTCTTTCCAGCAAAGAAGATAGAATCCCACTGTTTGGGCCGGGCGCGGTGGCTCAAGCCTGTAATCCCAGCACTTTGGGAGGCCGAGGCGGGTGGATCACGAGGTCAGGAGATCGAGACCATCCTGGCTAACATGGTGAAACCTCGTCTCTACTAAAAACACAAAAAACTAGCCGGGCGTGGTGGCGGGCGCCTGTAGTCCCAGCTACTCGGAGGCTGAGGCGGGAGAATGGCGAGAACCCGGGAGGTGGAGCTTGCAGTGAGCCGAGATCGCGCCACTGCACTCCAGCCTGGGCGACAGAGCGAGACTCCGTCTCAAAAAACAAACAAATAAACAAACAAACAAACAAAAAAGAATCCCACTGTTTCCTACTTTCTCTCCTCTCAATCCCTATGCTTTACCCTCTTAACTCTTTACTCTGTCCCCTCAAAGCATACAGTTAAGAAGTCAGGCTCCGGAGTCCAGTTACTGAAATACAACCCCCAAATTCCTGACTCCTCCCATTTTATTAGCTGTGTGAACTTGGACGATGTAACCTCTCCATGCCTCAGTTTCCTTAGTGGAAATAATTTTTTTAAAATCATGAGCCGAGATCGGCCATTGCACTCCAACCTGAATGACAGAGTGAGACTCTGTCTCAAAAAAAAGGAAAGGAAGGTTGGGTATGGTGGCTCACCCCTGTAATCCCAGCACTTTGGGAGGCCGAGGCAGGCGGATCACTTGAGGTTAGGAGTTTGAGGCCAGCCAGCCTAACATGGTGAAACCCATCTCTACTAAAAAGACAAAAATTAGCGGGGCATGGTGGTGGGCGTCTGTAATCCTAGCTACTCTGGAGGCTGAGGCAGGAGAATTGCTTGAACCCAGGAGGCACAGGTTGCAGTGAGCTGAGATCGCCCCATTGCACTCCAGCCTGGGTGATAGAGCAAGACTTCATCTCAAAAAAGAATAAAAATAAAATAAAGGGAAGAAAGAAGTAAAACTATTTGCAAATGAGAGCAATGTGTTTCCTAGAAAATCCTAGGAATCTCGAGGAATCCTAAAAAAAAAAAAGCCTACTGGAACTAGTGAACTAGTGGCAGGATGCAAGATCAACATAACAAAAATCAATGGTTTTTCTACATATGTACACAGAACAACTGGAAAATGAAATTTAAAATAAACCATACCATGTTAATCAGCATCCCAAAACATGAACTATATAGGGATAAATTTCACAAAATATGAGTGACACATATACGCTGAAAATTATAAATCACTGCTCAAAATTATAAACTGCTGCTGAGAGAAATGAAAGATCTAAATAAATAGCAGTTCCCTGTTCATGAATTGGAAGACTCCATACTGTTAAAATGTCAATTCTCTTGAAATCCCAGCAGACTTTTTTTTAACTTGACAAGCTAACTATAAAATTCATACAGAGGTGCATAGGAAGAAGAAAGTTGGAGCACACATACATCTAGTTTAAAGACTTACTATAAAACTGGTTTTCAACACACTGTAGTATGCATAAGGTGAGACATATAGATCAGTGAAACAGAATCAAGTCCAGGTATAGACCTATATGTATATGGTCAATTGATTTTCATAAGAAGCTAAGGTAATTTCCGTGTGGAAAATATAGTGTTTTCAATCAATGAAATGACTGGATACCCATATCAAAAAATAAATCTTGAAACTTACCTCACACCATAGACAAATATTAAGTTGAAATGAATGACAGACCTAATCATGAAGCTATAATTACATAATTTCTAAGAAAATATAGAACAATCTTTTTGACTTTGGGGAAGGTGACGATTTTGGAGGAAAAAAAAAGCACTAATCATAAAAAGGAAATAAAAGACAGATTGAACTTCATCAAAATGGGAAACATCTGTGTTTTCAAGACAACCTTAAAAAAGTGAAAATATTCACAACAGATGTCTCTAACAAGGAATTTGTATCTAGAACTATTGGGGGAACCAGCCCCCAATATTTCAGTGTAGGTTCTTTCTATTTTCCCTAAGTGTTGGCCGGTCTGAGAAATAAAGAAAAAGAGTACAAACAGAGGAATTTTACAGCTGGGCTCCAGGGGTAACACATATCGGTAGGTCCGTGTTGTCCCCTGAGCTGCAAAATCAGCAAGTTTTTATTAGGGATTTTAAAAGGGGAGGGGAGTGTACAAACAGGGAGTAGGTCACAAAGATCACATGCTTCAAAGGGCAATAAAGATCACAAGGCAAGGGCAAAATGAGAATTACTGATGAGGGTCTATGTCCCGCTGTGCACGTATTGTCTTGATAAACATCTTAATAGAAAACAGGGTTCGAGAGCAGAGAACCAGTCTGACCTCAATTTCACCAGGGTGGGTTTTTTCCCCCACCCTAGTGAGCCTGAGGGTACTGCAGTAGACCAGGGCATATTTCAGTCCTTACCTCAACCACATAAGACAGACACTTCCAGAGCGACTGTTTATAGACCTCCCCCCAGGAATGCATTCCTTCCCCAGGGTATTAATTATTAATATTCCTTGCTGGGAAAAGAATTCAGTGATATCTCTCCTACTTGCATGTCCATTTATAGGTTCTCTGCAAGAAGAAAAATATGGCTATATTCTGCCTGACCTCGCAGGCAGTCAGACCTTATGGTTGTCGTTCCTTGTTCCCTGAAAATTACTGTTATTCTGTTCTGTTTCAAGGTGCACTGATTTCATATTGTTCAAACACACATGTTTTACACTCAGTTTGTACAATAGTGGTCCTGAGGTGACATACATTCTCAGCTTATGAAGATAACGGGAATAAGAAATTAAAGTAAAGACAGGCGTAAGAAATTATAAAAGTATTAATTTTGGGAACTGATAAATGTCCATGAAATCTTCACAATTTATGTTCAGAGACTGCAGTAAAGACAGGCATAAGAAACTATAAAAGTATTAATTTTGGGAACTGATAAATGTCCATGAAATCTTCACAATTTATGTTCTTCTGCTGTGGTTCCAACCGGTCTCTCCATTTGGGGTCCCTAACTTCCTGCAACACAGAACATATAATGAAAGCTTACAACTTAACAAAACAATTCAATTTTTTGAAATGAGCAAAAGATTTGAATTCACACTTCAAAAAGATATAGAAATGACCAATAGCCGTCCGGGCACTGTGGCTCATGCCTGTAATCTCAGCACTTTGGGAGGCTGAGGCAGGCAGATCACCTGAGGTCAGGAGTTCGAGACCACCTTGGCCAACATGGCAAAACCCCGTCTCTACTACAAATACAAAAATTAGCTGGGCGTGGTGGCATGCCCTTGTAATCTCAGCTACTTGGGAGTCTGAGGCAGGAGAATCACTTGAACTTGGGAGGCAGAGGTTGCAGTGAGCCGAGATGGCACCACAGCACTCCAGCCTGGGCTACAAGAGCGAAACTCCATCTCAAAAAAAAAAAGTAAAAAAGAAATGGCCAATAGCACATGCAAAAGTGCTCAATCTTATTAGTCATTTGGGAAATGCAAATTAAACCCACAATGAGATAGCCCCACACAGCCACTCAAGTGGCTAATATATTAAAATGTTAGCAAGGACTGGCATTCTCATACAAGGTTGAAAAGAATACTGCTTTGGAAAATAATTTGGCAATTTCTTACATCAATATACACTTAGCATATGATCCAGTAATTTCACTCTTGGTATTTAACCAAGAGACATAAAAACATATGTCTACACTAAGTCTTGAAACCAAATGTTCATAGCAGCTTTAGTCGTAGTAACTCCAAACTGAAAATAACTCATGTGCCCATCAATGTGTGAATGAATAAACAGAGTGTAGTGTATTCATACAATGGAATAGTACTCAGCAATAAAAAGGAACATACTATTGTACATGTCACATGAATGAATCTCATTAACTTTGTGCTGAGCAAAAGAAGCCAGACACAAAATATTATATGGTATATGATTACTTTTATATAAAACTCTAGAAGAGCAAAATCCAATCTAAAGGGACAGAAAACAAAAAATGTTGTTTACTGAAGTTGGGGATGCCTGTAAGGAGAGGAGACTAAGAATAAATACAGAAAACCTTTTGCAGTAGTGTGAATGTTCACCATGTTGATCATGGTGGTTACACAGCTTTACATATTTGTTACAACTCATCATACTGGCCTGGTCCAGTGGCTCATGCCTGTAATACATGCATTTTGGGAGGCGGAGGCAGGCAGATCATCTGAAGTCAAGAGTTCGAGACCAGTGTGGCCAACATGGTGAAACACTGTCTCTACTAAAAGTACAAAAATTAGCCAGGCATGGTGGTGCATGCCTGTAGTCCCAGCTACTGGGGAGACTGAGGGATGAGAATCACTTGAACCTGCAGGTGGAGATTGCAGTGAGCCGAGATCATGCCACTGAACTCTAGTCTGGGCAACAGAGACTCAATCTTGGAAAAAAAAAAAAAAATCATACTGAACACATAAAGTAGATGCAATTCTTTGAATATAAATTATTAGAATTGATTTATAAATGCCATGAACAGTATATATTTTAACATGTAAAATTTATAATATTGATACATTTAACATGAAACCCAAATATTGTGGCAGAAAGCCTTTGTATTTTGCAGTTAATAGTTTCCCTACCAAATATTCCTCTAAAGCATCGAATCTGCCAAAAGATATAACTCATTTTCACAACAGTTATGCATGGTACAAAGTTCAATATAATAACACTTTGAAAAATAAACTTTTAAATGCTCTAGCAATAAATAATATTTCAACAGATTTGTAAAATCGTCCCTATAAAATGTGAATTTACTATGTACTATGTAGAAATAGGTGATACAAAATTGGATGAAACATGGAGCCTGTTTTCATGAAGGTAACAATGTTATATAATGGATAAGAAAATCATACACATTAATGTATTCCAAGATACGTTATTAACATGCCACCTCTCATGTGCCAGACACTTCAGCTGATTTAATCCACACAATATTTTCAGGTAGGTATTACTATCCACATTTTACAAATGAGCTTATTGAAGCCTGGAGAAGTTAAGAAACTTGCCCAAGCTTGCCAGCCAATGGGCAGTGATTTTGAAGGACCACTGGCTCCAAAGCCCATGTTCTATTATGAATTGCAGAGTATAATAAATTTGAAAACAGAGTTATAAAGTGCTTTGGGAGCTAAAGAGCTGTCGAAAAATGTAACTTGTTTGGAGAATCAGAAAATGACTCATGCAAGAAATCACTTTTAAATACTTAAAGTGAGTATGATTTCAACAAATCACAGAGAGTATTGCAGACTGAGAGCTGATCATAAACACGGGGACAGGAAAAACAAACAAGTTTGAGGAGAAGTGAGTTGTGCAGATTAACGAAATGTTAGCGGTATTAGGGGAGAAGGATAAAATAGATACACACTAAGAACCACTCTATTTTAAAAGGCAGTATGAGTTTCTAAAGATTTTCAGTATGAAAACCATAGAGAAGAAACACTGTTCTCAAAGATTAATTTGGACCGGGTGCTGTGGCTCCCCCCTATAATCTCAGCACTTTGGGAGGCTGAGGCGGGCAGATCACCTGAGGTCAGGGGTTCAAGACCAGCCTGGCCAATATGGGAAACTCCATCTCTGCTAAAAATACAAAAATTAGTGAGGTGTGATGGCGCGCACCTATAATCCCAGCTACACAGGAGGCTGAGGTGGGAGAATCGCTTGAATATAGGAGAGGGAGTTTGCAGTGAGTGGAGATAGCAGCACTGCACTCCAGCCTGGGTGACAGAGTGAGACTCCATCTCAAAAAAAAAAACAATTAATTTTGCAGCAATATATCAAATACATTGGTATGAGGGGATGCAAGAAATGAGAGCTGTAGTCTAGATGAGTAAGAAAGACCAGAACTGGGTTGGTGGCAATAGTCGTTGAAAAGTGGATGGTGAAGAGAACTTCAGTTTCATCTGAAGAGGAGGATGAATAAGGAGATATCTTAAAAAATAAAATAAAATTAGCTTTTGGGGTACAAGTGGTTTCTGGTTATGTGAATGAAGTGTATAGTGGTGAAGTCTGAGAATAAGTCACCTGTCACCTGAGTAGTATATGTTGTACCCAGTATGTACTTTTGCTATCCCTCAACGCCCTCCCGCCCTCCCTGCTTCTGAGTCTCCAGTGTTCACTACACCACTCTGTGTGCCTTTGCATAGCCATAGCTTAGCTCCCAATGATAAGTGAGAATATACGGTACTTGGTTTACCATTCCTGAGTTGCTTCACTTAGAATAATGTCCTCCAGCTCCATTCAAGTTCCTGCAAAAGAGATGAATAAGGAGATATCTTGAGCTAACAAGAGAATCAAAATAAGATTTTCATTTGTTGTTTTTTATTTGCCAAAGGTGTCACGAAAGAGGGAGAGATTGATCACCTATTTGGGATGGGCTATGTAATGAAGCAAGATGTCTCTGACAGTGGAAAGATGAGGTAAGAAGATGGATGAAAAGATTAGGTTTTTTTTTTTTTTTTACATGAAGTATTGCTCTGTCTCCAAGGGTGGAGTGCAGTGGCACGATCTCGGCTCACTGCAATATCCGCCTCCCGGGGTCCAGTGATTCTCCCGATTAGCTGGGATTACAGGTGCCCGCCACCATGCCCAGCTAATTTTTGTATTTTTAGTAGAGATGGGTTTTTGCCATGATGGCCAGACTGGTCTGAAATGCGTGATCTCAGGTGATCCACCTGCCTTGACCTCCCAAAGTGTTGGGATTACACGCATGAGCCACCATGCCCTGCTGGATTAGATTTCAAAAAGAGAAAAAAAAATCCTTCTTTCTCAGACAGAAATAAAGAAAATGGAGATACAGATATTTTGAGGTAGGGAAAGGAAAGTTGAGGTAGGTAGCTCCACTGAGAATGAGGTGTCCTGAGGGCAAATAAGGTTTGGAATGGCACCTTATATATAACTTTATTTTCTTCTCAAAACATCATATTATTTTTCCCAGTCTAAGGAATAGCCCTTGCCTTTAGAATAAAGGCATTTAGAGCTCTCTATTATAACCTGAGCCCATAGGGACGAATGGAATATTACCTACTAGTCCATGCCATAAAAATCCTCTGATCCAGCAAGAGAGGTCTCTTCCCTGTCCAAAAAGTGACCTAGACAGACTTTAATCCAAATATCCTTTCTGTTCACCCTCCCCAACCTGTGGTTTTCCCTTCCCAACTGCTCCCCAAGCTACTGTTTTCCCTTATACAAACAAGAATGCTTTGAAAATCTCATTCATTCTTCAAAGACATTTTCAACTCCAATTCTTTTAAGTGTCTTTCCCTGACCACTTCAATGTACATTAAATTCTCCAATAGTTTGTAGTGATAAGGTGTCATTTCTTTTGGCATTTAATTATATATCATTTTCTGCTTTTCCAATAGTTTGTAGTGACACAAATAGTTTGTAGTGATACCAATCGTTTGTAGTGATAATGTGTCGTTTCTTTTGGCATTTAACTGTATATCATTTTCTGCTTTTCCTTAATTTACACTTGGGTATGTTTTGTCTATGAAGAAGAAATGCATATGAGAGATCACAAACTATATTTTTAAAAATCATTCTCAAAAACCCATTAGTGTTTTGCAATTTTGAACAGCTTTGTGGAGTTATAAATGACATACAGCAAACTGCATATATTTAAAGTATACCATTTAATAAGTTTTAACAAATGTGTCCTCTGTGAAACTTTCACCACAATCAATATAGAGGACAGACAGGGCGCGGTGGCTCATGCCTGTAATCCCAGCACTTTGGGAGCCGAGGCAGGCGGATCGCAAGGTCAGGAGATGGAGACCACCCTGGCCAACATGGTGAAACCCTGTCTCCACTAAAAATACAAAAATTAGCTGGGCATGGTGGTGCACGCCTGTAGTCCCAGCTACTTGGCAGGCTGAGACAGGAGAATCCCTTGAACCGGGGAGGTGGAGGTTGCAGTGAGCCGAGATCGTACCATTGCACTCCAGCCTGGGGACAGAGTCAGACTCCATTTCAAAAAAAAAAAAAACAACAGAGAACATATCTATCACCTCGAAAACTGTCCTCCTGCCCTTTTGTAATCCCCACCTCCTCCCCCGCAACCACTCATCTGCTTTCTATCACTGCAGAGTGGTTTGCATTTGCAAGAAGGTTGTATAAATAGAATCATACGTGACGTACTCTTTGTTGACTTTGTTTTTGTGTTCACTCTGGGTAATTATTTTGAGCTGGTCCATGGTTGGCCCATGGCCATGTGATCTATGTAGTCCATAGAGTCTTGCACTTAGAAGGGCTCCCTGCTTGTTTGGGCTGGGCACAGTGGCTTACGACTGTAATTCCAGCACTTTGGAAGGCCGAGGCGGGAAGATCACGAGGAGATCGAGACCATCCTGGCTAACACGAAGAAACCCCCTCTCTACTAAAAATACAAAAAATTAGCCGGGTGTGGTGGCACACGCCTGTAGTCCCAGCTACTCAGGAGGCTGAGGCAGGAGAATCGCTTGAACCCAGGAGGCGGAGCTTGCAGTGAGCCAAGATCGCACCACTGCACTCCAGCCTGGGCGGCAGAGTGAGACTCCATCTCAGGGAAAAAAAAGAAAAAAAGAAAAAGAAAGGCTCCGTGGTTGTTTGAACGCTCCACTGTCATTGTTTTTTAAGTTCTTAATACTTTGTGAACAAGAAGACCTACATTTTCCTTTTGCACTGGGCCCCACAAATTATGTTGCTGGTCCTGAAATATTCATCCATATGTGTATATAGATTAACCATTTATTTTGTTTTATTGCTGAGCAGTTATTCCATCGTATGGATATACTACAATTTGTTTATCCATTCATTCACTAAAAGCATTTGGGTTTTTTCCCAGTTACAAATAAAGGATCCATGAACGTTTGTGCACAAGCCTATATAAAGACATGCATTTGAGCTGGGCATAGTGGCTCATGCATATAATCCCAGCACTTTGAGAGGCCAAGGTTAGAGGATAGCTTGAGGCCAGGAATTTGAGACCAAGCTGGGGAGCATAGCAATACCCTGTCTTGAAAAAAAAAAAAAGATTTACCTTCATTTCTTTTAGGTAAATACTGAAACGCAGAATGACTGAGTAACATAGTAAGTGTATGTCTAACTTTTTAAGAAACCACACTGTTTTCTTTTTTCTTTTCTTTTCTTTTTTTTTTTTTGAGACTGAGTCTCTCTCTGTGGCCCATGCTGGAGTGCAGTGGCGCGATCTCGGCTCACTGCAAGCTCCGCCTCCTGGGTTCACGTGATTCTCCTGCCTCAGCCTCCCGAGTAGCTGGTACTACAGGGGCCCGCCACCTCGCCCGGCTAATTTTTTGTATTTTTAGTAGAGATGGGGTTTCACTGTGTTAGCCAGGATGGTCTGGATCTCCTGACCTCGTGATCCACCCACCTCGGCCTCCCAAAGTGCTGGGATTACAGGCATGAGCCACCGTGCCCGGACTGTTTTCTAATTTTTAAAAGAGATTCACAAATTTTTTACTTTATGCACAAAGAGTTAGCATGGTTTCTTTCATGGGATGAAGTACCAGGATAATCCATTCAAGGAAGTTCACTTAGTCCAACTTAATGAAACCTATATCCTTTGCATACTGGGGAACATATTGAGGCTGTATTTTTGGATCACATCATACTGGTTTGAGCAAGAACCCTGGCCAATTTCACAGGTGGCTCTAGTATAGCTGCTGGAGACTCATCTTGCATTACGAGTAAGAGGTGAAACAGCTAGCACGTACATGCACTTTTCAAATTTTTCCAGTTTTTCTAAAGTGGTTGCACCATTTTACATTCCCATCAGCCATGCAGGAGAATTTCAGTTGCTCCACATCCTAGCCAACACTTGGTGTAGTCAGTCTTCAAAATTTTAGACATTCTAATAGATGTATTATTTCACTGTGGTTTTAATTTTCACTTCCCTAATGACTAATTATGCTGTTGCTTTTCATGTGCTTATTTGTCAGTTGTATATTTTCCTTGGTATAGTTACTGTTCATATCTGTTGACCAATTTTTTTTCTTTCTTTTCTTTTTTTTTTTTTTTTTGAGACAGGGTCTCACTTTGTCACCCAGGCTGGAGTGCAGTGGCATGATCTCAGCTCTACCTCCCAGGTTCAAGTAATTCTCGTATCTCAGCCTCCCAAGTAGCTGGGATTACAGGTGCAAGCCACCATACCCAGGTAATTTTTTTTTCTTTCTTTTTTTGAGACGGTATCCCTCTGTTGCCCAGGCTGGAGTGCAGTGGCATGGTCTCAGCTCACTGCAACCTCTGCCTCCCGGGTTCAAGTGATTCTGTCTCAGCCTCCCAAGTAGCTGGGATTACAGGTGCCTGCCACCACGCCCGGCTAATTTTTTTGTATTTTTAGTAGAGATGGGGTTTCGCCATGTTGGCCAGGCTGGTCTCGTACTCCTGACCTCGTGATCCGCCCACCTCAGCCTCCCAAAGCACTGGGATTACAGGAGTGAGCCACTACACTTGGCCTGTTGCTGAATTTTGTGGCGGATTAATTGCTTTCTTTAATTATTAAGTTTTGAGGCTACTATATATTTTATAGGTAAAAATCCTTTATCAGATATATGACTTGCAAATATTTTTTCACAGTTCATGGGATAATTTTTATTTATTTATTTATTTAGAGACAGAGTCTCACTGTGTTGCCCAGGTCAGTTTGAATTCCTGAGCTCAAGCAATCCTCCCACTAAAGTGCTGGGATTCCAGGCATGAGCCAGTGGGAGAATTTTCTCGACAGTACCTTTCAAAGGGCAGAAGTTATTAATTTTGATGAAGTTCTGTTTATCAAGTTTTTTCTTTGAAGGATTGAGTTTTTAGTGTTATATCTAGGAAATTATGGCCTAACCCAAGGTAATAAAGGTTTTGTTCTATTTTCTTCTGGAAATTTCATATTTGAGGTTTTATATTTGGGTCGATGATCCATTTTGAGTTAATTTTTTTATATGATACGAGGTATGAAATGAGGTTCATATTTTTGCTTATGAATATCTAAGTGTTCCAGGGCCATTTGTTGAAAACTTATCTTTTCTCTGCTGAATTGCTTCTGTACGTTGTCAAAAATCAGTTGTCCATTTATGTATGAATATATTTCTGTTGGGTCTATTCTGTTCCACTGATCTTCTTTTTTTATTTTTTATTTTTTATTTTTTTTGAGATGGAGTCTCGCTCTGTCGCCCAGGCTGGAGTGCAGTGGCGCGATCTCGGCTCACTGCAAGCTCCGCCTCCCAGGTTCACACCGTTCTCCTGCCTCAGCCTCCCGAGTAGCTGGGACTACAGTCGCCTGCCACCACGCCCGGCTAACTTTTTGTATTTTTAGTAGAAACGGGGTTTCACCCTGTTAGCCAGGATGGTCTCAATCTCCTGACCTCGTGATCCACCCGCCTCGGTCTCCCAAAGTGCTGGGATCACAGGTGTGAACCACCGCGCCCAGCCTTGTTCTATTGATCTTCTTGTCTGTCTTTATGCCAGTTCCATATTATCTTCATTACCATAGCTTTATAATAAATCTTGAAAGCAAGTCATGATTTGTGTTTGTGACAGCGACAGTGTTAATGATGTTAGTAATCTGTAATGTGTATGTTCTTAGCACATCATGATAGAATTTGACTAGGCATGGTGTGGTTACTTCAACAGGATGAGAGCAATGATACCACTAGAGAGAAATGATATCATTAATTTTAGAGGAAAAAAAACACTTTAAAATTTCACCAGTTTTTCTATTTGTAGGTATCACAATGGGAAGGAATGTCAGGAAGAAAGCTGGTGCATTCAGGAGAACACTTGTGAAATGCAGCAGAAGGCCAGGCGTGGTGGCTCACGCCTGTAATCCCAGCACTTTGGGAGGCTGAGGTGGGCCGATCATTTGAGGTCAGGAGTTCGAGCACAGCATGGCCAATATGGTGAAACCCCATCTCTACTAAAAATACAAAAATTAGCTGGGTGTGGTGGCAGGCGCCTGTAGTCTCAGCTGCTCAGGAGGCTGAGGCAGGAGAATTGCTTGAAATCGGGAGGCAGAGAATGCAGTGAGCCGAGATTGCGCTATTGCACTCCAGCCTAGGCAACAGAGCAAGACTGAATCTCAAAAAAAAAAATAAATAAAATAAAAGTGTAGCAGAAGTGAGCTGTAGTGGAAACAAACACAAAGAAACACAAAGAAAGGGAATGAGAACTGAAACATGAAGAGCAAGAAACCTCTGGACACAGAGGACTGATCTGGGAAATGATAAGTTGAGCATTGTGGTTTGGAAGGAATATTGGAATTCGTTTAACTCAATCTCCTTATTTTTTTATTGATGTGAAAACTGAGACACAAGAAGTTCCTTTAGAGCTTATCTATAATCTCCTTTAGAAAAGAATCAATCATGCAAGTTTGGTTCTAGGCTGACAGTTGAAAGTCAGGACTTTGTAAGTAAAATCCTTCTGTTCCGTAGGTATAATATTGTAAATAAGAGCTTCATTCTTAAAGAACAATTTCATACCTTACAAAATTGATCATGAAAATAAAACAAAACGTACACATATGCGATCATGAATATTAATTATGTAAGACTAAAAACAATATAAAAAGTAGTATTTTAAATGCTCCTTTGGTGAATATTTTCTACATTGGTACAGATATAGTCCAGGGAATTTTAGAATGAAAATACCTTTTTTCCTTTTGTAAATATGTATATTTCATTTTGTAAATATGTATATGCATATAGAGTAAGCATATGCATTTTGCATTGTGCTAAACGTTGACGTGCCTTCAAAACTGGAGTCATCTATTCTGAAAAAATCTTTGAATGGTAAACGATGGGAAGGAATAGATTCCTTTGTGAGGTCTTCAGTTTCAAAGACCCTTTGGATGTATTAGCTGCTAAGTCAGCAGAATCAGCATCAACCCAGACCAGCTGGTAAGTGTTGCTAATCTAGTTACCTGGTCTGTGGTAGTTACTAGGTGTTCAAAGAAAAGGACCTGATCTTTATAACAGTAAAAGATAAAAGTGGAAGAAGTCATAAATTGAATTATGATGAATTGGATGAGTTTATATCATACTATCATTTGTTATGAAAAGGTTATTTATGGACCCTGGCATTATACAGATTGGTTCAAACTTCTCCAAATAAAAGACATCAAACTATGACAGAGCAGCTGTTCCAGAATATCCATTAGGAGCAAAAGAACAACAGGGGTGGGGACAGGCCTGCGTTTAGTTGCTGGGTAAGAGTCTGAGTGAGGCTGTGGTTTTCAAACATTTTCGCTTTTTTGAAACTATACTTTCTCTCATATTTTTAAGTGACCTACAGTTTTTTTGGGGGGGGATGAAGTCTCGCTGTTGTCCCCCAGGCTGGAGTGCAGTGGCACGATCTCAGCTCATTGCGACATCTGCCTCCCAGGTTGAAGCGATTCTCCTGCCTCAGCCTCCCGAGTAGCTGAGATTACAGGTGTGTACCACCACACCCAGCTAATATTTGTGTTTTAAGTAGAGATGGGGTTTCACTGTATTGGCCAGGCTGGTCTCGAATTCCTGACCTCAGGTGATCTGCCCACCTTGGCCTCCCAAAGTGCTGGGATTACAGGCATGAGCCACCGTGCCCGGACAGTTTTTTTTTTTTTTTAATCTTAACTCTAAACAGTTGCAAAGGATGTAATTTCTGGTGACTTTTAACAGCCTTATTTAGGTGTAACTCAAATACAGTATCTGTGCATATTTAAAATGTATGATTTAATAAATATTGGCATATATACCAATATATATTAAAAATGTAGTAATGAAAGCATTACTACAGTCTAAATAATGAAGATAGAGCGTCACCCCTTCCCACCCTTTCGCCCTCCCCAAAATACCCTATCTCTTTTAAAAATTTCCAGTGAAGCCATCTAGGCCTGGTGTTAACTTTGTTGAAAATTTTCAACATGAAATTCAAATAGAGATTTTCACATTAAATATTTCTTGGAGTGGGCATGGTGGCTCACACCCATAATCCCAGGACTCTGGGAGGCCAAGGAAAGAGAATTGTTTGAGACCAGGAGTTTGAGACCTGCCTGGGCATCATGGCAAGACCCCGTCTCTACAAAACAAAAAAAGATACAAATAAATAAATATTTCTTCAGTGAGCTTTATTAGTTTGTGCCACTGAAGGGATTTGCCATTTCCTCCATGTTGTCCAGTTTATGGGCATAAAGTTGGTCATAATATTTTATTATTATCCTGTTAACATCTTTAGCATCTGTAGTGATGTCAGTTCTCTCATTTTGGAAGTTGTTAGTTTGTGACTTTTCTTTTTTCCCCCTAATTAGTCTGGTTATAGTTTTATCAATTTTATTAACCTTCTCAAAAAACTGGCTTTAATTTCTTTTGTTTTCTCTATTTGTGTCTTGTTTCTCACTGATTTCCATTCTGATGTTTACTAGTGCCTTTCTTCTGTGTACTTTGGGTTTCATTTGCTACTTTTTCTAGTTTTTTAAGGTAAAAGCGGAGATCATTGATTTGAGACTTTTCTTCTTTTCTAACATAAGTGTTATATTATACTATAAATATCTCTGTAAATACTGCTTTAATTGCTGTCCACAAATTTTGATATGCTCTGTTTTCATTTTTATTCTATTTAAACTACTTTTCAATTTTCATTTTTATTTCTCTTTGACCCTGGGTTAGCAAATTAGTTGTTATTTAGTTTCCAAATGTTAATTAATATGTTAATTCATTTCCAAATATTTGGGGACTTTCGACTAGCCTTTTGCTACATACTTTTAATTTAACTCTTTTTAGTCAGAGAATATACTTTGTATGACTTGAATGTTTTTAGATTTATTGAGATTTGTTTTATATCCCAGAATATGATCTGTCTTGATAAATAACTCATGTACACTGGAAAATAATGTACATTCAGCCTTTATTGGATGTAGTATTCTATCAAGTTCAATTAAACCAAGTTTGTTGTTAGTACTGTTCAAATCTCTGTAGCCTTACTGATTTTCCTCTGCTTGTCCTGTCAATATTGAGACAGGGAAGTTAAAATTTCAACTATATGATGTAGTTGTTTATTTTTCCTTGAAATTCATCATTTTTTGTTTCATGTACTCTGAAGCTCTGTTATTATATGCAAAAATGTATACAATTGTTATATTCTCTATGTTTTTGTTTTTAAAATAGCTTTCTTATACACATCATATAGTTGGGTCTTGTTTTTAAAAAATAGACTGACAATTCCTGCCCTTTAATTGCAGTTTAGATCTTTTGTATTTAATGTAATTATTAATGACTAGGTCAAAATCTATCATCTCACTTTTGTTTTCTGTTGGTCTCTTCTGTTCTTTTTTCTTCTTGTCCTCATTTGCTGCCTATTTTGAATTACGTGAATTTAAGAAATTTTTATGTATTTCCACCATTGTCTCTCTATATCCTTTTGTTTGATTTTCTTTTGGAGGGTATTACTCTAGGATTTACGGTATGCATTTTTAACTTATCATAGTCTACTTTCAAATAATATTTATACCATTGCATGTATAATGTAAGAACTCTTTCAGTATTATATTTCTATTTGTCTCCTCCTATCTTTTGTGATATTATTTTCATATATCTTACTTTTGCCTATGCTATAAACCCCATAATACAATTATTATTATTATTATTTTCTTTTTTTTTGAGACGGAGTCTCGCTCAGTCGCCCAGGCTGGAGTGCAGTGGCGCGATCTCGGCTCACTGCAAGCTCCGCCTCCCAGGTTCACGCCATTTTCCTGCCTCAGCCTCCCAAGTAGCTGGGACTACAGGCGCCCGCCGCCACGCCTGGCTAATTTTTTGCAGTTTTAGTAGAGACGGGGTTTCACTGTGTTAGCCAGGATGGTCTCTATCTCCTGACCTCGTGATCCGCCCGCCTCGGCCTCCCAGAGTGCTGGGA